>NC_048306.1:29986005-30326338 GCF_013100865.1 Trachemys scripta elegans | reverse complement strand
GGCGGGGGCGGGGCCGGGGCCCCGTGGAGTGTCCTCCATTTGGAGGCACAAAATATGGTAACCCTAATACCACCCTCCCTTTTTTGAGGATTACCCCCAGCTGGGGTGCAGACAAAAACTGCTTTGAGCCTGCCTTTCTAACTCTGGAACATGTTACAGCAATGTTATACAGTAGAAACTTTTAACTTTACATATGACGTTGATACATTTTACCAGGACAATAATGTACAGCAGATTGAGTTTTCAAATGATACCTGACAAAGCATACTTTATACAAAATTTATCATAGTCTTGTAAAAGTGGTGACTATATAATAGTCCTGTGTCACCTTATAGACTAACAGACGTATTGGAACATGAGCTTTCGTGGGTGAATATGAAAGCTTATGCTCCAATACATCTGTTAGTCTATAAGGTGCCACAGGACTCTTTGCTGCTTTTACAGATCCAAACTAACACAGCTACCCCTCTGATATATAATAGTATAGACTATTATACGTATGTCATATGTAACTTATATGCATGCATAAACTTTTTAATTTTAATATTGTTTTTGCTGGCTATGCCATTTTCATGTTCTCTTTTCTGATTGGTTATCAGTGATTACGTATTAATTATATTACCTAACTAGGTGAATTGACGGTACTATGCATAGGGACTCTGAGGGAATTTCCAAATTCTCTGGGTTTTCCTTTTTCCCTGATTGCTTATGGCAGCACGTTTTATATGTCAGGGTGTCTTTCTTCAATTGAATTGTACAAAACGTTCTCCTTTATCCCATACAAAAATCAAAAACAATTTTCTCCAATAACAAGGTCTAAGAAAACATTTTACTAGTGTCAAGCACAAGGACGATACCAGCACATCTGAACTTATGTATCTGTCATACCAATTGTCAATATTTCAAAAGTAGCTAGTGATTTCTAGTTACCTAATTTTTTACTTTGCTAACTGAAATACCTTAGGGGCCTGACTTCCATATGAGCAGAAATAATTCTGGGGTCATTATTTTTTCAGATAATACTGCTAACTTTTCTTTTTATCTTGCTTTTAATATAAAAATTAAATGTTCTTGAAGGTCCTCTGTGTGCATTTCTACTTGTGGGTTATGGCACTCCTGGTGTTGAGCTGTCTGATTCCTTTGAAAAGATCAGAGGGGTAGCCGTGTTAGTCTGAATCTGTAAAAAGCAACAGAGGGTCCTGTGGCACCTTTAAGACTAACAGAAGTATTGGGAGCATAAGCTTTTGTGCTCCCAATACTACTGTTAGTCTTAAAGGTGCCACAGGACCCTCTGTTGCTTTGAAAAGATGTCTGTTACAGGATGTGTGAGATTTCAGATGAGGGTGATGTCATTGGCGAGTGCACCTCCAATCAACTCAGTATTTCCACTGCCCTGCAAAGAGTAAACAGAAGTTAATTTGGTGTCTTTAGGTCTGGACTTCCCTGAGATTTAGACTTTGTAAATATTTAGCTTGCAGTAGTATAGAGTTGTTAGGGTAAATAGCTCTTCCCCTTTCCTAAGACCTCTGAGCCCTTTATTAGCACTAGTTGGTCCTGAGACCTGTAAGGGCTACAAGAGGTGTGCCTCCTGCCTGGGGATTAGTGCCTTTTCTGTCTCCAAGAGACCAACATGATGATTCAATGTATGGTTTTGCTGTGCCTTCACTCAAGACACCACAAGGGAAAGACACTTGAGGCTCTACATCTGGTTTCTCAATGTCTATACCCTGATAACCCGACATGGGTACTGAGACCAGATCCTATGCTGAGGTCCTCTTACACAGGATCTAAGATGCATTTTACCACTCCAGCCTCAGTGCGCTCTTCTATCTTGGGCTCCAAACCCAACACTGTTGCCCTCAGCACTGACTCTGGATCTGTACTTGGGCACAGACAACTCTGCCTCAACATCTCTTGTCCAAGCAGATGCTTCTTGGAGAAGAAGAAAAGAGGAGAAAGCACATATCCCAATGGAGGGTGTAAACAGAAGACATAGAAGATCTGCATTTTCCTCCTCCTCCTGACCCACAAGTGCTTTGAAGACCCTCAAACAGCACTGCCGTCATCTCTTCGCCACAATTCTCCAGCGTTGGACATCCCAGCACCAACAAAGTTGGACTTATCAGGGTCTGAACTGGTGAGAACACCTCTGACCTCCCAGTATTTGAGTGGGGATCCCCCATCAAGGCTATTATCCACTCCTCTGAATGTTTTTCTGCTACCTGGCTGCGCCAATACCTACTCTTCTGGTTCCAATCCACAGTTGCCTTGGAGTATATTCAGCCGCATTGGAGATTAACTTGGAGAGTCCCCTAGATTTGATCTTGGGACAGCAGACTTCTTTCCTTCCCTCAAATCCAGATACCATGGAAGGGTATCATGCAGGTTCAGCTGTTCATGTGGCCCTATACGCAGGATTTCATGAAGGCCCTTTTGTAAGCTGTGAGACCAGCTCTGGCAGCAACCTCAATGTCAATACCAATATGCTTGCCTCTTAGCTCTGACCTTCTTGACTTAGCCAAACATATTTGGCTATCTCCTTTTTCAACCATATCTGTGTCCAAATGAACAGACAGAACATACAAGCCGATGGACAGCAGTTCCTGCTACATTATCTTCCACCCAATTCTGTTATGGTTTCAACAGCACAGGAGTGAATTAGGGACAACAAAACATCTCATTCTGCCCATTCTGACAGACAGGGACACAAGATGGATGCATTTATGGGAAAGCCAACTTCTCTGGGACATCAGTGCAAGGGCAACACCCACAGGAGATTTTCTCAGGAGCTACTCCTGACTTAGATTTTCTGGTGTCTCACCAAATCGTAGAACATCAAAAGTCTCCCATTTGAGGGTAGTGACCTTTGTAAGTGACATGACCGAATAGGCCCTAGAGAAGATCAAGGCAGCTAAGGCCACTGCCCAGTTTCTGGGACAAACTCAGTCTTCCTCTGCTCAGAGGAGGTTCTCCTACCCATCATTACTCTTCAGAGGCAGATTCTATCACAGCAGCAAGGGATGCAGTCCCAGAGGCACTATGGAGTATCTCTGAAACCAACTGCTGGCAAATGACCTCAGCAGTACAGGAGCAAGATTCCTCATTGCACATCCTCGCAGTCCTGAGGATAGAAGAGATAAAGTGGAGGCCTAACCTATATCATCCCAGCACCCCTGAGATTCAGAACTTTGGGGGAGGCCATCATTCTGGGGGCACTTGAATCAATGTGGTGTCTTCCCTCCTTCCTCCACCTATGTGGTTTTGGGGAAAGAAACTGTAGCGAGGTGCCAGACAGAGATTCCAGCCAGTAGGAGAAGTTGCAGAGACAGCTAGAGCACAGACTTCTGCACTGGGAGAGGCAGGGAGGGTTAAAATAGGGTTGAGCCAGCACCTTTTGAACCCAGATCTTTGCAGGGCAAACTGCCCTCTGGAGGCACTTGCATCCATTCATGCAGTGCTTCCCCTCCCCTCATCCATGTGGTTTTGGGTAAAGAAACTAAAGGGAAAAGTGTCGAGTGTCCTTTCTTGCTTCAGCCTTCAGAAAACCTGTAAATAAGATTATAAGTAGTTAGCTTTGTTCAGTTAATTTCTGGTATAGTTAGTGTAGTTTGTTTCTCCAGCCCTGGGACTTCCTCCCTGTGGTCGGGGACTATGCCCAGAGTTGTGAGCTTCAAAAACTGCATCTCCTACCTGTCAAGCCAAAGGGGGGAGGGAGTTGGATACAGTCAATGAAGCCACACCAGGTGCATAAGTATAACCAGTTTTATTGCCAAAGTATAATAAGCTTCCCAGCCTTCATGTGTTACTAAATATGTGCTTTCCAGTAAGCAAGCAAGCAAGAATCAATGCTTACGTCCCTTCTGCTATGGACAGTCCTGGACCCTCCAGTCTTGTCCTTGAGGGCTCGTAGCAGGCGCTGCTCCAGCATGGGGAATTCCTGGGCACCCACAAGGCCAGGGTCCGCAGGTGAGACTATTCATCCAAAGCAATTCGCATAGCTGGTTTTTATCATAATCTCTTTCTAAGGAGGTGTCATAAACATACAGCTATGGGTAACATCCCTCCTTTACCTGAAAGGCATTAAGAAGCTCAAATAATCTGGTTGGCACCTGACCAAAAGGACCAATAAGGAAAGAAGATACTTTCAAATCTGGGGGAAGGTTTTGTGTGTGCTCTCTTTGTTGTTCCCTCTGGAGAGAGAGAGAGAGAGAGAGAGACCAAGCAGGTAACCCAGCTCCTACTGAAATGATACATCTAAGATTACAGAAATTGTAAGTAATAACAAGGAAATGCATTAGATTATCTTTTGTTTTAGCATGTGAATTTTCCCTATGCTAAGAGGGAGGTTTATTCCTATTGTAACTTTGAAGTTGAGCCTAGAGGGGAATCCTCTGTGTTTTAAATCTTTTTATTACCCTGTAAAATTACCTTCCATCCTGATTTTACAGAGGTGCTTCTTTTATTTTTTTTTCTTTATAATAAAGTTCTTCTTTTAAAAACCTGATTGGTTTTTAGTGTCCTAAAAACCCATGGGTCTGGTCTGTGCTCACTTTTTTAACTTATTGGTTAGTATAGTATTCTCAAGCCTCCCCAGGAAAGGGGGTGAAGGTGCTTGGGGGGGATATTTTGGGGAATTATGAACTCCAAGTGGTCCTTTTCCTGAATCTTTGTCTAAATCACTTCGTGGTGGCAGAAATACTGTCCAAGGACAAGGAAAGGATTTGTGCCTTGGGGAAGTTTTTAACCTAAGCTGGTAGAAATAAGCTTAGGGGGTCTTTCATGCAGATCCCCACATCTGTACCCCAGAGTTCAGAGTGGGGAGGGAATTCTGACAGGGGGGCGTGTACATCCACAAGCAGGAAACACTACTGTTCCCACACTTAACTCTCTCAGGCCCTCCTTCTCTCTTTACTTGTTTATCCAGTCGAGTGGCTGCAAGCCAGTTCACTATTAACTCGCCCCAAACCATTCTGTAACAACAGGCCAAGGTAACTTGTGGTCAGCACCAACATTACCTGAAATCCTTCTTCATCAATGACAAATACAAACAATGTCTAGGAGAGACACACATTTCAGCAAAGTGCAGCCTTTGCGTCTCATTTTCATCAAGAACTTATGAAGCCCATGAGCTTCACCTTAGAAAACACTTAATGGAGAAAGCTATGAGGTCCCTATCTGATCTGAGCCAGGAACACTCCCTGTACATCAGGCCACCAAATGAACAGCGCCCTTCCGAGCACATGCTTAGGAGCAGAGCCCTTTGTTTCTAAGCCCCAAAGTCTTCCTCCAGGGCTTCCCATGAGAGCATGGCACTGGGTGTATCTTCCTTCCCTATCCAGTCTCCCCTCTTCTCTGGCCCAGCCCTCCTGAGGACATTACTACACCAGAAGATGATAGTACTTTGGAGTCCCTGGAACTGTCTCACTTACAACTGTCAGGTAGTATTACCCCAGTATTAACAGCCCTGTCATGCCAACAGGAGCAATTTTTGGATTTGGATGAATCTGATGAGCCAGTCCCTCCTTCATTCCCCATGAGAGAGCCACGCCTAGACAGGTGATCCAAGAATTAGGGTACTACCCTTATGAACTCATCCTCCCTCGGGACCGATGGTTCACCTTAAAGTGTTGACCTCTCTTTCTGGCCCTACTGGGAACTGTGGGATTCCTATACCGGACATCCAGAACCCAGCCAGTAGTCTTTCTGCTCCCCTCCCTTGCGTCAACAACCAGCTCCACTGTTGTATGAGGATGAACCAGAACTGCAGGTACTGACAGTTCCAATGGGAATCTTCTCTTCTCTCCCCAGATGAGGCAGTCTCTCCTTCTTCCGTATCCCCACCAAATGACCATAGGCAATACCAGGTGCTCTGTCTATACCCACCCAACTACAACATGGTTCATGAAGGGCTTCATCAAGACTTCCTGACAGTTATTAAACCAAAACCACCCTGAGATCTTAACCGCATGCTGTCAAAACTTACTCTGTTTGAACCCTTAGCAACATGTTCCATGTCCCACTATCCATGAAGGTGGCATTTCTAATGGCCATCACTTCAGCCAAGAATGTCAGCATCTGGGAGTCCTCATGGCGTGCACACACCCGTTTACAATGTTTCAGAAGGACAAAGTATCCTTTTGCCATCAGAAATGCTTCAAAATTTTTCATCGTGATCGCAGAGAGATCTCATGGTCAAGCTATATCTTCTCAGAGGATTTCCAAGTGAGTTTCTGGTTGCATTATCAAATGCTATAAACTAGCTCACTTCCCGCCACCCCGTGATATAATGGCCCACTCCATGAGAGCACAGGCTGCCACAGTCAGGACACATGCAGGACTCAGCCACCTGGAGCTCCATACACACATTTGCTAGGCATTATGCACTAGTCCAGACCTCTGTTGCACATGAAGCAGCCAGATCTTCACGTATCTTTGTTGCCAACTTCCTTGCACCTACCTCCAATCTGAGTACTGCTTGTCAGTCATTCACATGTGGAGTACACATAGGGACCAACACTTGAAGAAGAAATTGAGGTTACTTACTGTAACTGGAAGTTCTTCAAGATTTGTGGTCTCTGTCTGTGTTCCACTACCTGCCCTCCATCCCCTCTGTTTTGAATCTGGTCAAATTCACAGTAAGAAGAACTCAAGGGGCATCGGCTCACACTGCCTCTTATACACTTGATCAGGAGCATGTGCAGGCCAACAGACACTGCTCATTAAAATCTCCGGACTCAGGTGCATGGTGTGCATGCATATCCCATGTGTGGAATATAAATAGGGACCACATGTCTCAAAGAACTTTGTTACAATAAGTAACCTCCATTTCTGCATTCCAGTCCAAAGGCACTCCACATTGGAATATGGAGAATAACCTGATGACTGAATGTGAGCCATTTATGTTCTGAGTGTTCAAGCAATCTTTCTATAGTCCAGGAAGGCTTACCCCTGAAATTGTTCATTGTATTTAATAGCATAATTATAAAGGATCAGGGCAGAACATAATTACTACCAACTATTAAGCAAAATTATGACCAGGAATGAGAGAGCACTTTTTTTCCCACCCCTGAAATCTGCTGTTGGTAAAACTAAGCTTCTGAAATAAATAGTCGCTCGGGGGGGAAAAACACTATTACTGCTGTATAGGCTATGATTTTCTTCTTGATGTAAAGAGACTTATTTTGGAAATATATTGAAATGAATACACACTTTGCCTCTGATATTTCCCTAGGAAAGTGCTGATTTTTCTTTGTTAATTTCTTTGTAAATATTCAGCTCCTGCTGTTTGAGGTGTGAGTATGCTAACTATCAGCATCACATTTTGTTTAGACCTGACTAGGAAAAGCAGGAGCATATTGGGTGAAAGCTGCAATTAATTGCACAGCAGAAGCTGATTTGACATTCTGGTAAATCTCCTGTGAGTTTACATACTGAGTTGGATCATGGATACTAGCTTAGACTGTATGAATTGTTCCTCTGAGACATTCTGCAAGACTGCTTATTTAGACAGATTCTGCAACACTGCTCAGTTATGCTAGGTAGTGCTGCCCTTTTGGGGAAAAGGAGTGGATAACCTGAAAATATTAGTAGATCTACATAGATTGGACTGACAACATAAGTTTTGCTGCATACCACCCTTTCTCAAATGTAGATTTTTTTTTTACCCTATATATATCATATCTAGCTATGAGAGGAATAAGGGATAGTTTTCATATTTTCACTTACAAGCAATATGGTCAGTTTTTAAACAATAGCTAGCTACATATCTGAGGTTACATGTAATGGAAAAATAGTAAGATATTCCAATATACTACATATAATTAGAGACCTAGATGGTCCACTTTACTAGCTGCCCGGAATGAGGAATAGTACATAGCTAGTACTGCTCCAGGAGCAGCTCACAATGCAGACTGTAATTCAGTCATGTTTTGTGTCCTGGTCCACATCCTGCTTCAGGTAGGAAAAAAAACAATTTTAAGCCCTGACCTGGTACAGTGTGTGCCATCCAACTTGTCGGAGCAAGTACGTTGTCTGGTATGCTGGCAGTGGGGCAAGGCTCCACCTGGTCCCTTCTCTCTCCTGCCTACCTTTTCAGGTTTGATGGGGTGTAGTACCTCTCCTGTAGTGTCTGCTTTTCCTCCCATGCTGCAGTCCATGGTATAGGTAGCCTGCACAAGACATTAAGCCTTAAGGGGTTGCTTTATTCAATCCCTTGGTTGAGCATGTAGGACTAGTGGAAATCTAGCCCAATGTAGAGTAAATCCCTAAAAGAAATTGAGTCTCAAATATAATTTAAAAAAAATCAAATTGCCATCTTTAGTTTTATGGTTCAGATTAGACAATGGAAAATACAGCACACCATTGGAAAGCATGGAAAATATAGATTTTTCCTAACTGTTATATGAAAAAATTGATCACTTTTGCATTCAAATATTATTTATTCCTAAAAACTATTAATGTTGAAAAGTGAAACTCTTAGAAATTATTAGCAGTTACAGTTGTCCACATAACCTTATCTTTACTCAGTTGTCATGTGGAACAAATAGTATACAGTTATGTTTATACACAAAAGGCAGAGTTAAAGTTGTGTGGACAATATTAATTTTGACATTCCTAGGTTTTGAGTGCTTTGTGTTCTTGTAACATGTTGCTCCATATATGGAATTCCTAGGTTTTTAAAAAATACATCTAAATTATATCATGTGAATCCGTCTATATAGCAATAATGCTACTAATATAATGGAATGAGGGAGGGCTGATTTAGCTCTAATTCAACAAAGCACTTAAACATGTGCTTAACTGTAAGCATATTCATAGGCCCCATTCACTTAAAGATAAGTATGTGCTAAACTGCTTTTCTCAACTGTCATTTCAAAGCCTGTCTCATTGCATACTCCCCTACACAGATTTTATGGAAGGAGAACTGAAGAGGTATGTTCTAGAGATATTGGTGCACTGACTGTTAATCTGTCCCAAGGTGCTCCTTTCTGTGCCTCACAGTGAAAGAAGTTGTTCAGAGCTAGGGTAGCTCTTGTCAGTTTCACACTTGAAGCACAAGAGTCTACAAAAGGGATTAATCAATAAATTTTCTAGAAAAACAAATTACAGGTAAACCCTTATCCCTGTTTCACAGATGGGGAAACTGGTCAAGCTCAAGAGGGTCTTTGCTGATTTGCCCAAGGTTACACAAGAAGTTCAAGTCTGTGTTGGAACCAGGATTAAAAACCGTGTCTCTTGAAGCTACTAGGACACAGTGCCTCTTATGCAAGTCACTTACTTTCTCTGAGCTTCAGTTTCCTCATCTGTGAAATCAGGATAACACTACTTATCTCAGTGCTAGTCTCAAAATTAAGTAATGAATGTTTGTAAAGTGCCTCTCATTTAAGGCACTATAATAGTGCAATATGTTGTTGTTTTTACATTTTTAAGATTAATTCCATCAATACACTGTCATCCCGCAATAGTGCCAGACACTCTGAGTAAACTCCCACACATGATCCTTGGACCCCATCTTGCCATTAGCAGATTATGCTGGCTATATACGGGGGGGGTGGAGGGAGAGAGGTTAGTGCAAGGCTCCACCTATTCCCTTCTCTCTCCTGCCTACTTGCACAGGTTTGATAGGGTGAAGTACCACTCCTGTGGAGTCAGCTTCCCCTCCCATGCTGCAATCTATGTTATAGTAGTATGCACAAGACATTAAGGGGTTGCCTTATTCAGTTCCTTGGTAAGCAGGTGAGGTAGTATCTTTTATTGGACCAACTTCTGTTGGTGAAAGAGACCAGCTTTCATAGAACTCTTCAGGAAGAAGAATAAAAGATATTACCTCACCCACCTTGTCTCTCTAATATCCTGGGACCAATACGGCTAAAACTACACTGCATACAATATTATACTTAGTTGTTTGCAGTGTTGTTGTATCAGTCCCAGGATATTAGAGAGACAAGGTGGGTAAGGTCATATATTTTATTGGACCATTTTCTCTTGGTGAGAGAGAGAAGCTTTTGAGCCCCACAGAGGTCGTCTTCTACCACTCAAGATAGAGTGGCTCATTAACACTAAAAATCATGAACCGAACAAAATGACTGGATTTATGGATTATTACAGGGGTGGCCAAACTTACTGTTCCTCCAAGCTCCATACAACAATCTTCAGAAGTTTGAGAGCCGGGGCACACCAGCCAGAGACTGGGGCCCAGGGCTCCAGCTCCACGGGAGGCACCTGAAAGGGCTTGGGCTTCAGCCCTGCGCCTGCTGAAGCCCCAAGCCCCAGCAGGTGCACCCCACAGGGCTGAAGCCCCGAGACCCCCCTTCCAGCTGGACAGAAGCCCCTACCCCACCACCCCGCTGCAAAGCATAGGTCCTGAGCTCTCCCACCAGTCTTGAAAGCTTGTCTCTCTCACCAACAAAATTTGGTCCATTAAAAGATATTACCTCACCCACCTTGTCTTTCTAAATAGAATATTATAAATTGTTAATAAAGTACCTTTTATAAATGATATTTTAAAGATTTAGTCTTAAATGGTTTATTTTCTGTTCTTGTATAATTCACTTTATGCCACTAGAGGGTACCAAAACATTTTCATAAAAAACATTTTGTTTTCCAAGTCGCTGCCATGATAACTGATCAGCAGTGGAGGTTTACAGTTGAGTTAATATTAATAGGCCTCTTAACAAATAAATATGCACTCATTTGTGGTGAAATCTTAAATTGTACTTTGGCCTGTATCCTTTGTTTTAGGATGTTGGCACTTTTTAAATATATATTATTTTTCCTTCTTTTGACTACATTAGAAGGAATTATATATATGTTTTCAAAAATGACTAGTGATTTTGGATGTCCTAATTTTTGGGTGCCCAGCTGATTTGGGGTTATCCTGTAAGGTTGCCCTTACCTTTCATTGCAGTGAGTGTGAAGTGAAGGTATTGAACAATTCTGAAAATCACGCATCTTTTAGATCATCTACCCGTTGAAAATCGAGCTGCTTTCAGATGTCTCAAGTTGGGCTCCCAAAATCACATCCCTTAGTTGCTTTTGAAAATCTTGGATGGGTGCCGAAAGTTAGGCTCCTTAAATCCATACTGAGTCATCAAAATATAAGTGGCCTGACTCCCAAAAGAATTCCATTGAAATCGCTGAAAACTGCAGGGGCTTTTCACCTTTGAAATTTAGGCCTTATTTAAGTCACTATATATCATTTTAGGAATCTAACTTTAGCTGGACATGCTTGAAATTTGGGCCGTTAGTAGTAGTGTAGTAGTAATAGTATTTTGAAACCCCCAAAGGCCCTAATCAGGACTGGAGTGCTACTGTGTTACTGTACAGACACACAAGAAGACCGCTCCTGCAGAGTTTACATTCTAATCTGAGACAAGATAAAATGAAGGTAATAAACAATAGGAAGGAAGAGGGAGAAAATATTGTTAATATACATGTAAGCTTGCTATAACTTTATTTATATTTCTTGGATTTTAATTTACTAATATATTGGCAACACCTTAATAAATTATATATTATTGCATCAGGTCTTATATAATACTGATACAGTCTACAAAATTTATGAGTCTATATATAACTAATATCCAATATTTTCAAAATATTGCAGTCTATATAGTTTACATGTATTTAAAGGTTCCATTTATATTACTTATTTCATTATTTGTATTGCTGTTTTGGGCTAGATCTCTTTACTCTCACTGAGTGGTACCTTACTGAACAAGTCCAAGTGGCTTCAGTAAATGAATTAACACACTTTTCAACCCAAGTAAGGAGATCACAATTCATGGTGATGTGGTCCGTTGACAATATCCTGAATATTTTGCTCTTGTATGTTACAAAAATATGTTTCCCCCACATTCTGTAGCTGTCTTGGTTTGGGTGACCAGATGTCCCGATTTTATAGGGACGGTCCTGATTTTGTGGGCTTTTTCTTATATAGGCACCTATTACCCCCGACCCCGTCCCTATTTTTCACATTTGTTATCTGGTCACCCTAGTCTTGGTTTAAACAAATGCAAGGGCTGCCTTTTCTCTTTCTGCCTTCTTGCCTCTGGGGTTAGGTGCCTGCTTCTCATGAGTGCTGTACTAAGGCGATATTCACCCTGTGAAGAGGGCCAAAAAAAGGCATATCTATGTACCACTTAAATCCTCAAAATAAGTTTAAGTGGTTCATATGCATGGGATATATTTCACCCTCAGTGAACAGCTTGTTTTAATAATCCTCTGAAAGCAGATAAGCATAACACTCTTACCATGTCAATCACTTTATCAGATCCTTCCCCTGGTTCTTCGTGCTTGTGATTTAAATAGTGTCTTACGGCCTGATCCTGTGAAGTGTTGCACTCCCCTATCTTCCATTATCGTCAGTAGGAGATGAAGATCTTCATCTCTAGAGCTGGGCAAAATTTTTCAGATGGATAATGTATTTGTCAAACAACATAATTTGTGTTTAAAGTCATATAACCTTGCTCAACAATTTTTGGGATTTAAGCATCATTTACAAAACAGGAGTTGCAAGGATTGAAGAAAACATTTAATTCAACCTGAATTATCACTTTTGTTGTCTTTTTTTGATATGCTGATATTTTTCAGAGTTTTCTAATTTGGTTCAGGTCGAACTGGCTTTTTATTTTTCAGAAATGCCAGTGAACTGCAAAATCTGATTCATCCATCTCTATTTGTTATCTCAAGGAGGCACACTATGTTTTACAAAATTAGACCTTTTATTTTGTATATTTGGCATCATGGCATGAAATGATCCCAGTTTGGATTTATAATCTTGAAAATAACTAACATAATTTGATGGTTTAATTTACACTGCAGAATTTGACCTAATCTACATAATTGTTTGTCACTAATGATGCATAAAAGGTCAATTGTCAGACTAGTGCCAATGAGCCCACAAGTTTTCTCAGTTATGCTGGTGTGACTCCATTGAAGTCAATAGGAAACTTGGTTGAATCTGAGTAAGTTTCTCCTGACTTATGCTTCCATTAATTTTATAGTTAATTGGGAGTTTTAGAAAGAAATAATGTTCTTTGGAAATTCTAGGTGCAAATGAAATTACAGCAATTCATTACAATTGATTATCTTTGTGTCCTGTTATGTCATGCCCTCCTTGCCATCTTGTGTTCTGTTGTTTTATGTAGCACACTTGTTTGAATTACATTTAAGCTGATTGAGACCTTTACTTCTAAACAATGGTCAGATAGTACAGTGATGGTGGTCATATACATACCTAGATAAGTAGTCTCAATGCCACTAAGTACACCTATGGCTCCATAAGAATGATGGTAGTATGAATGATTAAAAGAAGAAGAAAAAGAAAGAGGAAAACCAGAGTGTTCTGAAATATTAGGCTGTGTGACAAATCTCATTTAACATTGTACACATGAAATTCAGTGAAGGAAAATCCAGCATATTAAATATTTACTGTATTTCTAACCTTTAGAAAAGATGGGAGTGGCAGCATTCCATTCTGGTAGTCATTTTGTAGGCAGCTATTTTAGTCTTGTAGTCTTTTATATAATACATTTTTGATAACTCAGGAAGTAAAATATAATAATGTAATTAAAAGAAGTATAGATTCAAAATATTGTGAAACAACCAACACTCCACTTACTCTTCCATTGAAAAATTCTTCTGGAAATATGGGTTATGAGCCAATTTTAGTTCAGGTAATTGCAAGCTCTGAGGTACAATTAACATCTATTTTTTCATTCTTCTTAAGTCTTCTCTATCTATTTGAATTTAATACCAGTTATTCTAAATATGTGAAATTTCTTAAATTGTGCACAGTTTATATGCGGTTATAAAATATTTTGCATATTGTAATAAGCTTACACTAAAACAGTTTCAGCTATGAGAATGTTAAATGTGAGAAAGGGCAAGTCTCATACATAATGAAAAAAAATCTTAAAACCAGATAGTTACAGTTAGGCTCTAGAAGAAAATATTATTTGATTCTTTGATATAGGTCTCAGTTGCTATGTGCCTTTGATTAAATAAGAACAGAAGTCAAATTTGATACTATTGTTAAAGAATTTACCTTATTTAACCTTCACCTCTCAGATTCAGTTATTTGGCTTTGCTCCTTTGTTTGCTGTTTGAGCACATTCTCATTTAAGTCATAGACTGTTTGATTCCTTTGAATTATTTTGCAAAGCTTTTTTGACTGCTTTATCTCCCATTTCATTTCCTTTAATACCTACACAAGCTGGGATCCATACAAAAATGACATTGTTGCTGTGACATATTACCATATTATAGACATCAATAATTTCCAAAGCTATACCTCCTCTGGTGATTGAAATTTCTAGGGTGATATCAATGGCACTTAAAAGATCTGGAAAAGTGACAGATTGTAAAGGTTGTACTTCAGCAATCTAATTCAGTACCATCAGGACATCAAATAACTCAACAGTATAACCAGATAGGTAATCTAACTGACTTCTTCAACCCAAATTCACACATGCTAGGTTGATGAATCCTTCTTTTTCCTCCCTCCATCCCTAAAGAAAAACAAAAAACCCAAGACAACAACAACCCAGAAAGACTAATTTGAGAATATTAGAAAGAGAAATAAAGGTCTAAAATGAAGCCACATTTACAATTCGATTATTTTAATTGAATTGCCATCCAAGTAAAGACCTTGCACACTGCAAAGAAGGAACACCGAAGAAAGATTTCTAACTAGTGCAAGGCTACACTCAAAAATTTAGAGGCGTGGTTCAGCTTCATTTGATTCTTTATCTCAAACATCTTAGCCTAGAGAGAGTTCAGATATGGAGGCATGAGATTTTCAATTCTGTTAGTTTTATCTGGGTAAAAAATACTGCAAGAATAATCTGCCTTATGTTATCTCAGTATTTCCAGTTCTGTTCCTGGACTAAACCAGAAAGTTCAGGTTTGAGTGCAATGAAATGATTCACCAAATTTTATTGAACTTTACAAAATGTTTGAGTTATGTGTCATTCCGTTAATGGCAAAGGTTCAAGCAATTAATTATTTTATCCAAACATGGTGAAAATTATTTTTGATTCATTCATGTTTTCTCTTTTGTTCTATACCATTGGGTTAGTTCTTACTGCTTCTTCCCCCATAACAATTCTAAATCAAATTTTCTTTTTCTGTACATACAGCTCAAATTATCATTCAGTTCATAATTGCCCACCTTGTTAACTGCAACATCTTTATTTTTGGCCTCCACAATAGTGAAATGGCTTCATTCTGATGCATACAAAATGCAGCTGCTAATATCATATTCTATGCCCAACGCTCTGAGGACTGTATCCATCTCTTTGAATCTTTTCACTGGCTATCCATCTTCAACTGTATAAAGTTAAAGATTCTCATCCTCAGCTTTAAGAATGTTTATAATGTGGCCCCTCCTTCTGTACCACAGTGTTGTCTTTTGTCTATCCATCCAGCCTCCTCCAGTCTGTCAATGATGCTAACTTTGCCTGCCTGCTTGCCTGCTTCTCCCCAAATGTCTTTACACCTCCAGTTTCCCCTCTAGGGAAGGTCCTCTCTGAAATTGCCAACACCTACTCTTCTCTAAATGTTAATGAGGATAATCACATACGCCCTTTTTGTTATCAGTTTGTAACTTTTCATGATGATACTGTTTTGTCTCCATGATTCCTTCCAATTATATTTATGTAAATTAATACTTTAATTATAATAGCTCTTCTTTAGTATATGACATACAATGAAGAAATTATCATATAACTACATGGTCAATAAAATTAATGTAGCTTTTAAAAATCAGCTTGCAGAATTAAATTTTTGACACTTATAATCAAATAATTTTAATCTGAATCTTAGGTAATAAAAGAGAATGTCTTATCCATTTCCTATATCAATGTCTCATTGTTCAATTACAAAACTGAATTTGATGACCCCAGGATAAGTAATTATTCAGTCATACTTCTAAATATTTAAATTCTGCAGTAAATGTCATTCTTTCCTCCTTATTGGAGATATGGAGGTAATGAATTATCAGTGGCTTGAAAGAATTCATAGATAATTTAAATTGCCCACCCTTTGACTACCTGACCTGCAAATTACCTACCCCATTCTTATGCTGAAGTTAGACTGGGTATCATAGTAAAGATGACAATATTGCGTGTTCTTCACTTTTGACATTTCATTATGTTGTCACATTGTGATGTATACTTGAAAGAGGAAGCAGTTTTAAAGCAAAACTTACCAGTATAGATATAGAACATACCATTTTAACCCTTCTCTATTTGTTCTTTAAAAGTAGTAATATCTTTCTTATAAAAACTCATAGGTTTGTGGTACAGTCTCAAAAGTATATGAAATGGATACATAGGAGAACCTTTATATCAAATTTTAACACCAGCATACTCTTAGTGTACTATAGAAATATTCATTGCTAAAACAAATCAGTTAAGGTAATTTACATGACTATTACAATATCCATACAGTTTGCATCTTCAATTAAAAACCATTATCCTTACTAGATCCTCTAGTTTCGTGATGTACCATCTCCTAACAAACTGTAGGACTCTCACATATCCTAAATGCTTTATAATTTTAAGTTATACCAATGTAAGCCCTTTAAACTTTATTTTCAAAGAATATCACAGGTAAACTATCCTTTCTTAAACAGCCTATTATAGTTTTTCACTGTCTATAAATACAACACATAAAAACTCCTTATTACAGAATGCTTTATTAACATCAGAAGACAGTCTTATGACATGATCTATGGTTGATTGATTTGCCTGAAAGACACTTTAATACTGAGGAAGAAGATTATTCATCTCCAGAAAGAATGACAGCCAACAATAAATCATTTCCTCCATCATCTTACATAGAGATGAAGGTAAGGCTATCAGATAAGAACCTAAATCAGAACATGATCCTTTTTTAAAAAAAATAGGAAATGTAAAAGATTGCTTTCCCATTCTTGAGCTTTCCAAAAGTACAAACATAATCAGTATAAATATGATGAGCTATGTGAAAATAATTTAAACATGGCTGACAGTCAGTCATTTCATTACTTTTTATTTGAGTCTGTTTCAAATTTGATGATGATTATTCCATTTGATTTTTTTTTATAGACAAGTATCCCAAACAAGGGAAATGTTTTGTTACACTAGTGCATACTGTATCTCATCAAACTAATAAACAGATTAATGCCTCAAGAGAAATGGTACTATTTTGGTTTATTGTGTCATTGCATCTAATTGACATGCACATTTCAGTAAGTCCATATACAAAAAATACTTATTTCTTGTGTATCTAAATTCCTTCTGAAGTTTCAACTTGGTAAAGTATTCTTCACTTTCTTACACTAAAAAACTGAGTAGTTTATTAAATACCTGTTGTCTCTCACTGAAGTGCTAAGCCATATGAGCAATATTAGCCAGGTGTTTTCTATAAGCATGACAACTTGGGAAACTCAGCAAAGTCAGGTGATTTTCCTACATCTAAGTGTCTTCAGGAATGCTCTAGAAGAAGGGAGTGTCTGCTGCTGCGTATCACAGATCTTATGTGCACAAAAGTGAGGTTGTCGTCATGAATACCAGGTACAATGTAAAATGTTGTGCCAAACTTTTTGTGGGATGAACTGCCAAAGAACCACCTAGAAACCTTCATTCATTTGATTTTTTTCCATGCCATATTGATCTTAACTTTCAGGGTTCATATTTTTAAAGGGAAATTCTCATAATAAAATTCAGTTTCTGGTGCAATCATAAGTTCAAGTATATTTCTATTCTAAAAATGGCTATCTTCCAACTTGGTAAATGTAACCCTTCCTTGTATTCAGAATCCTGTCTATGGATGTAAATGACTGTCTTTAATTGCTTTTGCTCCTGTAAATATGCTGCAAGAAAGATCTTTGAATTCCAATCGGTTACTCCTGAGTGTAACCCTATTAAAAACAATGGGATTGTATAAGTGTCATTGGAGGCATAATTTAAAGACAAGGAGGCTGCAGAAGTGTAACTGGACTTTTATTTCTGTGATTAGTAACAGCCAGGCTAAGTTTGTAGTGCTGGCAACTGGGGGGACAGTTATCTGTTAACTGAGAACATTTTTAATGGAAATTTGTGAGACAATAAACCTGGAACCCAACAATGTCACTTTTACTAAGTCTCTTCGCAGTGGAAGCGCACCTTTATATAGCTCATTTAAAATGAGAAGATTGTTACAGTTGAAGAAAACCTAAACATTCAATAGTCTGGAAATGACAAATTAAGATAATGGAATATGCATGTAAATTACCATGACAGTTAATATATTTGGTATGCAAAATAGAGAAAATGAGGCTCAGAGAAGTTAAGGATCAGATTTTGAAAAGATCTCAGGCATTTAAGCTAACTTTAAGCACCTAAATAAGTGACTGGATTTCAAAAGGATATAGCTCCCATTTAAGTAGCCAGATTTTAAAACATTCTCAAAAGGAGCTGCTGGGTTTGAACCTTTTTTTAAAAAAAAATCTGGCTAGAAGTAACTGTCCAAGTCCATACAGAAAGACCGTCTCGGACTGAGCTTAGAATCCAAGCTTACTTAATTCTAGGTGATGTCTAATACACTAGTTTAGTCACTAGCAGAAAAGGGCTCCCTAAGGAGGTCACTGAAGTTTTGTTTTTTCATTTTGTAAAATGAGGATAATAAATATAATGCTGTGCACCTATAACACACACTCATCTTTATTTCTCAAAATGCATGATAAAGGTAGTGTCCTATTACTATCCCCCTTTCTTAGAACAATTGAGATGCAGATTGCCTGCGGGATACAGTAGTCTAGTTGCTTGAACATAGAATAGGAGGTTGTAGAACTGAGTTTTTGAACTTGCTTCTGATGCTGACTTGCTGTGTGACTTTGTACAAATAGTTTTACCTCTCAGTGCATTTCTGATTATTGAATGCTTGATCTGTGCATCCCTAACATTACACTAATAGTGTTCTGCATATAATTTGAGTTATTTAAAGAACAAGAGTTTTTAAAAAATTAGAAATGGAGCTGAACAGGCAACTGTTGGATGAGGCAAACTGCTGTGTATTACCTTCATTAACCAACAGCAAATCTGTAGATTTAATATGCACCAGACAGCCGAAGGACAACTAATGTCAGTTATCCATAACTGAGCATACATTTCGGTAACAGCACATGAATGCATGGTATTTCGCAGGAGGAGGAGGATGGGCTTGTGTTTAAACTACTAAACAAGGACTCAAGACCTGCCTTCTCTTCTTGGCTCTCCCACCGGCTTCCTATATAACCTTGAGCAGATTTCTTAATCGCTATTAGTGCCTAAATTTATTAATCTAAAATGGCAATATTTCCCCACCCATAGCAGTTTGTGAGGATAATGATTTAATGTAATTTTCATAATTTTTAATTTAAGAACTGCTAAGAGAGCAACATAAAAAATCTAGAAATAATATTAAAAATAGCACACCAGAGTTTATCCAAACCTCATTTATCTGAAACAGGGAATTGCTCTTATAGGTTTCAGATAAGGAGATCACATAAAGGAGAGTGCAGAAGTCTTTGCCTCCTGAGAGACCTGGCCACCCAGACTCCTTATCGCAATGTATACATTTATGAAAGAAAATAAACCAAAAACAAGCTCTCCCAAATAAACAACCCCTACCAAAGCAAGACACTCCACTGCACATGATTCTCCCCTAGGGGAGGGTGAGAGAGCAAACACTACATGACAGATGTTAGTCACATTGTTTAATTCACTACTGGAAGGCACTCAGATACTACTGTGATGAATGCTGTATTAAAAACCTATGTAGAATAGAATAGTTTTTCTGGGTGAACTGAACCTTAGACTGGGTGTGGGGGGATTGGAGAAGGAGCCAGTGGGGGGAACTAGGACTGACTGGGAAAAAACATTCGGTATAAGAAGTTTAATAGATTTCACCGTTTAAGGCCAGAAGGGACCATTAGATCAAAATATGGAATTAAATACTCATTAATTGAATACTGTTCATCCAATGCACTGAACGAGGCAGGGCTCCTGTGGAAAAAATAGTATGTGAATGCATAATTAAAGACTGTATCATAATACATATGAACAAGAGGGGCAAATTAGGTAACCTTATTGCACAGGCAACCTTAATTCTAACATCCAAACTTTTGAGTGCTTGACTTTATTAAGATTGCAATGTTCTTTTAATGGAGATTTTTGGGGGTGTAATTGTAACTGCTTTAAGAAAGTGTAGACCTAAATTTATCTTCATCTGCAAATGCAACCTCAGGATCCCTTATACTGAGCTAGGTCCTTAGGTGGTTTTCCAAAAAATGCAGGAGGAGTGAGGGGAATGGAGAGTAAATAGACCAAAAGTAATCAAGATATGGAATACAAATATACTGGCTTCATTATTAGCAAGGCCTTTAGTTTTTGCCCTTTGCATCTTGAGGTTTTCATTTTCAATTTATTAAATGTTTATAAAAAATATGATGGACATCTAGCCTGAATAGTAAATGCCTCAATAGTAGTTAAATACCATGCTGAGAACAGAAATATTTCCCAAACCATTTTCTGCATCTTCCTTAATTTCATTTTCAAATGTCGCTGAGGCAGTAGATTTTACCACATCAGGAAAGAAAAGACCACTCAACCTTGTAACATGAAACTAATTTTGCTTTGGATGTGGGTGTTGTGACAGAAAAAATTAAATACTCATATAAGATGCCAGATGGTCACTGTCAGAGACTTCAGCTGTCTATTCACACACTGAGCCTGTGTAATGTTGGCACCAGTTGTGCAAATATCTCCCTATCTTCCAACCCACAATCAACGTAACTCAGCTCTGTTGTGTAAGGACCACCATTAGAATGCAGGCAGCAATTCTCCATATGGAGTTCTAACATTAAACCTTTCTAAAGAGTGCCAACAAGGATAGCCAATTGGAGTCAGCCCTGATGGTGGTATATGTGAAGACTACATCTGTCCACTGGGAAGTGGAGTGAGACCAGCAAAATATACATTTTGCTTTGATTCTTCCTCATTTTAGAAATTAAAATAACAGAAGACATTGTTCTGATGAGAATATTGCCCCTTCACTTCCTATTTCTGATCCTCGGCTAAGTCTCTGCTCTTACTTTGAAGTTTAGATAATCAACCAAATCAGGGTTTTCTTGTTAGTTTTTATATGGGTTTTTATCCATACTGAATTTATCACCCTAAAATCTTTATTGAGGTTTTGATTTTTCTTATTTGAATGCAATAAACCAATTTAGCATTGCCTTATCAAGTGCAACTAATTAACATCAAAGATATTGTTATTCATTATCATTCTGTGATTGGTTATGTGTACTATAAATGCTGAATTTGCTTTTTTGAATCTCATTCAATACGCTAGCTTTAAGTTCCATATAGATTGCCTTCTTCATTTGCACAGTACTATACAAGTTAATAATGCATATGCATTTAACTGGAAAATTACCTCTTCCTGAAGAACCATCAGACCTTTCAACATTTTATAGAAATTAAAAGTACAACTATTTCAGTGCTAAAGGACAAAGTATTCCATCCCCACATATATCTTTCATGATGATATGATCCATTCATATGCTATTTGATATATAATCAATGTATACTAAATAGATTTATATTGTAGGAATATAGAAGTATAAGACTAAGTATTTAGGAGTGATGAGTATATTAGGTATACAAGTAAAGCATGGCTGAAACACAAAGCCTACAGGGTGAAACCTGTAAGATTTAGGCTTAGCCCTACTAGGCCATAGGCTTAAGAATGCTTGATGTCAGTGGGTGACCTAGAAATAACCCTATGCCAGAAAGGTCAGAAGATTACTGCATAAGATGTGCCAATAGTTAATGTTACAAAAAACTAGACTGCAATAAACAGTAAGGTATTGTCTAAGATCATGAGACACCTGATTACAAAGGCTTGGAACATCTGTTCTGATCACAGGATACATGCCGTGTTTAGATGCTAATTAGAATAAGAAGAACTAAAAACAACCTAGGAAAAAGGGGGGTACCCAATATTCATGGGGTGTGGAAGTACAGATAAGGAAAAGACCATTGATACCTTCATGCATATGCATAAGATTTTAGGTATAGCAGAATTACAATAAAAAAGAGGGTTCCATGTTTGGGTAAAAGTGGAAAGATTCAAAGGACGACCCCTGGGAAACCCCAGTAGGAATCATCTTCTACTGATGATCATCTAGTGAGAGATGATCCTAGAATAACATTTAGGATGTGAATATGACTACAGTCATGGATTCTGTGACTTTCCGTGACTTCTTCAGTGGCCAGTGTGGCTGACCCCAGGGACAGCCACACCAGCTGCTGGTCTGCTAGCCCTGGGCAGCAGTCCCCGACCAGCCAGCCAGGAGCAGCTCTGGTCCACTAGTCCTGGACAACGGTCCCCGGCTGGCCGGGAGCAGCCATGGTCTGCAGTGGCCCCGGGTGCCTCCCCCCTCAGCAGTGGCCCCCTCCAGACTCTTCCCCCACCCCCAGCAGCAGCCGCCCTCCCCATCTAGCACCCTCCCTCTCAGCAGTGCCCCCCTGGACATCCCTCTCCCCACCCCAACAGTACCCCCTGCGCCTCCAGTGCCCTCCCCCCCCAAGATTTAATCACAGGTATTTTTAGTACAAGTCATGGACAGGTCATGGGCCATGAATTTTTGTTTGTTGTAGTTATAACTGTGACCTGTCCATGACTTTTACTAAAATTTCCCGTGACTAAATCGTAGCCTTAGTTATAACTTTTGCATGGGGTTTTTGTAGGATTTCTATATGCATGGGTAATTGTACCTTTATTTATTGCTTTAATAAAACTTGTAATATGGTCAAGACTTTGTACTGGTGATTGTATCTGTGGTCACTATCCTTGGACTTTGTGTGTTCCTAGAGTCTCCAAATTTAAGAAAAGCACTAGAGGCAATTTTCACTCTGAAACTGTAGCAACTGGAGCCAAACCCATGGTGGTATAATACAACATCACTAGATTCACTTGAAACAATATTAAAGGCCATATGGGGCACTTAGACTGTAACTCTTTAGTGTATGCTGCACTTCATTCCCCTTTCGTCTCTGTTTTGCAGGGCAGTATAGACAATCCCTTAACTTGCCTTGAAAATGTTCTGGAAGTGACAAGTTTGTATTTTGAGAGAAGAACTGTTGACACAGTTTACAAATCGTCACTCAACTGATATTTAATATTTGACTTCAACTGCTCCCTTACCCTTTTGCAGAGCTCCATTAAAGTAAATGTGCCTAAATGGAGCAGCTTGGTTTGTAAAACATAGGTGAAGTTGTTTCTTAGCTTGTCAGTGGCTATGTCTTCCCGTTGTAGGGTAGAAATCAGCAGTAAGAGTTTTCCATAGACATGTCTTCTGAAATATCAGAGAATAAATTACCTGACGCATAAATTTATCCATCTAATGGACTTATAAGGAGCATAAATTCACTGAGCAGTTGTTGTTTCTTTGTTACTTGACATTTTTTTGCTTCATTTTTGTTAGTGTCTATTAAACTAAGTAGTATTTACCTACATGTCTTGCTGCAGTTATATGTATGCACATTAGAGTAGAGGTGTTTGAAAACTCTGGCACTTATTGATTTTTTTTTTTTTTGGTGGGAGGGTATTAAATGTTTTTCTTTTAAACCATAATTTTTAATGGAAAAATAATTAAAAAAAAATAATTATCACAACTATTGCTAACTAAATGAAAGCCTAAATATCTTTTCAGCCCCCAAAATGTGACTAGTGTGATGTCCACAGCAATGCCCAAAGACCTGGTCCTATTCTAATCCCAGATGGTAGGGTGTTATCTGTTGCTCCTGGACACAGAATGGTGCCCCAGGCAGAAATCCTCTAAGCAGGCTGACTTTCTCCACTACAAATTCATTTTCTCTTCAGGTCTGCCATCTTCCTTACTAAACAACTCTACTTCTCAAACTTATTTGAATACCGCACCTGCAATCCCAGCCACTTTTTTCACTATCTTTGTCTGCTCCTCAAATCCTCTCCATCTTCCACCTTCACTTGTCTCTCTGCACAGGGTTCCACGATTACTTCCAAGAAAAAATGGACAACATGATGTGACCTTCCATTCTCCTTCTCCCCTCCAAATCTCTCCTCCTTCTCTCCTGTCACAGATGCAAAAGTTTCTTTTCTCTTGTCATCCTCTCACCTCTCCACTTGCCGCAGTGACCCCAACATGTGCCATCTCATCATCTCCCTTACACACACTCTTATTCCCTCCCTTACTCTTCTCTTCGTGCTTTAGGCTCTTCCATCTTAAGAACCAAACAGACCAACAAACAAAAACAAAAAACCTTGACTCTCAACCCCCATTGAATCTCCAATTACCACCACATTTCCCTCATCTCCTATATCTCTGAGCTTATTGAATGAACTGTTTAAAATTGTTGGCTGGAGTCTTTCTCCAATTCAATCCTAGACCCTCTCCAATTCAACTTCGCCCTTGCACTCAAATGAAACTGCTCTTGCCAAAGTCTCTTGTTCCTAGCTAAATCTCAGAACCAGTATCCTTTCCTCATCCTCCTCGACCAGTCAACCACCTTTGACACAGTTGGGTCATGCTCTACTTCTTGAAATCTTGTCCTCACTCAATCCTCTCCTGATTCATTATTTCTGGGTGTCCTTGACAGGATCCTCCTCATCCTCTCTCCAACTTTCTATGGGGGTTCCTTAGGGCTCTGTCCTTGGTCCTCTTTTGTTCTCCCTCTACATTTTATCTCTGGGTAATCTCATTTGCCAACACAAATTCAACTATTATGTCCATTTGGGTGACTCAGAAGTCTACCTTTCTCCTCCAGACTTGTTTCCTTCTGTCTAAACTAAAATCTTGTCCCTTGTATCCATCTCCTCATGGATGTGTAGCAAACAGCTAGACTAAAACAGAGTTCTTAATCTTCCCCCTCCCCCAAAACCATCCCTGCCGGCTCCTTTCTAAATCTCTGTGAACACCACCATCCTCCTGCCTGTCATTCAGCCCATAAATTGGGTGTCATGTTAGACTTTCACTTCTCTTGAGATGCTCACATCCAAGCTATGTTTCAGTCTTGCTGAATCTTTTTGCATAACATGTCTAAGATAACTGTTTGGATGAATAAAGACTAAAACTTTTATCCATGCTCTCATAATCTCATGTCTCAATTACTGCAAGATCATTTTCTCTGCCCTTGACAAATGCAACCTTTCCCCACTCATATTCATTAGAATGCTGCTGCAAAGATCATTTTCCTGGCCTGTCACTTTGTCCATGTCACACACCTCTTTCCATCTCCTCACTAGCCCCCTGTTCTCCATCACATCAAACATAAGCTACTTGTCCTCATTATCAAGCCCCTTCATGGCCTATCCCTATCCTATCTATCATTCCATATTGAGTGATTGACTCTTGCCTCCAATCAACCCATGATGTCGGTCATGCTGTCTGGAGCAATTCACAACTCTGAGGGAAGACTGTCAAAAAGCAGGGCAGACACCCTAACCTTGGGGGTATGTTCTATAATTAGATGTGAACTTCAGAAGCACTAAACAGTTTTACCATGGAGTCATGGTCAATCCCCTTGGGCACTCCAGTCTATTTTGCACAGAGGCAAGCTGGACTTAGTGATAAATGGTCACTTACAACAAAAATCACAAAATATTCAGGTTGCTCCCAGTCCCAAGAGACCAGTCACTTACCCCAGTTCAATTTGTACCTCAGATCTCACACCAAAGACAACACTTGTAGCCAATCCTATAATAAATTAGCTAAAGATTTATTAACTAGGAAAAAGAAATGAGGTATTTACAAATTAAAGCAGGCAACATATACTCAAATGAGTTAGTCTGTGATTCCAAAAGGTGACAGAGTTTTAGTAATCTCTCAGCAATTAACGTCTTTTAGGGTTAACCCAGGTTGACCCTGGGAATTTATGCTTTTGTTTTCTAGCTCCAGCAAAAAGATGAAGAATTTTCATGTTGGCTATCTTTATTTCCTTCTTCCAAAATTCAAGCTGATGGGACGAGCTTTCTCGCACATAGCAACTTCCTGGGTGTAAGAGGACTCAGTCTTTGCATCATGATGTTTAAAGATGGCCCACTTACTTTTGATAGTCCTTAATGGGCGGGGGGGGGGCACCACTCCTCTTGCCTGGGTTCACAAGTTCAGAGCAGACATTTTTACAGTTATAAAGCAAAGCTTACATATTACCTTTATAGCATGGGATACAGACATTACAAGTAAGATTAATGCATGCAGCAACTTACAAGCATTTTAGAGTCTAACATCTATCTTCAATAATACTAACATATAGACGAGCTGATCCGGTTTCCAGTTATGAATTTGTCAGTGCTCCGCTGATGCCTACAGCTTGGCAAGTGCTGGCACCTGCTGGTGTACCAGCATCACAGTGCCAGCCTCCATTGCCCACTTGTAAACTTTCTAGCAAGCACCTTTGTGCTTTATCACACTTGGAAAGAACTCCCCATAAACTTCTGTAAAACGTTGTTATTGCTCTCTTCCTCCTTAAAACTGTCCTTTGCTGTGATGCCTACAAAAAACTTGACCATAGTTTGGCTGCTGGTATGCCAAGACCACTGCCTATCACGTAGACCAGTACTGTCACGTTGTCTCCTTATACTTGCCTGCCCGTCTGTCTCCATCTATTGTCTCTTGTCTTACACCCTAATTGTAAGCTCTTTGGGGTAGGTACTATTTTTGTGCGGTGTTTGTACAGCATCTAGCATGGTCCATGGCTGGTCCACACCAGATTTCTAGATGCTGGTGATAATACAAATAATAAAGTGTCATTAGCATCATTGGTCTGCCCTACCTACATTATGAGCTGGGCTTAAAAAGCCAACCCTGCTGCAGTATTTTCACTCTGCTGCAGAATTTCTATACTTAAAATATAGGCTATGGCTGTCCTTTTCTTACATCTATATGTGGATTCTATGAGAGTCTGACCAATCCCAAGGATGATCAAGCTTGTTTAACAGGAATGCAGAATGCTTCAATATCTACAGTACTGCTGAAAGGAGGGGAGAGTTCTTTCAGCTCCACATCTTTCTTGCTTCAGGCTCCTCAAAGATTATTGCAGCTCTAGGACTGTATATAATTTTGGCTGTCAATTTGCCAAGAAGAGCCCATTCCCCAGCACAGTATGTATTTACAGAGAGAAATTTCTCTCTTCCTAAGCCATAAGAGATTCAGAACATGAATTCTGCTGATGTGGAATGTAATCATACCTCAAAGACTTGATATAATTCCACGTTGAAAATAGTTCTCTCTCTCCTATCATAATATAATATATGTACATGACATGTTTTTGACACTCACAGCTACTAACTGCCATCATAGAAATAAGCCCAGTTTTAATTGGACACTGTGTTCCAATTATTTAGACCTTTCCTTTGGTTTTCCAACATCTACATACATTTAGCTAGCTGCGATCTTCTCTGGCTCTTTACACCAAATATAATACTCATGGCCCATCTCCCCAGTTTGTCCTGTGGTATTTTCATCTGGAAATGTTCTGTATACATACATATAGTTGTATGAGACTTAGCCAGATAGCTCCAAATATCTTTAGTTGGAGATATGTGGCAAAATGCTGTGCAGCTCCTAAAACTTAGTATGTACTTTTCTTACATTTTATGTTGTTTGCCTGCTCACAAATTATATTTGCTATTCACACCACAGCTAATTCTCATCTCCTTGGTTTTGTGGTAAGCTGCAACAGCCTGAGAATGAAGATCTCTGTTCATGCTCCTTGACTGAGACTGAAGTTAGAGGTTATGAGTTCTTTTCTCCTTGAAGGACCTCTACATGCAATTACTTTCACAAAATAAAACTTAACAAGGTTTATTAAAAACCAAATAAAAAAGAATTAAGGGAAAAGAAAGTTTGTTCAACACTTCTTGTAAGCTAAACTAAATAAGGCATTTTCAGCTAGTTATAGGTGAAATAAAAGTGATATAGTTTGCATTCCTTGAAAACAGCTCTCTCTGTCTTGACCCTCTTTGTTCAGCCTATTACTATTATTTGCTGTCTAGAAACCACACAACTATGCTGTGGTCAGAACACATTTTTCAAGTTCCTGTGACTAGGTAAATGTTCAGACATGCCTCTTCTGACTTTTCATCCTTTGCTCAGTTGCTAGACTCCATTAACACATCAGATTGAAGTTTAATTTATGGTTACACAGAAGGAGTCTTTGATCAGAAGTCCCAATTGGGAGGAAAAGCCTCATGACTACCACCTTCTGAGTTTCCCCCTCCCCCTCCCAAGCCTTCCTCTCTCTAAGGCTGGTGTATCAAAAGTGACTTTTGTTTATTTAGATGAAGTGTAGTGAACAACTTTAGATCTATACCTTGTTCCTTTTTATAGACGTTAGCTCATACCCTCTGACTAAATATATCCAGTCCATCTTGACTGGACACAGAGAGCTTGGATGTGACTCTTTCTAAAAATTTCTTCTATTAAATTCTCTTACTATCAAGCATACATTACTGACAGACTCTAGATTCTCTGTCATAGTATTTCTTTAGCTGATTATTTAATCAAGCAAATATTTTTCCTCTTTGCAATTTTAGGCATGTACATTAAAGAAAGTACCTATCCGTACATTCTAGGCACTCTTGATGTAACTTAAAAATACCCACATACAAAGTAATACTTATGTCTGATGCACTGGAGGCATGTCCCTTTCAGAAGTTCATTCCTTTACCCAGGTATTTGTTTAAGAAAGCTCTAGTGTATAATGTCAGACCAGCAAGTCTGTACATTTTGGGTTTTACTCAGTTTTTAACATCTAACCTGTGACTGAAATATACCAATGGTGTGTCTAAACTAAACCAAAGAGAGGGCATCTCTTATGATAGCATTCAGTAGTCTCTGGAGATGTAGATTCAGCTAAGTGCAGATTCCATGCAAGTCATGACTGGTATGGCTAAATTTGTGCTCTAAATTAGCTTACCAGAACTGTCTCTAGAGAGTTTGTGATGTATGAGAACATAGTCACACCAACTCTGAAAGAGCTGATAACTAGATACTCCCACTTATGCACTACAGCTCTAGGAGAGGATAAATTATAGCTGCCTCCTACATGGGTGTTCCTCTCCCCACTCCAGCATGCTTATAAACTAATCTATAATGCCATGTACAGGCACCCAAAATGGAAGAGGAAAGAGACAAGGGGAACAGAAATTTCCATTTTAAAATCAGACTTTTGCTTTTGTAAACAGTACAGAGGTTAGATGATTGATTGTATTCAAATGGGTGAAGTTATTTTAAAAGTGCTTTATTCTAGTTCATTTTTTTTCTGAGACTATGGCATCTTTCTAGCTCTTCAAAAAATAAGACTAGATTATCTGAGACATTTTAATGTTTTGCACCAATTCTGGATCATTATACTTTGAAATGTTCCCTGTTCAAGGAATACACATAGGTCAGGATGTAACATTGATACAGTTCCCAAAAGAGTATTGAAGGCCAATCTGGCGTTAGGAAGGCTCAGAGAGAGAGAGAGTATGAGTTCCCAGTTAAACATCTAGCAGTAGTTAGTTACACTGAACTTTTTGTGTCACTTTAGATCAGAGGCGGGCAAACTTTTTGGCCTGACGGCTTCATAGGGTTTCCAAAATTGTATGGAGGGCAGGGTAGTGGAGACTGTGCGTCCTCAAACAGACAGGCATGGCCCAGCCCCGCCCACATCCAACCCCTCCTACTTCTCGCCCCCTGACGGCCCCCCCGGGCCCCCTGCCCCCCCCCCCCCCCCCCCCCCCCCGCCCCCTTACTGTGCTGCCTGGAGCACCAGTGGCTGGCGGCGCTACAGCCGCACCGACCAGAGCACCAGGACAGCCAGCCATGCCACCGCGCAACACAGAGCACCAGGTCAGGTCCTGGCTCTGCAGCTGCGCTGCCCCAGGAGCTCGCAGCCCCGCCACCCAGATCATTGCACCGGCGGCAGAGCGAGCTGAGGCCGTGGGGGAGGAGGAACAACAGGGGAAGAGCCTGGGGCTAGCCTCCCAGGCCAGGAGCTCAGGGGCTGGGCAGGAGGGTCCCGCGGACCACATCCGACCCACGGGCCGTAGTTTGCCCACCTCTGCTCTAGATGATAGAAATGAATGAATTGCATGCTTACTTGACAGTTTGTGAGAAGAGCTAAAAAGATAATGCAGATTTGCATTCATTGAGGAATCAAACCTTGCTGCCCAAATCTCAAAATACAGTTGTATTAGGCTCTGGGCAGTAAAATACTAGGGATGGATTTTCAAAAGAACTTAATCGTGAACAGTTCCCATTCAGACACCTAAATGAAGCAGCCAGGTTTTCAAGAGCACTCAACAACCCGTAGCTGTCATTGAAAACCTTTGCTTTAGATACAAGACCATCCTTCCCCTTCTAATATGCATTCCCTGTTGGCTGAGGGTTTTTTCTAGGGGACAAGTCTAATTTTAAAAATATATATTTCCTATTACTGGAACAAGGCATAATTTGAAATTTACATTTCCTCTAACATAGCAATTTCAGAATGAATTGGAGGAGTAAGTCCTAAGAGGGAATGCATATATAAGCAATTTATTAGTGTGAGGGGAACTGTGCTTAAGCCCTTTTCAGACCTGCCCCATCTTTGCCACACCTCACTTGAGACTTCTCAGTGCAATATCACGGCTAACCTGGTGGCTGAACTTTGTGTCCTCACTCACAACTATTTCACATTTGGGGACAATATATACCTTCAAGTCAGCGGCACTGCTATGGGTACCCGCATGGCCCCACAGTATGCCAACATTTTTATGGCTGACTTAGAACAAGGCTTCCTTAGCTCTTGTCCCCTAACGCCCCTACTCTATTTGCGCTACATTGATGACATCATCATCTGGACCCATGGAAAAGAAGCCCTTGAGGAATTCCACCATGATTTTAACAATTTCCATCCCACCATCAACCTTATCCTAGACCAATCCACACAAGCGGTACATTTCCTAGACACTACTGTGCTAATAAGTGATGGTCACATAAACACCACCCTATACCAGAAACCTACTGACCGCTATACTTACCTACATGCCTCCAGCTTCCATCCAGGACACACACACGATCCATTGTCTACAGCCAAGCTCTAAGATACAACCGCATTTGCTCCAATCCTTCAGACAGAGACAAAAACCTACAAGATCTCTATCAAGCATTCTTAAAACGACAATACCCACCTGCTGAAGTGAAAAAACAGATTGATAGACCCAGAAGTCACCTACTACAGGACAGGCCCAACAAAGAAAATAACGGAACACCACTAGCCGTCACCTTCAGCCCCCAACTAAAACCTCTCTTACGCATCATCAAAGATCTACAACCTATCCTGAAAGATGATCCCTTACTCTCACTGATCTTGGGAGACAGACCAGTCCTCGCTTACAGATAGCCCCCCAACCTGAAGCAAATACTCACCAGAACCGCACACTATACAATATAAACACTAACCCAGGAACCTATCCTTGCAACAAAGCCCGATGCCAACTCTGTCCACATATCTATTCAAGTGACACCATCATAGGACCTAATCACATCAGCCACGTCATCCGGGGCTCATTCACCTGCACATCTACCCAACGTGATATACGCCTTCATGTGTCAGCAATGCCCCTCTGCCATATACATTGGCCAAACCGGACAGTGTCTACGCAAAAGAATAAATGGACACAAATCTGACATCAGGAATCATAACATTCAAAAACCAGTGGGAGAACACTTCAATGTCTCTAACCACTCAGTGACAGATCTGAAAGTGGCAATTTTGCAACAAAAAAACTTCAAAAATAGACTCCAAAGAGAGACTGCTGAACTTGAATTAATATGCAAATTAGATACAATTAACTTAGGTTTGAATAGAGACTGGGAATGGTTGGGTCATTACACTAATTGAATCTATTTCTTCACATTAAAATATCCTCACACCTTCTATGGGTCATCTCGATTATCACTTCAAAGGTTTTTTTCTCTCTCCTGCTGATGATAGCTCATCTCAATTGATTGGCCTCTTACAGTGGTATGGCTACTCCCACCTTTTCCTGTTCTCTGTATGTATAAATATCTTCTTTCTGTGTGTTCCATGCTGTGCATCCGATGAAGTAGGCTGTAGCCCACGAAAGCTTATACTCAAATAAATTTGTTAGTCTCTAAGGTGCCACAAGTATTCCTGTTCTTTCAGTGCAAAAGGCTAGCAGTTCAAGAGAAACTGATCAACTTGTAAATTACTCTTTTGTCTGATACTGTTTGCCTTCTTTAGTTGCAAGTAAATCCTAAGGCTACTACAATTGAAATGAGTTGGCAAATATACTCTCTTCAGCTAGTTCACTTTGTGCATTTGACAGCCCCTGGTGTATAGTCATTTTTACTGTTTCCGTATACAGTCTGTCTTTTACTGTCCGTATACTGTCTTTTCTGTCCCACAATGATCCTTACAAATAGCAACAGGGAGTAGAAAACAAACAAAAACCTTGTATAAAAGCAATTTTTAAAAATAATTCAGATCACTCTTTAACTAATGTGGCTCATTGGAAATTGGATTTTATTTTTAATCAGTCAATTTACAAATAAAAGGTGACTATCAACTACTTGTATGTAGTCTCCACTTGCACTTCTGCACCCTAATACACACCACACAAGGACATGCAGGATAAAGACTAAAATGAAAATGTTACCATTAAAATGGCATTTGTCTCAGTCCCATAGTCTAGGTTCGTCTTTGAGTAGCTGCAGCTGTGTATTCTACCTAGGAATGTGCGCGGTCAGTGTGCTGGAGCTAGAGATCTTTGCCTCGTAGTACCTGTTGGGGTGGTGCTCATGCCCTGTGACCCTAGCCCCTTTCCTGGCCAGATAAGGGCACTGCCACCCCGACCCCTGTCAGTTCCTTCTCACCGCTGTGGCTAAAGTCAGAGTTCCGTGTGGTGTTTTCCACCTCACGCTTTCAGTCTCAGTCTCTGAGAAGTATATAGTAGTTAGTAGTATAGTTTAGTAGTACCTTCAGTTAAGTTAGTGTTAGTATAGTATTAGAACAGTTGGTTGCCCTTTGTGATACCCTCACCAGGATTCAAGCATATTCCATTATGTGTGGGGAGGCATCTTCAACAGTGATCCCCGCATGACGCGCTTGTTGCGTCTCAGCGAAGGGCATGTTAAAGAAAAGTGCTCCATCTGCAAGTCACTCACAGAGAGGACTTGGGTGGTGAGAGACTTGCAGCTGAAGCACATGAGGACTGCTTTGAAACTGAAGCCCTTGTCTGATTGGCGGTCGCCTTTGGATCCAGCAATTGATGTGGCTCCACACTTCGGCTGCGGTGTTTTCCCCACAGACCCCCAGGAAAAGGGGTCTTTCTCCCTCCTCTACTGTGGCAAGGAAGAGGCCCAGTAAAAATTAATCACAACCATTCCAGGACTTGGGTAGACTCCTCATCATCATCTAAGAGGAGTGCTGACAGGCACCGTACTCCCTCCAGCATGTGCGACGGAACAGGTTCTTCTAACCGCTCCCAGGTGCCACAGAGAGAGCTCAGAACATTGATTCCGGTTCTGGCTATGGGGCATCCATTGAGTCTAGTACTGATGTTGGCAGCATACTAGGTGGCATCAGACCTGCTTTGCCTCTCCATCCTAGACTCTCCACTGGTTCACTAGTGCCATGGCTTCTACCATCTTATCCCCCTTTGTGCCCTTAGCACCTTATGGCCACATCACAAAGTTACTGGGCTCATCGGCACCACAGCTCGCACCACCTAAGCCTCAGACTGTGGAGTCGAGGCAGACGCTGGGCCCAGCACAAAGGGTCTCTCGACATCGGTGCATCCTTTGGCACCATCATTGTCTTGGCGTTGAGTTCAGTACTGCCCTTTGTACCAGCACCTTTCCTGGTACCAGTTGGGAGTCTCTCTCTTTCGGTACCACTAGTACCAATCCCCCTTTCCTCTATGGCACCAATGCCATCTCTGTATTGGGCTTCAGATGAGTGTGACGGTTTGTTTGTTTGCCCTGTCAGTGCTGGCTCCTTCATTGTCATCAGAGAACCTCCAGGACTCCTCAAGATCCAGGTTGCGGGTCTTCCTCTCCCTTGTCAGATAGGTGCCAGAGATCATCCTGGGATCACCATCAGTACCTTGATTGGAATCCCTCAGAACGGGGCTCCTGGTCTGGTGCCTACTGTTACCAGTAGCTTATCCATAAGTCCAGTTGTTATGTGGGGTTTTCAGAACCCAAAACAGTGGTAACTTAACTGTTTCAGTCCAAGCGGTGTCAGAATAAATCAATGGGAACACAGAAATTCTGTCTGATAAATGATTAATACAAGTAAGTGTGCTCTTAGCTAAAATTATGATTTATTAGATATTAAGCATACACAGACATAAGCAATAGGTTTAGGACATCCCAGATATAGTTACCCACAATCTGAGATGGTTTTGAGTAATCACCAACCGGACTTCCAGGGGGTCCTCTTTCCATCCGGCTAATGGGGAGTTTAGATGTCAGCTCCTTTCCCAAAGAAAAGCTCCCTCAGACTGCTCTGAGGTATTTACTTTTACCTAATCTTTTATAGCTAACTATAACAAAACACACAAGCTATAGTGACTCCTAGTGGGTCACCATAATAACCTGTACTGGGTTAATAATTCTCCTAATTTAAACAAACTACCCATTGTCTCAAAACATTTCTAGTATTCCTAGCCATAACAACAATATGTCTGGGGCACCTTAAATAAGGTCGTTATTCACTCACTTTCCTCCATAACTTTCTATCCCATCCTCCCATTCTGATTAACAAACTGCAATATGCAACTATCTGACCTTGTCTCACAAAGGCCTAAGATTATTCCTAGCTATATGATATTTGGTTTTCAGCCGTCAGTGGCTGAACATACAAAATGGCTGACTGTAATACTGTCAAGTTCTGGGGTACATGCAGGAATATCAAATTCTGGGGCAACATAGTGGCCACCCTGGAATCCTTGGAACACTGTGCAATCCCGGAGTTCCCACTTCTCAACTCGTGACAGAGCGAGATCACTGGTCCTAGTGGTGGCTCCCACTCCCAAAACATCTCAGCTGCAAGCGAGTGCTGAGCCTGCTCTTCCTGGACCTACACAGCTATTCTGACTGGATCCCATGGTGCAACAGGAGCTGGCATTGGCACAGCAAACCACTTTCCCAGATGACTCTACTGTGTCAGAAACATCTTCTCCCTCGGTGCCCAAAGACTTTTAAAGCATATTATGGACCACCTCAGGGGGGATATGGCCACTACCTTGGGTGTCCAGCTGGAATTCCTACAGGAGAATAAACATAAACTGCTGGATATTCTCCAATCATCAGCTCTGAGAGAGTAGCCCTCCTGATAAATGAGACTCTTTTGGAGACTGCAAAGGCCATCTGGCCTCATTGCCTCCCATCGTAATGCATTTGAAAAAGCAGTACTTCATTCCCATGTGGGATTTGAGGGTTTCCACTCCCACCCAGCCCCTAACTCTCTAGTGGTAACTGAAGCAAATGACAACGTATGGCAGGGAAGGTATAGATCCCCCCCCTCCTAAGGACAAAGAATCCAAGCGGGTGGATTTGATGGGAATGAAGATTTATAACTCCTCTTCCCTGCAAACCAGGAGGCATTGCTTTCTAAATATGACTGTTAGTTGGATGGCCATCTCTAAATTTGTAAACAAGTTGCCAGAACTCTCCAGGAAAAAGGTTATGGCATTCATTGTGGAAGGTTGTATAGTGGCCAAGACCTCATTGCAGTCAGCTCTGGATGCGGCAGATGAGATAGCCAGAATTATGGCATTGGCTGTGACCATGAGGAAGGCCTCGTGGCTTCAAAATGTGGGCATTGCACCCAATGTTCTGCTGAACATTGAGAACTTATTGTTTGATGGCTGCATTTTGCTTGCAGAAAAAGAGATGAAATCCTGAATTCTTTTAAAGAGTCCCAAGTTCTTTGGGAATATATGCTCCAGCAGTGAAGAGATGCCACTGTAGGGGTCAGCAGCAGCAACAACAACAATATGACCTGCAGCATTTTTTCAGACAGTCCGCCCTTCCTGTTAGGCAGTGGAACTATTCCCAGAAGGGCCACAAATCCTAGAGGAAAAGGTCCTCTGGTTCTGGGTTTAACCAGCCAGATCATTCCCATCCCCACACCCAGTATCCAGCAAGTGCCCATTTTGACTCATGTGTCTAGGACAGTGATCCAATAGTAACCTTTCTTTCTCCATCCCCCCGTTCAGGGAAAGGATGATGGCTTGTTTGTTTATTTGTTTGTTTTTTTGTAGGGTTTTTTTGTTTGTTTGTTTTTTTGGTGGTTGGGATTCAGTTACCATGGGCAGCTGGGTCCTAAGCACTGTCAGATCAGGTTATAAAGTCCCTCTCCATCTCTCCTCCCATGTCTCTCTTCAAGGACCCCTCTCACAAGACATTGCTCCTTGAGAAGGTTCAGTCTTTACTGGTTCTGGGGTCTGTAGAGGAGGTCCCCTTGCAGTATCAGGGACAAGGGTGCTACTCCTGGTATTTCATGGTTCCCAAGTGAGAGAGGAGACTTATCCTTGGCTTCCACAATCTCAACAAATACATCAGATAAGATGTATCTGTTGATACATCTGTTGAGATTCTTTGTGATCACCTAGCAACTGTCCTCCCCACCTTAACTCACAACTGATGTGCTGCCCTGGACCTGCAGCATCCTTATTTTCAGGTAGCAATCCTCCTGAGCTACAGGAGGTTCCTCACATTTGTCGTAGCTGGCCAGCACTACCAGTACATTGTGCTGCCTTTTGGCCTCTTTTCCACTCCCTGGGTTTTTACCAAATGCATGATTGTGGTAACAGCATCCCTCAGGAAGAGGGGAATTCATATCTTCCCATATCTGAATGATTGGTTACTGAGGGGCAAGTCAAGTCAGGAAGTGCTCTGTCATGTCCACTTCACACTACACCTACTCTATCATGTAGGTCTGATCTTAAACAGCAGGAAGCTAATATTGGTTCCAACTCAAAAAATGGAGTTCACTGGGGCCCTGATAGACTCTACAAATTTGAGAGCATTTCTGTTGACCAGGCGATTCCAGGTGATTCGCCACCTATGTCTGGAGCTGCAGTCTCAACCCTCAACCAGAGCCCAAGTATGCCTGAGGTAGTTAGGCCATATGGATGCAGGCACCTAAGTAGTCCAATATGCCATTCTCTTCAGATGTGGCTTAAGTTGCTCTATCATCTGAATTGTCATCCCTTGGACAAATTGGTCTGACTCTGAGCCCTACCTCCGATGAGTACTACTTGTGAGTCACCTAAGTACCATATACAACTGCATCTACTTGAAGAAGAAAAAATGGTTATCTACCTGTAACTGTTGTTCAAGATGTGATGCAGGTGTGTATTCCATGATCCACTCTCCATCACCTCTTCATCAGAGTCTGTACTTCTGACGTTTGGTGTGAAGGAACTGAAGGGGTTGGGGCAGCACTGCTCTTGTATGGCTGGGGGAGGGGCTAGGGCTGCAGGGCATGAGTACCACCCCTATAGGTATTGCTAAGCAAAGTTCTTTGGTTCCAGTGTGCTGGGTGTGCACCCCCCTAAGTAGAATACACACCTGATCACAACTTGAAGAATAACAGTTAAAGGTAGGTAACCGTTTCTTATCAGCATTTTCATTGTAAATACAGTATTATGAAATACAAATTCATTTGCATGAACCACCAAAATAGATAAAATCCAATACTATTACAGCCCTTTACACTGAGGCATCCTGCTCCCTGAACGTCACCTTTCCATCACCATGTTCATGAGGAATGTTGATTTAGAATATGAATACACCTCTACCCCGATATAATGCAGTCCTCGGGAGCCAAAAAATCTTACCGCGTTATAGGTGAAACCGCATTATATCAAACTTGCTTTGGCCTCAAGCATTTCCATCAAAATTATATGGAGGGCCAGGTAGGGAAGGTTTTGCCTCCCCAAACAGCCTGGCCCCACCCCCTATCCTGACCCCCACCTATTTCCCAGCCCCTGACTGACCCCTCAGAACCCCCGACCCATCCAACCCCCCCCACTCCTTGTCCCCTGACTACCCTCTCCAGACACCCACCCGTCCCTAATCACCCCCAGGACTTCGACACCCTATCCAACACCCCTGTTCCCCATTCACCCCGCCCCCAGAACCTTCAAACCATCCAACCCTGCCTTCTCCCTGTCCCTTGACCACCCCCCGAGACCCTCTGCCCCTTATCCAACCCCTCGGCCCTGGCCCGGCACCCTTAACATTCCGCTCAGAGCAGTGTGTCGGAGCCAGACACGCTGTCGCACTGATCCGCCGGAGCACGGAGCCCCGCCCCCTCAGAGCACTGCTTTACCACATTATATCCGAATTCGTGTTATATCAGGTCACGTTATATCGGGGTAGAGGTGTATGCATCTAGTGATCAAATAAATCAGTTTTCTAAAAGATTTTAGGCACTAGAAAATCAGTGTATTAAATATGATGTCCTGTTGAGTTTTTCATTGTTATTGCTATAAGTTTGGATTGCATTTTGTAATAACTGAAAAATATAATTTGACATTTTTAATATTAAACCATCATGGTATTAAAGATGAACTTGAGCTCTGCTAATTCTATTAAACTGTTGGCTGCCAATGAGTTATAAAGTCTAATTAATCATTTTGTCAGCTTTGCCTTCTGAACCGAGTCAATATAAATTTGAATAAATAGAAAGCTGTTGACCCACGAACCTTTGAATATTCTAAATAAAGATGTGCCAGTTGTAAAATACTGTAACTGCCCCCTGTGTTGACTATAGGTAGTAGAAACACATACATTTATTGGGTATTACACAACTCAACCTACAGACACTCAGAATAATCTGCATCTAAATTGTTTAATTGTGGAGGAGAAAGATGGATAAAGTAAGCTAGGGTCTGTAGTAAGATATATATAATTTTTAAAAACAACATGTTAAAGCATCAGACTAAATTATAAAGGTTTTGAGGATGACTAAAAATACTCTTAAAGTTTGTAGCTGACATTGCAGTGTGACCTGTCATTTCAGGTTTCATCACTAGAGCTGTATTATGTAAAAGTAATGAAATGTGACTGATGGAACCCAAGCTACTGTAACATACTGTAACTTATTGTGTCAGCATTTTTTAATAAAGCCTTTCAGGAATGCTTTTTGGTAAGATACAGTATCTGTTAGATACCTTTAAAAAAATCAGAGTTAAAGATGAACATATATAAAAATTTGCTACCTGTTTCCATCCACAAATGCTAACTAATTATCCAATAAGAGGTTTGTTGGTGGGTTTCTTTTTTACCTACCTCCCACTTACACTGATGTAAATTGGCACAGAATGGTTGAACTAAAATTGTCCCATCAATAATACAATAAGAAACAAACTGAGGTTCTGAATAGGATACTGAGCATTGGAAGCAAAATTTGACCTGGAGTTGGCACAGGGACATTGTAGATTTACATAGTCTGTGACTGAAAAGATGTACACTGAAAGGAAAAAATTGTTCGAACCTCAAAGTCTTCTGTAGACTATGCCCTATTAGAAGGTGTGGGGTTTACTTCTAACATGCTGAAGCTAAATCCTAAATCTTAATTTCCTTAAACTAAATGGGAGAAAGAGAAGGAAAATATAGCTTGTACAAATGCATCTTCAACATAAAATAGCACCTAACATCTGTGTTCTCATTTTAATTACAACTGAAATAAGTCAAATTCCAGCATAGATCCATAACAAGCGTACATATTTTACACATTGATAAATACAACTGAAATGAATATATATGCATTATCACAGAAAACTCTGATCATATGTTATGAAGTTAACTCACACTCCCAACAGCTTTATTAGCTTTTATTATGTTTTAAGTGTTCAATGTATCATAAAACCCTTATTTCTATAACATGTTCTAATTAGCTAGTAAGTTTCATTTTTATAAAATATGGAAAACAAAAATATTAATTTTTAGAGAGGTTGAATTCCATCTATTTCTTTAATATTTTACAAAGCTTTTGAACCAGAAAGCAGAATAGCATTGTGTGAAGGATGTGATATATAAAACACCATTGCCACTGACATCCTTCTTCTGAGGATGAAAGACAGTAAACTGTTTGTCTTCAGCAGATTAACAGGGAAGGTTGTTTTTGTTTGTCTGACTGGTCAAGGACAATTTACAGTTCAGTTACTCTGAAGGAAAGACTTGTTGATCTGAGCACACTCCTATTATAGCTCCAGGTAGAGGATGATAGATTTAGCCGTCATTGTGATAAACTGCAGCCTATATGCCTGCAATACACAAAATAAATACAACACTAGTAGATCTGTTTGGTTCAGATACTTAACAACAAGCAGTGGCATGTAGGGGTAGACTTCTTTAGAGAAGTGCCGAAGATTTAAGCCCCTTGGGTCCAAACGTTTCTCCTCCTTTCTGTGAACAGTCAATATTTGTTCAAATTAGTTTTTTCTGTTTAAAAATAAATTCTGAATCCTGTTAGATCACAGGAAATGTTGTACATTATTTTCCATCATAAACATTGCTACCCTCATTTAAACTTTTTGTTTGCTTCTCTTTCTTTCACACTCTGATGGAATTTCAGAATCGAAAAGACCTTATATATCATCTGGTTCACCCTTGGCCAATGCAAGATAGTTGCCTGTGGAATATTAATCCTGAATGCTTTTTCTATTTGCTCTGTATAACTGCTGAAGATTCCCCTAATTTCCTTGGAATGCCATAATTAAATTGATAACCAGGTAGTTGGAAATATTTGTTTCCTGACAGCCAATACAATTTGTTTCCTGACACCCAATACTAGAGCAGTCTTCTCCATTTTCAGATCCCATATAACTACTTTTAGAATACTTTTCACATATAGAACCTCTCCTCTTTCTCTCTCCCTAATTTATCCTGATGGTATCTGTGAAGGGGTCTCCAGTCCCCACACTGAATCAGGACTGAGAGTAGAACAGTACTGGGTGAGGGAGGCCCCCACCTCTGAGCATGTGCGAGGCATGTTTCTGGTGAAGGAACAGTTAGTTTAAATGGACACTGGTAACTCAGGTAACTCAGGGGTTGCATGCTGCACCAGGAAGCAAGGCAGATGCTGAAGACTGTGTCAGGAGAAGCTACAGGTTGCTCCAGCAGCAGGAATTTGGATCTCCCCTCTCTTAGTGAAAAGCCCTAAAAGAAATCACTTGAACAGGACAGTAAGAGACTGAGGAGAATCTTCTAATCCAATAACCACTCCCCAAACCGAACAGATTCAAACTAGTAGGAAGTGACCCAGGGGAAAGCTAATTTGGGGTAGCTCAGTAACTAGGCCAGCTGGTCATCCTGCTACAGTATTCATCAGTGTTAATATTGCAGCTTTGCAAATCATCCTTCCAAGCTTTGACTAAGAAATATTTATCCGATAGTGTAATTTGGGCTTATTCCCTATGAATAAACAAGAAATAGATAGCATTAATATTGTAATATTTCCATGGAGTCTCGCTAATGTCCCTGACACTCCAACCACCTCCCCATCTCCAAAAATGTACATTTTCTTTATAAAAATTTTGCACTGTTTTAAGAAATCAACTACTAAAAAATCTGGAAATAAATATGCATTTTATCCTTGATTTTTCCTTTCCATAGCCTCCTTCACCTTCAGTGCCATGCCCTACTCTATATTCCCTAGCTAAATCTTCTCTTTTGTTCCCCTTGCTCTACTAGTCACCTTACCTCCTTTCCCACAACTCCATGTTTCATTTACTCCTTATATTTATACAGATATACTTGAATGCTGTTTAATTCTGTTTCTTTTCACTTTATCTCATGGTCCATCAATAACTTCTTCCTTTGTATCCATATAGCTTCACGTGTTTCTTGAAGTTAAAAGAGAGCACCGTTTGTTTATAACCTTGCAACAGTTGAACCCAGAAAGTTAGCTGCTTTTTGTTTTAGTGGAGACTATCAATTCAGCCTTCTTTCATTAAATAAGGCACTGAAGGTTTCCTTGAATCCAAAACCCGTTTCACTGCACTTTATCATTGCTTCCAGTGCTTAGAATCACTTTTGTCCTCTTTTCATTCACACTGACCTGAGTAGAGACAGAAATTAAAATCTTTTTCTATGAGTCAGTGTGATTTTAGGAGATGATGCCTGTCTCTCCCAATTCAGAAATCAAGACTATTTCCAAATCTGCCAATGGCTTCCTATGGAACTTTTGGCAAATCATTTAAATTATTGATTGCCTAGTTACCTCAGAAAAATGGGGCTGACAACATTTTGTTGGGGTATAGGAAAGGAGTGTGTGTTTTCAGATTTCTGGAGTTTCCTTTCATTTTTAAAAAGTTATTGAAGGTTGATGAGGATAATATTCTCTCACCATGTTTCTTTTCTCTGTAAGCTTTATTGACAGAAAATCTTGTGTAAATTTCAGATGGCAATACTTTAAAACATGATTCTATTTCTATCCTTGAAAACTGCTTCAGGTAGAAGCCAGCTAAAACTGACCTATATTTCATATGTTGTGGTGTAATGTGATTTTCTACACCATAGCCAGCCACCAGCCATTAGAAGACACTTTCTTGCTCACACATTGCCCAATCTTTTCTTACTGAAATCAATGGTAAACAAACACCAATTGACATTAGTGGGAGCAGGACTGAGCCTCTACCGTCAACTATAGTAACTTTGCTTAATTACAGCCTATTTTATTCAAGTATATCTGGGGCATGAATTTTCAAGAAAAATTCATACTATTTGGAGGATAATTAACATCTGTTTTTTAGCATAGGGACCCAAAGAAATAGTAAAGCAAAGTTAAACTTCAGATCAGAGAAAATTTTAAATGACCTGTGACTCAAAAATCTGTTGACAAATTTTCTTCAAAAATTACAGAACCATTCTCAGTGCCTTCAGAAAATATCTGGCAATTATCAGGCCAAACCAATTTTCCAAACCTGTTTTATGAGGGACAAAACCAGGACTTTATAATGGAATCTAGTTGCTACTTTAGTATGGAGAGGTTACCCCTTTTTTATCAAGCAGTGGAGGCTAATAGATTCAGAGGTCCCAGGTTCAATCCCTTTACACAACCCATCCACAGACATAGTTACATAATGACCTCCTTCTCCCAATACTGGTACAATTTGAATGCATAGCTTTGCAGAAATGTTTCAACAACTTAAATATTAGACATGTCTCCCTAAGTATGCCAACTATTCCCATGCACCACATTTTTTGTGTACAGCCAAATATTCTGTGATATCTTTGATATTCTTGAGATGCATTTTTTTCATTAAAGTATCAGGAAGTCAAGCACAGGGTCATTATTTAACTCACTTCTGAATGGGACCTTTTGATCTGAATGTCATGTGATTATTTTATAATTTTGCATGACACTTTTTTATGCAGAGGGAATTCAAAAAAATGTACCTCTTCCCAGTCCAGAAAATGATGAGAACAGGTAAACATTTCAATTCTGCTATTTTCATTTCTTTGTCTTGATCAGAATTTGAGTAATCAGATAATAGTTACCACACCATTATATTGGATATACCATAAGTTATTCTGTTCTTAGAATAGGGAATGCTGTGGTATTTCAGATGCCATATTGTGGTAAATATTGACCCTTAACTAGCAACCATTATATATCCTTGTGATCAGCAACTCTCATTCTTATGAAGTGAAAGTCTTTAGAGGCACATGTGTGGTCATGAAGGAAAATATGAAAATGTAATCAGTAGGTTGTTTAAAGTAGGTACCTATCTTTCTACCACTTCCTAGTTCATACTTGTATGCTACAGTGTAGAAAATTAGTTATAAGACCACTTAATGATTTGTGGAAAGGAAGGATGATGGTACATTGGAGAGGTGTATGTTTTTTTGACATTCAGATGCATAACAGGAAATTTTAATTTTTTTAAAAGAGAAGATTTTATATAGGAATGAAGGCCAAACAAAAAAAGCACTACTAAGGTGGTATTTATAGATTAATAATCAATATTAGCTATACTAATACTAGCACAGCTATAGAAATGATGGCTGGAGAAATAAGATCAGATACAATGGCAACATTATCAACAGTAATGTTTCATCCCACGTATGCACAGAAGGCAGACATTAGAAACTAGGGCTTGGTTCTGAGAGGCAGAAGGTGTCAAGTATTAGGAGCTTTGCAGATGGTATCGATGACCTAACTATTTAGCAAATAATTTATAACAAATGAAATGAGGATTTATCTACTATTGTTACAGTCTCCACCGGTTATTTGTTGTCCTGATCTCTTAGCATGCTGTTTAAAATCAACAGGATAGGTGCGGTTCACTTAAATAAAGAGCTGGTCAGGTTTTCGTCTGAAAATGCTGATCTGTCGAAACCAAAATGTGTCATGGAAATATATTGTTTTTGACGAACTTCTATGCAAAACACAGGCAGAGTTCCTGGATGGCTGCTGGAGACCCTGGGATTTCCAGGGTATGGATTCTGATGTACCCTTGCCATGCAGACTTCCCTATGAGCCCCAGCTCCAGCTGGGGCTTGGTTCCTGGCTCTGCATCAGGTAGCGTGGAATCCCTGAGAATCCCAACTCAAGCTACAGAGCTTGGAAACATTGGGGGCTGTCAGGACTACCAGGTTTCCTGGCACAGATTTACATTTTTGAAACAAAAACATTGCAATTATTTCTAAACATTTTTTCAGACTTGAAATTCATTCTGTCGTTCCAAACTGGAACCATTTTTTTTTTCAGAATTTCCCATGGCGTGGAAATTCTAATTTTCAACTAGCTCTACTTCAGAAGCTTTAAAACAGGCAAGTTTCACCTGGCTTTGGCTTTTGTTATAAGTGTTCTTTGCAGCTCAATTCTTTACTTTGTATTAGTTGAATTTTCATTTCACAACTAACCAGCCTAGTTCAGATAGACTGCCAGATACTCAGTGTGCCTTGTAATCAATCTATAGAGACAAAAAAAATCGAAGTCAAAATAAGGGAGCTAATTGTGCTTACAGACATTCCACAAGTAGAAAAAGATTAAATTCCTTGAGTAAAATGTCCCTTGTGAATTCTTCACTCTGCTTTATTTAATGGAGTATTTATAATTTTAATAAAAAAAAAGTAGTCTAGATATACTGTTTTCTTATACTTCTGGAAAATATCCAAAAGTGAAAATGAGTAATTAAGTAATGTATTAGTGCGGTTGGCTGCTTGAACTAGATGTGCGGGGGTGCTACCGCACTCCCGGCTTGAAGTGGTTTCCATTATATAAAGGGTTTACCATTTGGTTCAATGGCTGTCAGCACCCCCACTATAAAAATTGTTCCAGCACCGCTGGTTGGGTGGAAATCTAAGAGGGATCTTCGTGTAGTTGCAGTTTCAGAGAGCTGCATTCTAAAAGGGCCCTGAAGCATTTTGGCTTCTACTCCAGAAGCAACTTAAAATAAAAATCTCAGTGAATAATTTGACTTCAAAATAAGGTGATTTGCCAATAATGAGGTTTCTTTAGTAATGAGTTAACTAAAAATGCAAACATTACCATTTGCAGAAACTTATTGTAAATGCCCCAGTAGCACAAGGTACTGTATAATTTATTGCCTTTTTCTCTATGATTAGAGGAAGCAAACAAGTCCATCTCTGCACTCAAGGTAATTAGGAAATCAATTTCATGGAAAGGGTAAACAGAAAATCTCTAACCCCAACACATGAATATTCACGTTTACAAACTTCTGCAGACCAAGCAAAGTTTCTTCTTTTGCACTCTGATTTTTTTGATTCCACAGTACAGGCTCTTAGAATTATCAGATGTCTGAATTTTAAAGGGTGATGTGATGAACTATAACCATATATCACAAACCAAATTTTACCCATTGATATACAAGTGTCACTCACTTTGATTTCAGTATGTATTTGAGGACAAGTATTTGGCTCTGTTGTGTTTTAATGTAGAAGATGATACATCCATTAGAATTCTAAATGTTTAGAAAAGAATGTTAGTTACTGTACTGCAGCAAAATGTCTTCAAAATAATCCATATATATTGTTTTATGAAATAGAAGGAAGGAAAGTTTTATTGAAATTTAAATATTTAAAAAAACTCTTCATGTAAAATTAATTGCCAAATTTCAGTAACCCCAGATTATACTATTTAGCTGGATTTTTATATACTTTACTTCACTCACTTGAATCATTTTGAACATGCACGTTGTAGTGCTATATGATTACTCATGTGCATAAAGCTTCTCACATGCATAATTATTTGCTACAGGATTGGGTCTGAAAACTGTCTTTTTATTTCATGCCTTTAGTTTCATCGGTACGTAGTGTAATGACAATTTTAGAACTGGGTATACAGTTCAGCACCATGTATTCAACTCCCATTTTCCTGAAACTCCTTCAGATCCACAATTTTGTCCCACATTAATCACATTCCTAGTCTTGCTCTCATTTATCTGAATTCCCATTTGACATTTTTTGATGTCCCTGAAGCACTCAAAACAATCAGGGTTGTGCTATCAGGTGCAATATATTAGATCTTTTTCAGAGTCACAAGATTCTAGACCTCTCGTGCAATCAGCTAGTGGACTCCAAATATGAAATGCGCAAAAAGTACATCTTTTTAATACTAACCTTCTCTTGCTGGCCAAAATAGAAACCTAAATGGAAAGACAGTAAAGACTGTAAAACTCATTTTAAAATAAATCAGAAATTATCCTTTTCAAAACAGCAAAAACCTTGTTTCTTTCACAGATTGTATTTCAAAACCCCAGTGACCCCATTTAAAGGCTAAATTATCAAACACTGGTGTCTGTTTTTGCAAATAATTATAGGCATAAATGTTTACCGAGAACTTTTGCACCCACCATTTAGATGAGAGATTTCCAGATACTGTCCCTGGGTTAGATGTCCAAATGACTTAAATTGCTGGTGCAAATAATTATATGTGCATAATTATGGCCATGTTTACTTTATGCTTGAAGTTTTGCTCCCTCAAAAACAGAGGGCTAGCTAATTCTGGACTAAATATTTAGCCTTTAATAACTAAGTTTTCAGTATTCACTGGCACAGTTTTATGTTTATGAATAACTAGTCTTTTAGCAGGGCTTGTTTGCTTTGTTGCTTTGGGTTCTTTTCCCCTTCCATCTTGAAATTATGATTTATTTCCACTAGGGAGCAGCAAACAACATAGAAAAAAGAGACATTTTTATCGCTTGTCTCTCTAATCCATTAGAAAGTAACCATACACGTTGGGTAAAGGTTATTTTAATTAAATAAACTTGCAGGATTTTCTTCCTCCTTCAGTTTCAAAATGTTTTAAAATAGTTATAATTTTACAAATCAGCACAGTAGTCTGGTTTCTTTTTCTCTTTTCGTCTTTATTTCTTCCTTATTTACAGTGACATGCAATAGGTTTTCCTTGTTCAAGCAGCTATCCAAAATATCAAGCCATGAGTTAATGAAGAGCTAGGATCTTTGTGGGGACTTGTAACATTACCACTAGCTACCAGATGTGATGAAAATAACAGAAGAGCCATCTTGCTTTTAAAAACACTTAATTTTAGTTAAATACAAACAAGCAAATCCTAATAATTTTCTGCTTATTTCTCATAATCTTATAGACTTCAGTGCAGAATGGAACAGGGAAGTAATAAAAAAAACATGACTGTCAACTATTTTATCTTTAATCTGTGTAGATATTTTATAGTTTTTTTTCCTTTATCCTGCTAATTACTCCCACCTCACCAAAACCAAAATAAAGATCTAGCAGATATTGGACAATAACAAATATTGAATACTTGCACATGAAATAGCTGTATGTGCCAGCTAAAAATTAAATATGTATAGATGGTATGTGAAGAATATAAACACTAACAAGAGAGACCAAGCATTTAGGATGGTACAGGGTAGTTTAACCAGGTCTATTGGGATGAAATTAAGAAAATACCTGATAATAGTGAGAGCAATTAGACTGTGGAATAATCTTCCAAGGAAAGGGATGGAAGCTCTCTTGCTTGAGTCATTTAAACCAGACTACGTAAAGCTGCAGACAATATATTGAAAGAAAAAATCCTCCACTAATGGAGAGATGGATGTAATCACCATCTCTTACTTTTGATGTCAGTTTTTTAGCTAAAGTATGTTAAGATTGGATACATTAATGAGAGGCAGCCAAAGACCTGTCCTGTGTTGCAAGGGGCATAGAGAGCCACTTTTTACCCCCAGATCTTATCTTCACAGCAGCAGGGCCGGATTCCACCCTAGCACTTGCAGGTACTTGGAAGGGATCCTTGCTGCTGAAGTTGCTAGCATACCATCCTTCCAAGGGTCTTGTTCAGGCCCCCAGATATGCAGCATAAGGGGCTCATGGTGCTAGTCTTTGGAGCAGTAATATCAATTTACCACTTGGTCCTGCACTGAGCTCTGTACCACCAGGCTCACTGCAGTCGCCTCTTTCCCTGGCACACAGCTTTCAAGGGTGGGATTTTGCCCATAGAGAAGACACAACATTATTTAGAAGCTTTTCAAAAATGGTCCATAACACTTGGATTATATCAGTACTGATGTGTTCTGAGGACTGCTTGGTCCAAACTGTCAGACAGTTTGAAGTAATGAATTCAAGTGGCAAACATGATCTGAGTATTTGTGAGTATCTTTCAGGTCAGGATACCCAGCAGAACAAGGTCTTTTATGGACGTGAATGTATAATATATAGGGCCAAATTCTGCCATTGTTTAGTTCCATATATGCGTATCTCACTCTAATGCGAGCTGTGCCTGCGCAGTTTCAGGGTGAGTGGAGTTTTGATACATAATTATTAGATAGTGAACTGGTTGAGCTATCTTTCTGTACCTCTGGAAAGCTTTCTTACAGCACATGTTTACTGTGCTGTCCCAGCTCATGAATCTGTGGAGTACAGTTAATGTTACTGAGAAAATTTAAAATAGAGTAGGAAACGAACAGCAGAAAAGGTCTGACAGCCGCTAGCGAATGAGAGGAAGTGCAATAGAACAGCAAAGAGACAATCATGTTGTTCTGTGATAGCCCTTTTCCCTAACGGAGCCACCTCACAATTTTAAGTAAAGTAATCATTGTGGGGGTGCTCCAAAGCCGAGAATGTCTGGGACACAGGTGTTTGGTTTAATGTCAGTTTCTGAAAAGTTTATATGAATATTCGGAATCCCTGCAGCAGGTGTGAATGATATTTAAAATGAAATTTCCTGCCTAACATAGAAATGATATAGACACAGCTACGCTGTCACTACTATGTTCTTCTTTTTGATACGTTTGTACTGAATGGTGCTGGATCTAGTAATGGTAAGATATATCTCTGAAAACAAAAAATAAAACAGCATTAAATTGTATTTTTAAATTGTTGTCCCTCGAGAAAAATTGAGTGCCTAAATCCATGTAGAGATGCCTAAGCTTAGGCACCCAAGTATGAAAATCTCTCTCCTCTCTAGCTCATCATGGATATAAAAAGAAAGCATTAACCCCTTTCCTACTGGTTCCTCGTAAAGGCTTTGTGGGCTGGAAAAATATTGTGGCAGGCATGTTTCGAACATCATCATTTCAAAGGTGAAGTACCAGGACCATGCGGAAGCTCTGATGGTATGTTTTGCCCTATGTCCTGGTATGTTAGGCAGCTGAACGGCCCATTAATGTGTAGTCTACTTTGTTCTTTACCTCTGCTTCTCCTCTTTCAATGTCTGTCTTTACATGAGAAATACAAAGCGCTTAAATAATTTCTTTCCAAACTCATTATAAACTTGCCCCATTTCTTCCAACTTCCTCCCCGTTTATATGCTAAACTCACTCTATATCACTTTTTTAAAAATTTTATAAATGTTAAATCCCAGGAAAGGGCCAATCCCATCCATGACATTGCCTCCCCTTAGCAGTATAAAACCTTTTAGAACAGTGCTGCTATTGGATCCAATTCCTGCACCCACACAAATCTCTTCTATAGGCAAGGGTTGCAGGCATTGCATCCTTGCAGTACATGGAGATCTAAGTGAGAGGTACCATGAAGTTCATAGAGAGCATACTGCAGAGTGCACCTATTTCTCAGTTCTAAGCACTGGACAATATGCCCATGCTCAAATTGCAGAGACCTGATTGTTCCAAAGGAACCATTCAAGGGAAAGTATCAGAGGGGTAGCCGTGTTAGTCTGAATCTGTAAAAAGCAACAGAGGGTCCTCTGGCACCTTTAAGACTAACAGAAGTATTGGAGCATAAGCTTTCGTGGGTGAATACTCACTTCATCAAACGCAAGTAATGGAAATTTCCAGAGACAGGTATAAATCAGTATGGAGATAACGAGATTAGTTCAATCAGGGACGATGAGGTGCTCTGCTAGCAGTTGAGGTGTGAACACCAACGGAGGAGAAACTGCTTCTGTAGTTGGATAGCCATTCACAGTCTTTGTTTAATCCTGACCTGATGGTGTCAAATTTGCAAATGAACTGGAGCTCAGCAAAGGATCCACCGTGGCAAAGGTGCCTCTCAACAAGGAGGACAACACCATCCGGCAGCTGGTCAAGAGCTGGCTGTCCCTGCCCCAGAGAGCCAGCAACGAGCTTGTATACATTGCGCACAGGCACGGTGGCGCCAACGTCCCCCGCATGGGAGACCTGTGCGACATCGCGGTCATCACGCACGCCTTCCGCCTCCTGACGTGCCCGGACGCCAAGGTAAAGAACATCGCGACAACCGCCCTGCGCGCCATCGTTGGGAAACGAATCGGCAGACCTCCCTCCGACCGGGACGTGGCCACATTCCTGAGTGGCTCCCTGGACGGCGAGTTCGCCTGGGATGGGGGCGACATCGCCTCGCTGTGGTCCCGCGCCCGCAATGCCACACGCCGACTGGGGAAGCGGCTGGGCTGCCACTGGGTATGGAACGAGGAATGACGGGAGCTGGGAGTCCTGGTGCCGCAGATCGAGTCGGAGGACAACATTATCATCACCCCCGGAGCCAGAGAAGACTGTGAATGGCTATCCAACTACAGAAGCAGTTTCTACTCCCTTGGTGTTCACACCTCAACTGCTAGCAGAGCACCTCACCCTCCCTGATTGAACTAACCTCGTTATCTCCATACTGATTTATACCTGCCTCTGGAAATTTCCATTACTTGCATCTGAAGAAGTGAGGTTCTTACCCACGAAAGCTTATGCTCCCAATACTTCTGTTAGTCTTAAAGGTGCCACAGGACCCTCTGTTGCTTTATTCAAGGGAAAGCATGCTACAGAGGTACGTTTTCCAGATTGGGGTCCATTTTTCTGACCTTCACGCTGCCTAGTAGAAGGAAGCACGTAGAAAGTGACTAGTTAAAAATGTGAGCGTTATTAGCAGAGAATAAACACAAGGGAAGATGTGTTAAACTATTTCATCTATTTGTTCCTCTGCCAACATAATCTCTCACACACACATTGAATAAAAAATAGTCTTCATGTATTATGCATGGTAATTATTAGGATAATTTCTATTCACACATCTGTTGTTCATGTTTTTCACACTAAATTCAGCATTTATAAACTATGTTCTGTATCTGAAAGCTACTGCAGAGAGTTTGATAAATGCTCAGGGTGCAACAATTGTTGAGTGCAGCTATAATTGAATAACAGGCTAAAGGTATAAAAACACAAACATTGTTAGCATGTACCAATTGGCTGTTGATTTTGGGGTGCAGGGAATCTAAACTCTTTAATCACATCAGAATATTTGTATTGCCCTATGTCATAGGATTCGTGTCACTCTGTTGGCTGTTTTATAAGTAGGAAATCTAACTCCAGCTTCAAGTTGCACACAAACTAAAAATAAATTAAATAAGATCATGCGGCTGAGTATAAATATGCTGAACTCCCTAAGGGTGAAAATTATGACTTCAACTTCTCTGTTGACTCATAGGCTTCAACATGTTGGAATTTTGTACTGGTTCAGTAGTACACATTTTGGCAAATATTTTATGCTGCATTTTCATTGCAAGTCTAAGACATGATCAGCAGTAATCTTATGAATTCAGAGAACCTGTTATAGCAGAGTCTAGAGTTTTGACAAATAGGTGGTTTTTTCCCTGGCAGTGCTGCCAGCTCTGAAGCACTTTCGGCAAGATTCTGATCTCATTTACATCGGGATAATCCATAGTAACTGCATTGAAGTCAATGGAGTGCAATCAGCATAATTAAGACCAGAATCTGGCCCAGTGTTTCCAGTATTTAAACATTTTGGTTTTGTTTCATGATTTCTTTACGTGTAGGAAATGGCTGGCAGAAAGTTTTGCTGATGCATACAGCTAGCCTTGAGAGTTCAAAACGATTTATGTTCATCATTCTTAAGTAGTAATCAGTTTTCTTACAACTGTTCTCTGGGTTTTTCAAGATTTAGTGTCAGCGCCTTCCATTCTCTTGATTTGCTTTCCTTAGTAAAACTTCTAGTAGAAATAAATTACCCTATAACTAATACAGCTTGCATATTTTATCAGCATTCTTTCTATCATTTGTTTTCTTTCAATTTATTTTAATCTTTCCTGTTTAGAAGCTCGTACAATATAGTGAGTTACCAGTCCGTCTATCATAAGGTTTCATTGTTGCCTTTGAAAAGGGAGTTCTGCCTGAGTAGGGGAAGCAGGATCAAGCCCCTTTAATGGAGGAACTGCTTTCTGGAGCATGGTTTATTCTGGAAGTCCCACACTTTATCCAAGGGAATTGATTTGTTAGAGAATCATTTTTAAAACAAAGACAATACTTGCATGTACAAAAGTTCACTTCTTTGTTTACATCATGATATATGTAATATATATAGTATGTGATACCATTTTAAATAGTTTTGTTGTGGTTTTTAAAAGAAATTACAAACTGTAATTTTATACAGCTTTCATTCAGACACCTCAATGACATGCACTCAGTAGGGTATGATCATGCTGTGAATTAATACTTGTATGAACTCAATATTTTTGTACATATAATGAACATCTGGTGACAAGGCGCTTAGAGCAGCAGCAACAACAACAAAAAAGATGAGGAGGAGGGAAAAAAGACGAGGAAAAGAAAAAAGGTAGTAAACTCTTTTGCATGCCTGCTACTTTTATGGCTTAAAAATAATTTTTCCCCAATCAGTGCATCCAGGGCAACTTTTTTTTAAATCAGTTTTAACAATCTGAACTCATAAATATTGTATCTATTAATTGTGAAGCTTAATGGAACATTTTATGTTTCTGAACAACTCGTTTACATAATTAAAATCTCTTTTGATCTGTGAGTAAATGATTTAATCATAATGCTCATTAGGCTAAATGGGTCTTCCATTCAATTGTATCAAGATGGTATGGAAAATTCTCAGACCTTTAGAAAATATTTGTTTAGTTGTTAAGTAAACATAGAAACCTACTTGTGAACAGATATATTTTCTTTTATCTTCATGAATGTAATTAATGCAAAAATTATTCAGATTAAAGCATTTTTTTATTTTATCTGATTTTGTTTGCTTCAGGAACAGTTCAGTGAAATAAGTGCATTCTTGGTCAATTTATGTTTATTAACCACTTCACTACAAAAATAATTCATTATAAATCAATCTGTCTTGTGCTGTTTGTGAGAGATGTAGGAATTATTTTCCCTACAAAAGAAATATAACCCTAATATATTTTAAATCTTTAACAATAAAAACTAAGTCATTAAATGAACAAAAGTAACTTCAAAAATTAGACCCGTTGCTTAAGGCCCAGATTTTTAAAAGTATTTGGGTGTTGCTATGCTCAGCGTTTCAATACTTAACTAATTTAGGAGCCTAAATCTCATTTTCAATTGACAGTCAATGGGATTTAGGTTCCTAAGTGCCTAAATCCCTTTTGAAAATGTGATTTAGGCTCTTAAATCAGTTAGGCGTTACATCACTGAGCACAGCAACACCAAAATACTTTTGAAAATCTGGGCCTAAGTAACTTCCTTTCTGTGGGTTTTTTTCCTCCATAATGTTCATACAAGATCCATATTCTGGTTTAAATTTAATTTATTTTTTAAAAATGACAGTCCAGTATTACAATCTATGGAGAGAATATAACATCTGTGATATTTATTAGTCAGGAAAGTGGTGTGGATCCAATGATCTATATGAAAGTATGTAGCAGAAAAATTCTTCTAACTCTGAAGGTTTATTTTTTATGGCTAAGGGTGATAGTGTAAAGAGATAACTATTTGAATCATGGCAATGACATGGCATTTGTGGCACATTCTATGGTATTCTGCATTTGAGTACATATTAAGCATAAGGATGTTATGAATAGAAAAATATTTGAAATAGCATGTGAGTATGGAGATCAAGGAGGTACAGGAGTCAAGGTTACAAGTTCCCACCTGATACCACTATCAGAGCAGAGTCATCATTAGACCGGTCAGCTTTGTGCATTCTGACTGGGAATCCATTGTCCTTAATTCAATAAAATGAAAAAAAGAGCATCCAAATTAAATATGAATTTGTGCAACTATGGAGGCCTTAGTCAAATTAATATCTTCATTACAGATCTCAGTAATTAAACTCTTATGATATAATCCCCAGTTAAATCTTGGAAATAAAGGGCCAGATTTAGATCTCGAATACACTGATGTAAATCCTGATTAACACTGTTGACTCCAAGAACTTAATGACTAAGATAGGTTAATGTCTTAAACTTGACCTTAGTCATTAAGTTATAGGACCCATAAAGGGGCAAGGTGGGCAGGACTGTTTCTAAAACATGGTATTATAATGAGAAAACTGTAATAATTTCTGTGCACAATGTTAAAGAAAGGAATAACCTGTTACCTATTGTCCTGGGCATACAGGAAGAAAGACAAGATGTGAGGGAGATGGTTTGGGTTTAATTAGGCCACAGCTGTAGTACCCTAACTCTCATGGGAATTATCTTGAAATCAGTCATACAAGGCATGTCATGATTCCTCTCTCATTCATTTCCATCGATTTGTGGAGGTCTGCCATCAGCCCCTCTGAACTTAGTTCCAACCTGTGCTGGGACCCACCACCTTCTCATCATGTACGGTTTAAGAGGCTGGGGAAAGTGGATTGTCTCCTCTCTGAACCAAACATTAGAAGCCCCCACCCCATTACCTGCTTCTTTAGGCATCCCTTCCTCAAAGTCCTTTACCAATTCAGTTTATCAGGGAACTGGACCCCATATGGAAGTACCTGCACTGGACACAAGGGTGAAAGTAACTGAGGACACTTACCAGTACGGGAGGGAGGGGTGGCTCTGGCCCCCGGAAGAGGCGGGGCCGCAGGCGGAAGGGGGGGGGGCTAGGGGTCAGCATCCCCCAGCCGGCCCTTGGCCCACGCCGCCCGGGGCTCCTGTGCTGATTTAAAGGGCCCGAAGCGCCAGACGCCGCTGCTACAGTAGTGGCAGCAGCATCCGGAGCCCCAGGCCATTTTAAATCGCCGGCCCCAGGGCAGCTGCTCCTTTTCCCTCCCCACCCCGCCCATCAGCTGCCGCAGCAAAGGACCATCCTTAAACCGCTGCCGTGCTTTAACGCTGTTGCCCTTTCTCCCCCTGTCAGCGGCCCTGCCGGTATGGACCCTACCAGCAGGGCCCCAACAGGGGAGGCAAAAGGGGCAGGGACATTAAAGCACTGTCGCAGCAGCGCTTTAATGTGGGCTGGGTATGCGCCGGTGCAGGTTCTTACTGGTCTGGAGTACCGGCCCGTACCAGCTCACTTTCACCCCTGTCTGGACACCTTTCCCTAGGTGGTGCCAGCAATTAGAACTAAGTGTGAGAGGGCTCTGTCGAGCTGGACATGGAATCTATCCCCTCACCCTGATGCTCAGGGAGCCAATGGGCCACCTGAACCCCTCTGGCCAGCCCCCAGTTCAGGTGATGCCTGTCTCCCTGATTCTCTTGGAACACAAAGAAAGAGGGAAACCTATAAAGGAGCCACATCCCCTTTCTTCCCACTTGACCAGGCACAGCCCTCCCACCTTTGAGGTTGCAGGGGTTCCATTGTGAGATATCCAGACATGCAGGCCCAGTGCAAAATATAAAATTAGGCAAGACTCTTCAGCCAGCAGTTAAACAACTGTCCTGTCCCTTTTGGGACTAAGCCAAAAAAGTGTTCCCATTGGTGGCTGATACAAGAATGGAAAAAAGAGGTAGTCTTACTTTAGCCTTCCTTACAGTGCAAGGACTTGCTCTGTTCTAGGGATCCCTGCCCACGAGTGTCTTTCACTTCCTCCTGAGTTCATTTTCCTGCTCCCTTTTGAGCAGGGCTGGCTCCACGCACCAGCTCAGCAAGCAGGTGCTTGGGGCGGCCAAGGGGAAGGGGCAGCATGTCGGGCTCTTCGGTGGCAATTCGGCGGAGGGTCCCTTGGTCCCTCTTGGAGGGAAGGACCTGCCGCCAAAGAAGAAAGTGGTGCGGTGGAGCTGCCGCCAATCGCGATCGTGGCTTTCTTTCTTTTTTTTTTTTTTTTTCCGCCGCTTGGGGCAGCAAAAACCCTGGAGCCAGCCCTGCTTTTGGGGGAAACTGGAAGCAATCATGAATCTTCTGACTATACTCTTCTCCCTGCATTAAGAGCAGACAGCAGAAAAATAGGGTGTTTACAATCCATTTAACCTAAAAATAACAAATATATCACTGTGTTGTTACATATAAGCCAATGTGTCCTTGATTGGAATTTTAAGTTACTGTAGTAGACACACAATATAAGAAATGCAGCCGAAAGCGTATTGTAACCAGACCAAGTACACCTTTTATACAGCGTGCATGCTTATTTGGACATGCAAAATGTGTGTGTGGTTCCTCTATACAACTTGTTTATTGCATGTTCCTGCAATATGTCTTTCAGTTGCTTTTCATTTATATATACCCTACATTTATTTCAAAAGCACCGATATTAGAAAGATCAATTCATAAGTTGGGGGCCAGGGTTTTTGGGCTGGGGGGGTTGGTTGTTTTTTGGGGGGGTTGTTTTTGTTTTTTAGTTTTATAGCGGTACATCATAGCTGCTTGGTTTCAGGAGCTAAATCAGGCTTCACAGTTTGCTATTGTTTGGCAGTGTTCTTCTTGCACTGTAGAATGAAGCTAATGTCTAGTCTTAGTTATACCATTGATTTCAATAGCATTATACCAATATAACTGAGAGGGGAATTGAGCCAGAGATTTTTATTAAGCCACTTTCCCTTTACTATATATGATTTATCATTTTAACGAATAAAGTTTTCAGCATCACTTTACTATTTTGTTCCGAAGGCTGCCCTATTAACTACCATTCATTCTTTACTCAAGCAGAATTCTTATTGACGCTATCTGGAAGTTTGCCTGTGCAATAACTAAAGGCTCAGGTCCTTTATTATTATTAAAATCATGATTAGTCAGGTTAAGTCTAATCCTGATCAGACTAATATCAATTTGTGTTTTGTTGTGGACCTCAAAGGGAGCAGGATTTTGGTTTTTACTGCTCACTGAGTTAGCACAGCAGTGTACATACATACAAGAAAGCACAGCTCTTTCCCCAGGAGATTATAATCTATTGCACACACAAATTGTTTAGAAAATATAGTTCAATAGATGCTGAAACAATTTCAAGTTGGTGATGTAGTGCCGGGGTTCTCAACCTTTTTTCTTTCTCAGGCCCCCCACACACACACACGTACACGCTATACAAATTCGATGGTCCACCTATGCCACAACTGTTTTTCTGCATATAAAAGCCAGGGCTTACATTAGGTGGTAGCAAGCAGGTCAGTTGCCAGGGGCCCCATGTCACATGGGCCCCCCTGAAGCTAAGTTGCTCAGTCTTTGGCTTCAGCCCCAGGTCACGGGGCTTGGGGTGGCAGGGCTTTGTCTTCCTGCCCTGGGCCCCAGTGACTTTAATGTCAGTCCTGCTTGGTGTATCCCCTGAAACCTGCTTGTGGCCCCCCAGGGGAACTCAAATCCCTCATTGAAAACTGCTAATGTAGTGGAACATTTTCAAAAGCACATACCGTAAATAACTTAGTATGTGGAACTTAGTCTACTATCAGTGGAATTTAGGCATTTAAACCACTTTGGCACATTCAAAAATTCAACCCATAATATGTAAAGGTCAATGCCAACACACTTTTGAGGTTATCTAATGCATAAGAATAGAGTGATATTAGCTACTAGTTATTCTCTACAATTCTAAAGACTGTGAAAATTTAACATTTAAAACAATCAATTAAATGATTTTCACAAGGAAAATAAATCCTAAAGGAATTCAGTTTTGAGTATTAGCACCAGTTTTTCCTTTTCATTCTTTTAATGTAACTTGGATAAACATTTTTTTTTCAGTTCATTTCACCTAATGGCAGTGATGTAGTAGTGACACACAAAGAGCTAAGAAAACAGCCATCAATAGAAGAACCTCTGATATAACTTTGAGGATATGTTGGGGTAGATTTCAAGTTTTAACAATAATAAAATCAAAACAATTGAAACTTTGAGATTAAAATAGGGGAATTTAGGCTAAATATAATACATGTTGTATCCAAACGTGCAGGACATCTTATTAAAGCAAGCCTTTACTTATGTGAGCTTAAGAAAAATACAAAAGTTTTATGGAATTAATATCTTTACAATCAGTCAATTTCAGGATAAAAATTTAAATCCAAACAGATTAATCATGGGAAAATGCTATGTATGTGTTAAAACTGATAGCGCATTAAAAATTGATTCCACAAAGTATTTATACTTCAATACTGTTACCAAATTTAATTATGCTTGAATAAGATTTTAACCCACTCAAATCATAATTTAGAAGGAAGCAAAATGGATTCCCGTAATACTGTGTTAACAGAACATCGCATAAAGATATGCAATTTTATCACCTGCTTTTTCAGGTCATGCCATTCCTTTCCATTTAGCATCAGTTAAAAAGTTGTCCATGACCTTAACTGAAAGGCATTCTTTTCGAAGTTTTTGAGTAAGGTTGCACAAAAGAAACCTGTCTATTTTTAATCCTATGTCATATGATGGTAAAAGGTGTGTTTCACTCATGTTCATGTAAATTTTCAATGTAATATCTGTACACTGAAATAAAATTGGTACTGTACACCAACTACAATTGGTGACATGTTTTAATAGCACTTTTAAATTGTTTAGGTAAAAAATACAAAATTAACTCTCACGAGTATTTACATGATAGGTAAAATCTTGACTCCATTGCCATTGATTTCAATGAGACCAGGATTTTACCCAAGGTCTCAATTTGCCCTACAATGTGGGTGTTGGTGTTATGAATAAGTCACAACAATTCTAAGATTGACTACCTAACCCCTTGTTTTTCTTTCTGGCCCTTTTTGCATCTCGATGTAAATCCAGGAATACATCTTATAAAGTAAAGCCATTCCTGTGAAGTCCCATGGTAGTCATGGAACATGATAGATAATGGTCAAACTAGAAGCTTCTTAAATTAAAGTTCATATCAGAGATGTGCATACACATTATTTCTGTACCCGTGTTTGGATTTAATTCCTTAACTAGCCATTATACAAATCATGGGAAGGACTAGAGACATTTTTATTCTGATCCACAATCTTTCATTGTCCAAGTTTATCTTTGAAAGTCTAGATCACTGTTCATATTAAAACAGGGGAGGTAGTGGAATCTTTGTCATAGGACTTTTTTTTTTTTAAAGAATAGGTTAGACAAATGTCTGTCAGGGATGATCTAGGTTTACATGGTCCTGTCAGCGCAAGGGGGCTGGACAATATGACCTCTTGAGGTCCCTTCCAGTCCTACTCTTCTATGATATAACTAGTGATAGTCCCAACAGCAATAATAATAAATAATGAATCAGTCTACACGTACACAGAACTAGAGAATATTGAGACACACACAAGAGCAAGAGAAAATAAAAAGGGAGGACAAAATGGTCAAAAATGAACTGACGCAAATAAAAAGACTGTGTAACATTAAACAACTAAGGCATTCTGATGGACATACTCAGAGAGACAGAGAGCATAGGCTCAGCATCTAAAAGGTCCTTTCTCAAACCAGAGGAACCATTGTTGTGCACGAAATTTCACAATGAAACTCCACTTCTGATTGATTTTGGGGTAGATTATGTTTTTGGTTTTCTACATAATACTAATAATTATTCTAAAAAAACCCTTTTCAATAGACATTAAAGTTGAGAGTATAGATCAATAACTTGAGGGCAGAGATCCTTACAAGAACAATCATTAAAAAGCCATCTGATTCAGAATTAAAGTTATATTTACAAGAATCCCAAACTTTTGAAAGTAAGGAAATTAATATTTTAGTCAGTCATACAGTCTTAAAATTGAACCTCTTATCAATACCAGGACAGAATCAGAAACTCAGACTCCTGGGTTGATGGGGTTAGTTTTGAGTCCCTTGATAAGCCTACTAACGCTTATGGGAAGTGTGAGAGGGAAACTGGAATGGACTTCAATGGACCTAATAAGTCTTGCAGGGTCCTAAGGTCCACAGGAGCCCTTCCAACTAGTATATGTGAGAACTTGTTCTGCTGTACCTCACGCTTCTTCGTGGTCCTTTATGTGAGCTTGGCTAGCTCAGTTGGTAGAGCATCAGACTTTTAATCTGAGGGTTCAAGTCCCTGGTCAGGCAGAGAGCCCCTCGGAGGGAGGGATAGCTCAGTGGTTTGAGCATTGGCCTGCTAAACCCAGGGTTGTGCATTCAATCCTTGAGGGGGCCATTTAGGGATCTGGGGCAAAAATCTGTCTGGGGATTGGTCCTGCTTTGAGCTGGGAGTTGGACTAGATAACCTCCTGAGGTCTCTTCCAACCCTGATAGTCTATGATTGTTCCCTCTCTAACCAGCTCACTCATCCACTTCCGTCAAACCATGTTTAGAGGCTTATATCTGCAAAGAAAAGGGTTAGAAATATTTTAAGTACTATTTAAATCTTCCAGACCTGATGTGCTATTCTCACATTAGTACTTCAAATATTAACTCATAAAAGTAGGTTGATTGACCAGTCTGTATACTGTATTTGAATCCAACTGTATCAGTGCAGTCATCCAAGTAAAATATTAGACAGCTTTTTGGACTCTGGCAAATAGCTCCATAATTATAATATCATAGTCAATAACTGGCTCCATTCTTAACCTGCAAAATTTGAGACTGATATTCCTTTGTTTATGGATTTTGGTTGGGTTGAAGGGCAAAATCAAGCTTGTAATGGAAACGTAGCTGCAACCTTAACTATGGAGTCACAGGCAGTGGTTGAAAATGACTTGCCTAAGGATACAGAGTCAACTTCAGAGAATTCATGAAGTCCTGTCTCCCTGTCCCATGCTCAAACAACAAATGGCCTCTCATAATACTCTATTTTATTTTATTTTTCTAAATATTTGTTTTTTGGGTTTCAGGGACTGGGAAGGGAGGGTGCTGAAGGATTAATCATCTTTCATCTCAAAATCTTTTTAAAACAAAGCTATTTTAAGTAACTTGAAGTGCAGAAAATAATCTTAAAATAGTTGAACTATTCTCTATTGGGACTCCTCTATTTCTAAAGTGATCAAATGTTTATAAAAAAGTTTCCTTTTAATATCTTCCGTGCCACATTTCAACTCAGAGCTAGTATTATCATCAGTTATATCCCTCTTATAAAAGTGGTTGTTATAATCTAAAATTTCTGCACCACACGTGGCCAACCTGAGCCTGAGAAGGAGCAGAATTTACCAATGTACATTGCCAAAGAGCAATATAACTTAATGTTATGCTATGTGCACATGGGATGACAGCTGATGCTCTGAGTTTCAGATAACTTTTGAGCATAGAATTATTTTTAAACTAGAAAAACAGGGATTATGATGGGTATGTTGAAAGAGTACAGGCTATCACAAGTTACTACCGTTTACTGCTTGAATAGTCCATTCTTGAGCAAATGACGCCTCATATTGCGCGCACGCACGCACACACAAAGAAGAGTGTTCAGTCTATGTATACCTACCATTAGATTCAGCCAACATGGTTCACTTTTCACCAGAAGATGTGATCAAGTCACACTCAGATTTAGATCACAATGCACTGACTGTTTTACCAATGCGAAGATAGTGTGAAACTAACTATGAATAAACTTAGTTTTTGCATATTAACATTCACAGAGTGAAGAATTTTGTGAAAACTTGCAAATTAGGTCAGTAGTGAAAAATCATCATTCATGAGTGAAAATATTAATTTTGCTATGAAAATATCAATATTGTCAAAGAACAAATAGTGAAGCCTCACATATGCACTTCAAGGGAAAATTTAAAGATTCTTCCATAGAGGTTTTGCAAAGTTTGTAGCAAAACTTTTTTTTTTTTTTAATGGTTCTGCCTAATACTGCCTGCCATTTGGATAAAAAGAAGTGATAGCTCTGAAGTTTAATCCCGAAGTGTTTTGATTTTGTGAAAGTTCTAAAAATGTAATTATCTATTTTATTTTATGGTGGTACAATTTTTTTTTCAAAGGAGAGTGCTAAACTGGTAAGAGTTCCTGGTCTTGGGTCTGAGACCAATGAGATACTTAGAATGTACAAGACACTATATAATCCACATTTTGTTCTATCCTAGTGGTCAAAAGGTAGTGCTTATGTTGGAATTAGAAGAGGAAAAATACCCCCTTCTCCCTCGATATGGAATTCCTACTACTTTGATCCAATCAGTGCTTGCTATACAGTGCACTTTGTGTAACACAGCTGTCAGCAGTGGCAGACAGATGAATCACCTTGACACTTCCACTTTAGTACAGCACCTAAATCAAATGCATCTGTAAGTGTGGGCTATAAACTATTCCTCACCTGCTCAGGGGAGATGGAGAATGAGTGATGCAGATGACAGTGACATTTTCTTCATAAGAAAAAGTAACCTAGCTGGATAATGTTTAAATCCAGCATGTGGGACAGACTCTAGTGAAGTTTCATTGTGGATTGGCTCCCAGGCTTCTTGATTGCTAAGCAGTTAAACTGCTTCAGGGTAGCTACAGTGAAAACAAAGGCAATTTTCTTCATTTTTGTCCTCTTTAGACTTTTAATTAGCACTTTGTCAAAACAGTTACTCTTTAAATGTGCAAAAAGAACAGGAGTACTTGTGGCATCTTAGAGACTAACAAATTTATTAGAGCATAAGCTTTCGTGGACTACAGCCCACTTCTGCGGATGCATACAGAGTGCAATAAATATTGAGGAGATATATATACACACATACAGAGAGCATAAACAGGTGGGAGTTGTCTTACCAACTCTGAGAGGCCAATTAAGTAAGAGAAAAAAAACTTTTGAAGTGATAATCAAGATAGCCCAGTACAGACAGTTTGATAAGAAGTGTGAGAATACTTACAAGGGGAGATAGATTCAATGTTTGTAATGGCTCAGCCATTCCCAGTCCTTATTCAATCCTGAGTTGATTGTGTCTAGTTTGCATGTCAATTCCAGCTCAGCAGTCTCTCCTTGGAGTCTGTTTTTGAAGTTTTTCTGTTGTAATATAGCCACCCACAGGTCTGTCATTGAATGACCAGACAGGTTAAAGTGTTCTCCTACTGGTTTTTGAGTATTACGATTCCTGATGTCAGATTTGTGTCCAATAATTCTTTTGCGTAGAGACTGTCCGGTTTGGCCAATGTACATGGCAGAGGGGCATTGCTGGCACATGATGGCATATGTCACATTGGTAGATGTGCAGGTGAACGAGCCCCTGATGGTATGGCTGATGTGATTAGGTGCTATGATGATGTCACTTGAATAGATATGTGGACAGAGTTGGCATCGGGCTTTGTTACTTTGTTTGTAGTTTTAAGAATGCTTGATAGAGATTTTGTATTCTATTTGCTACCCAATATCCATAAACCTGGAAATCCTGGACGCCCCATCATCTCAGGCATTGGCACCCTAACATCAGGCTTGTCTGGCTATGTGGACTCTCTCCTCAGACCCTACGCTACCAGCACTCCCAGCTGTCTTCGAGACACCACTGACTTCCTGAGGAAACTACAATCCATCAGTGATCTTCCAGAAAACACCATCCTGGCCACTATGGACGTAGAAGCCCTCTACACCAATATTCCACACAAAGATGGACTACAAGCTATCAGGAGCAGTATCCCCGATAATGTCACAGCTAACCTGGTGGCTGAACTTTGTGATTTTGTCCTCACCCACAACTATTTCACATTTGGGGAAATATATACCTTCAACTCAGCGGCACTGCTATGGGTACCCGCATGGCCCCACAATATGCCAACATTTTTATGGCTGACTTAGAACAACGCTTCCTTAGCTCTCGTCTCCTAACGCCCCTACTCTACTTGTGCTACATTGATGACATCTTCATCATCTGGACCCATGGAAAAGAAGCCCTTGAGGAATTTCACCATGATTTCAATAATTTCCATCCCACCATCAACCCCAGCCTAGACCAATCCACACAAGCGGTCCATTTCCTGGACACTACTGTGCTAATAAGCAATGGTCACATAAATACCACACTACACCGGAAAACTACTGACCGCTACACTTACCTACATGCCTCCAGCTTCCATCCAGGACACACCACACGATCCATTGTCTACAGCCAAGCTCTAAGATATAACCGCATTTGCTCCAATCCCTCGGATAGAGACAAGCACCTACAAGATCTCTATCAAGCATTCTTAAAACTACAATACCCACCTGCTGAAGTGAAAAAACAGATTGACAGAGCCAGACGAGTACCCAGAAGTCACCTCCTACAAGACAGGCCCAACAAAGAAAATAACAGAACACCACTAGCTGTCACCTTCAGCCCCCAACTAAAACCTCTCCAGCGCATCATCAGAGATCTACAACCTATCCTGAAAGATGATCCTTTACTCTCACAGATCTTGGGAGACAGACCTGTCCTCGCTTACAGACAACCCCCCAACCTAAAGCAAATACTCACCAGCAACCACACATCACTGAACAAAACCACTGACCCAGGAACCTATCCTTGTAACAAAGCCCGATGCCAACTCTGTCCACATATCTATTCAAGTGACATCATCATAGGACCTAATCACATCAGCCATACCATCAGGGGCTCGTTCACCTGCACATCTACCAATGTGATATATGCCATCATGTGCCAGCAATGCCCCTCTGCCATGTACATTGGCCAAACCGGACAGTCTCTACGCAAAAGAATTAATGGACACAAATCTGACATCAGGAATCATAATACTCAAAAACCAGTGGGAGAACACTTTAACCTGTCTGGTCATTCAATGACAGACCTGTGGGTGGCTATATTACAACAGAAAAACTTCAAAAACAGACTCCAAGGAGAGACTGCTGAGCTGGAATTGACATGCAAACTAGACACAATCAACTCAGGATTGAATAAGGACTGGGAATGGCTGAGCCATTACAAACATTGAATCTATCTCCCCTTGTAAGTATTCTCACACTTCTTATCAAACTGTCTGTACTGGGCTATCTTGATTATCACTTCAAAAGTTTTTTTTCTCTTACTTAATTGGCCTCTCAGAGTTGGTAAGACAACTCCCACCTGTTTATGCTCTCTGTATGTGTGTATATATATCTCCTCAATATTTATTCCACTCTGTATGCATCCGAAGAAGTGGGCTGTAGTCCACGAAAGCTTATGCTCTAATAAATTTGTTAGTCTCTGAGGTGCCACAAGTACTCCTGTTCTTTTTGCGGATACAGACTAACACGGCTGCTACTCTGAAACCTGTCTTTAAATGTGTTCGTTCCAACACCACCTATGTTAGCCAAGCCTTCTACTATAACTATATCCTACCAGAGGAGAGGACAATGGGGAAGAGTGTATAGAATTGTATTGTAACAGAGCAAGACCATGCAAAAAAATGTGTGAACGAGTAGCCAAACAATAGACAACAAGTCCTGGTAGAATATTGCTAGTTGTTTAATGTCCTGCTTCATAATATGACTTAAGTGATAGGCTAAATGCATGCTCCTAAAAGAAAACCTGTCATTATTAAGGTTCTCCAAGGAGACACTGTAAATAGGGATCCAAGCCATGCCACTTAAAAGAACAGACCTCTATTCAACCAAGATCTATATAGGGTCCCAAACTATAGCTCTGTGCTTCTAGACTTAAGCTCTTACTCCTTCTCAGAGGGTAAATGCATACTCAGGGATCCTGCCCCAAATTCCTCCTCCTTCATGCATATGAAAATAGCAGTAAGTAACAATTCCTTCCTGTATCCACTATGGGGATCAGTGCAGTTTACATGACACTAATTTTTACTATAAAGTACTTACCTTTATTAGGTTTGGTGTGGGATAATACATTCTAACCATAGATGCTTCCTGTCAAATATGTGGAAAATATTTAACAGATCTTTAAATAATTAGTTTTAAAACAGTATGGTAGTAGTAAAAGTCATATATTCTATAATTTGAGTAGAGGAAAAGACTTTTATCAAGTGGAACTCTACCATTTGGATTATAAAATGCATCTTCTGGAACCATTACTGACTATTACTTTCATTTTCACTCATATTATGCTCATGCTAGACAGTATCTTTTTTTATATTTGTCATACAGCTTGACATGAATCCATTAAAACTTTATTAAATTCACATTCTCCTAATTTTATAGGCTGATTTTCTTTTTCCATGATCAAGGGTCTCCAATGTAATCCTAGGAAGCTAATTACAAGGGATAATGAGTTGAAGAATTGGCACAGTAAGCAAAAATGTTGGACAACTTTATATAACTGTTTGCTGTAAAAATACTAACCTCTCAGTAACTCTCTATGTAGAGAGGTGGTACTGTTGATTTGTATAGTAGTTTATCTCAGTATAGTGTGAATTAAAAGAAAGTGGGACCTTTACTTTCAAACCTGCTTAGAGGTACAGTATACAGTAATTTAAAGGTTTTGCACTTGCCTCTAAAGGTCGTTATAGAGACATGTGTAATGATCATTCTGTGTTAGCGTATTCTTGATAGTTGCAGCATAGGTTTATAGATTCAGTTCTGTACTTCAGAACTAACCAGTATAAAAAAGAAGCATATAGCCAGAGTAAGAGGAACAGTAAGTGAGATTTTTCTTAGTCCTAATTTAGCTCCACATAATGAAAATCTCTTCATCAAAGCTATTGACCTATGGGGTAAGGTACAGCCTTTCCTAGTCCTTTGGGGTCACAAGAAGAAAAAACCCATTTCAGCATCACAGGTGCATCTTATTAGACACACAAAGCACTTGTTAACAGAAAATATGGGATAGCTCACATTTATCAAAATTATCCTTGACATTTCCTTTTGCTCAGCTGAAAACAGTATCTAAGCTCCCAAAGCTACATGTTACTGGCTAGAGAGAAACCCTTGTTTTGTTTGTTTGTTTTTGTAGAGGACATCCAAATGAATATCTAGTGAATAAGCATTGTTAACTGCAGTTATTTTAATAGCCTGATTAGCAATATTTATGCCTATGTTATAGGATTTTTTAATTCTGGAAACTTCTAACTATACATCATCTCCAAATATTTCCATAAGTGCAGCTAAATACTTATCGTTTGTTCTGTTTAAAAAGATGATGCTTATAAACACTATGCAAGGTGTTGGACACCCCCTGAAACGAACATCCTCTATTCACAGAGCAGGTAATGTATATCACAGGCAGGGGAGATGCAAACTTTGCAATTATTTCCCACCCGGCTGCCTCTGCCTGTCCGGAAGGAGATCACATTTAGGAGCAATTCAGTCTTCATACACATTCAGTTGATGGCCCCTCTGCAGTGACAACAAAGGTGCATGCTAGTGAAAGCTGTGGTAATGCTTTCTGTAATGTGTTAATAACTTTGAAAACCTAGCCTGCATGAAGCTTGTCTTTTTTTCTTCCAGACTGTCACTTAGACACTAAAAGAAGTGTTTGTGTGTGTTAATTGAATGTTGGCATTACAAAGTTTAACATAACTTATTGTTGAAATTATTATATGTATCAATAAACAAAACAAAAAAAATATCTTTATGGAGAGAGGGAAAACAAGGGTTAAGACAGGAACACTGTGTAATTGTGAATTGCATTATTATTAAGACTGACAAATCTGATTTAGTTGTCATGCCTACTTTAAATAATATTTATCAAAAGTCGATGAAGGCAAATATAATTATTTCTTAGTGCAAGGGTACCATTTTTAAATGGTAGTTATAAAGGATTTTTTTATAAAGTATGCCTCTTGTTTGTTTTCACACATTTCTGTAGCAGCTGAAGGTACACAGGTAAGAGGATCTTGCAAAAAACAAGTTACTTAACTCCAGCAAAGTTCTTCCTAGATGTCATCACAGGCTTCCAGCTATTAGGAAAATGAGCAACAGAAGGTCCTGTGGCACCTTTAAGACTAACAGAAGTATTGCAGCATAAGCTTTCGTGAGTGAATGCCCACTTCATCAGATGCAAGTAATGGAAATTTCCAGAGGCAGGTATAAATCAGTATGGCGATAACGAGGTTAGTTCAATCAGGGAGGGTGAGGTGCTCTGCTAGCAGTTGAGGTGTGAACACCAAGGGAGGAGAAACTGCTTCTGTAGTTGGATAGCCATTCACAGTCTTTGTTTAATCCTGATCTGATGGTGTCAAATTTGCAAATGACCTGAGCAGTTTCTCTTTGGAGTCTGGTCCTGAAGTTTTTTTGTTGTAAGATGGCTACCTTTACATCTGCTATTGTGTGGCCAGGGAGGTTGAAGTGTTCTCCTACAGGTTTTTGTGTATTGCCATTCTTGATATCTGACTTGTATCCATTTATCCTCTTGCGTAGTGACTGTCCAGTTTGGCGCATGTACATAGCAGAGGGGCATTGCTAGCACATGATGGCATATATAACATTGGTGGACGTGCAGGTGAATGAGCCGGTGATGTTGTAGCTGATCTGGTTAGGTCCTGTGATGATGTCGCTGGTGTAGATATGTGGGCAGAGTTGGCATCGAGGTTTGTTGCATGGGTTGGTTCCTGAGTTAGAGTTGTTATGTTGCGGTGCGTGGTTGCTGGTGAGAATATGCTTAAGGTTGGCGGGTTGTCTGTGGGCGAGGACTGGCCTGCCTCCCAAGGTCTGTGAAAGTGAGGGATCATTGTCCAGGATGGGTTGTAGATCACTGATGATACGTTGGAGAGGTTTAAGCTGAGGACTGTAGGTGATGGCCAGTGGAGTTCAGTTGGTTTCTTTTTTGGGCCTGTCTTGAAGCAGGAGGCTTCTGGGTACACGTCTGGCTCTGTTGATTTGTTTCTTTATTTCCTTGTGTGGGTATCGTAGTTTTGAGAATGCTTGGTGAAGATCTTGTAGGTGTTGGTCTCTGTCTGAGGAAAATGATGTGACAGGTTGTGTCTGTTGCTATGGAGAATTCAATCAAACAACTGAGCAAATCATCAGTACAGACTGCTAAGCTAAGCAAAGTTTACCACCTGTAGGATAAGGAAAACATTAAACAACCTCCACATTCCCAGCATCCTAGTTCCATGTTATCAAACGAAAACCTTTCCATATGATACACACACACCTTATTATGCTAGTCTAGTTAACTACATTCCTTCATCAATGATGTAGCTCCTTTTCAAAACTAATCCCTTCCACATACTCTCTGCCCCCCTCGCTTTGTCAAGAGATGTTGACAATAGAGAAGCTTAAGATTTAAGTATACTTGAACATGAAGTGACTGTTCTGCCTTTAAGAACATAATCATTTGTGTATAATCAATTGATTCAAAACAGGTTTCAAATAATTTAAACATCTCTGTGCTTGTGATTCTCCTTTATCCTGGCCTCTTTTAGCTCATGCTTCTTTTGCTAATGGACTCATTCTTCTCCTGCTGTTCCTCCTCCTCCTCCTCTACCTCACTTTACATCTTAATGGCATACATCTGTTAGTGGACAGCTTGCACAGGATGAACATAAGGCGCTCTTTTCCAGGGTCAACTAAATTGCCAAGCTAGGGCCATTTAGCCTATTGAAATGTATCTTCAAAATTCCAGAAATTCTGCTAATGACAGATATCTTGGAATATTGTGCTACATAATAAACATAGTTGTGCAGGCCTATGTGAGGTCTGTAAAATCCAGTGTCTCATCACAGATATATATTGGGGTGTTGTGTGTGTAATATATAATTATACTAACGTGTGTTCGCTATGATTTCAAATAATGCAGTCATAGTCTGATTTGGGTTTAATTCAGGATAAAGGAATATGAATGAAGCTCAGGAAGTTACATAACATTAATGTTTTGATAGATTTCTCTCTATACAGTGTCACCTTTAAAATGCCAACAGATATCGTACATTTGCCACACATGGGGAAAAACTGAAGTATCTATTGGCAAATGCTATCTTTTTTGATAATCACACTGTGTTTTCTGGAGATTGTTATAGAATAACTCTGCTGTCATATATGGGTATGTTAACAATAGACACTAGTTTTCTTAATTCTCCATATTATAGGCTATTTAAGAGCTGGATAAACAACTCACAAAGCATTTGATAACAAAGAAATGGCATACAAGTGAGCTGGTTACACTAATATTGTCTATCAGCAAATACTTCAATGTTGTAATTGAAGGGCCTCTCTCTATATGCTCATTCAGATGAGAATGAAACAATTGTAGTAATTTTTGTGGACACTAAACTTTTCTGCGTGGTTTGATATGTTCAAAGGTAGCCCTGATAACTTAATAGTGTATTATACATTGTAACTAAACCACCATTTATAGTGTAGATTTTTATCATTATTGTTGTCGAAAAGTCTGCCCATCTTTAAATATAAAAAAAATCAGAAAGCTACAGGCTACTATATTGATCAATAATAAAAATATTTAACTCACCCTGTATCAGTATTATTAAAAATGTACTCAGAAACAGCAAATATCATTGTAAAACATGACTCATTGTTGCCCTCTGAATTTGAGAAAAAAGGGTCTTTGATCTGCTGAAAAAAAAAAATATATATATATATATATATATGGATGCTAGAAATAATTCTGTACTAGGTCTTACTTAGTTCAATGAAAGTTTGACACAGTGCTACTAGAGAATTGGGGCCTCAACTATATTTGCTAAAAGTGGATATAAAGCTTACCTTGCACTACCCCAAGAAAGAACCAAACTCTGTATCTGGAAGGTATAGGTTAAAAGAGTGAGATGAATGTACTAGAGAAAATTAGGGCTTGCCTATCCCAAAAAGGAAGCAAATTCATTGAAGGAAAGAGAGGCCTCTGGTTATGAAATATAGCTCAAAAGGGGGCTGAAATGGGTGGGGAAAAAAGATTGTGTTTATTTTTGCCCAGTGATACATATAATCACAGTGACCAACAGGAATTTATAGTAGAATATTTTCATTACAGTAGCATGGCTGTTACTTGTCTTATCATCATTCATGCACACACTGTCACAGCCAGACATTTAGATCAACCCTTCATTGGCTTGTCTTCATCTAAAAAGGAGCAAACAGGGAAGACAGGGACTGACAGAGGAAGAAATAAAGACTAAAAAATCAGCTATAGATATTAAAAAGGGAAAGGGTAGAGAAACATAGAAGAGAATTGATTTATACCAATTAGCTGCAGTTATCAGATGTGCCTCTTAGTATAGTCTAACTTCTTTTGTCCTGCTGAGAAATCTGAGTAAACATTATGGGTGTGATTAGCTGTGTAGTTAATATATCCAGGCTTTTTTTGTTTTCTGAATTACAGGCAGGGAATTTGAAAAGTAGTACCAGATGGGGTGAATGTTGTATTTGTCATTCTAAAAGTTATCAATGCACTTTTCTATAAGTACTAGTCGTGTCAAGGATTTGTCAAGTAAAGTGGTGGTATTAAATATCCATTTTATTGCACCACATTGAGTCCATCTGTAGAAATAAATCATACTGCTAAGTTTTTGAATCTCCAAGGAATGCTTAGATTTTTATAGTCTCCGGTAGTGTATCTTTAAGTTCATTGTTTAAAATATAAATTTTTGTTTGGTAAATATGTAATAAACGTCCCATGTACTGTATATATCCTGTTATAGACCAGTAAGTCCAATGAGGTAGCAATCACACACATACAATAGCTTCCATTAACCGGTGGGGTTATGTATGTTTTGAGAAGATAATATATATGTATATGTTACAGAATGATATGTAGAGGAGACAATAGTAAAAAAACAACAGCAAAAGGTTTAAACTTTTCTTGCTCTTTTTGTTAACAGATAAGGGACTTAAAGACCTTCTTGTCTTTATCTTACCACTTGTATTAGAGTTAATAAAATGCCCACATTTATTGACCAGGTAACTGATACAAGTTAGGGGATTCAGTTCCAATAACACTATTGATTTTCCAGTGAGAATACCCCTCCAAAGTTTAATTTAAATCCTTGGAAATGTGTAAGTAGGAGTCCTCTGCTTCTTATCATGCAAAACAAAGAAAAAGATAAATCCCATTCTTGGGAGACTCTGTTCTTGATTTCAAAATGGTCCCTGGGAAAACCCAGATCTCTGTTAACTTTAAAAATTATTTGCTAAGAGAAAATATAAGGGTGAATGAATAAATGCAAATTGAACCTATCAATGTCTGGTGGTGGGTAAAATGATAAGGTGGTTTGGGTAATGGGCCAAATGTCTATTTTGTTTCCACAATGAATTGTTTCCATACTTTTGTAGACACAAAATGAAGCCCAGCTTCTCAAAATCTGTGAAAAAAATCATCTATTGGATTGTCTGTTAACTTCCTGATGCTTGTGGTAATGGACTCTTGAAGATAATAAGAACCATTTTTGTTCAGACATAATCCACTGCCCCATTGACTGTAACATAGTGGAACAATAAGATTCAGTGCCTGCCTCTATTGCCGCCTTACCAGGATTATGCTTATAGTAATTTCCATGGCCTCTGCTACAAGTACAGAAAAGGCTGGACACAGTGGAGCATGTACTGCACCACTGATAATCCAATAGGTGCTGTTGTCTGCTCTGGTATATGGTTGTGCCATGTGTTGTGCTTTTATTAAAAGGATATTGCCAAATAACCTTTTATCTCTCTCTCTCTTTCTCTCTCAAATACCATTGTAGAAGCTTTAACATGCTCCCTACCAATTTTGTCCTTTTTCCATTTGATAAACATTGATTTGTTGTCTTGTTTCTAATGGAGCTTGAAATTAACACAACTCTCTTTATTTACATCCTTGTTTGTGCAACCACTATCACCGGTAATTTAACAGTGCAAGAAATACATTATATACCCACACATACACACTCACTTTCCTCCTAAACAACCAATCTGGGAAGGGTGCTAATTAGTTTATTGCTATAACAGAGCCAGAAAGAGAAGACAGGGTATGCAGAAGTCTTACATAAACCAGGCTTTTCTTGTTAATGGTGTAATAGATTAAAATAGATATTTATACATTCCATCCTAATAATGATTAAATAATGTAGCATACATTTTGAGCCCAAAAGGATTAATATCTTTAGGTATACTTTTTTGTAAATTAAATTTATCAGAAATATTCATAAAGGAGCACTAAAAACAACAGTTAACAAGCTATTAAGTTCAACTGATGGCTGTTAATGGAAGGGTAGAAAAGACAAAGACCTGCAAATAAAACTGATCTAATGAGGAGACAACCTCTATAATATCAAATATCATTTAATAGCCTCCATTTTTAGCTAATATCATGCTGTAACTAATTGGTCAAAACAGTCCCAGAATAATAACACATTGTCAGCACCCCAGAAGAATATATTTTAAAAATTAGCATTTCCACTCAACTAGGCTAAACTTAGACATGGTGTACATTTTTATAGTTTACTTGAGGTCACTTGAGAAGTAATCTCTTACATCAGGTGTAAATTTGCCCTGTTAACTCTACTTTTCATCCTCTAAATCAGTGGTGAGCAATCTGCGGCCTGTGAGATAGCAAACTGGCTATCTGGTATGATTTTTGCAATGGGAAATCTTTAAAAATCTCTTTAGAATATTTTTTTAAAAACTCTATTACTTTGTATATTAGAATCCTGGGGGTTTCTTTGTAGGGATGGATGAGCAATTTTGATAAAAAAGCACCAAGCCAAACCTTATCAATCCTTCTAATCACATCATACCATTCTTGGTGTCAACAAACTTTTCATTAAAATTTTCTCCCCTTTTTGTTTTCATTTGGAATTGCCTAATTTTAGCCATGACTAGAGCAGAAATATTAAAATATTGTGTGAAGAGAAACTCTTCTCTTGGGTATATCTGACCCAAGCACAAATATGAAGTACCAGAAATGTCATAACAACCTAGTCTCATAAGATCTCTAACATCTAAAATTCTGGATGCTTATTCAGATCAACTGAATCTCTGAAAATTTAGAGGTTTACCCCATTGCAATCTTTATTTCAGAAAGTACCTAGGGTCCAGTCCAGCAAACACCCATTATTATGAGTCATCTTACTCCCAGAAGAAGTGTCATTAAGTTCAGTGGTACTTTTGTTAATAGGATTACATACTTGAATTTCCAGGACTGGAGACTAAGGGTAGGTCTACACTTACCCGGTAGTTCGGCGGCGAGCGATCGAACTTCCGGGTTCGACTTATCGCGTCTTGTCTGGACGCGATAAGTCGAACCCAGAAGTGCTCGCCGTCGACTGCGGTACTCCAGCTAGATGAGAGGAGTACCGCGGAGTCGACGGGGGAGCCTGCCTGCCGCGTGTGGACCGAGGTAAGTTCGAACTAAGGTACTTCAAACTTCAGCTACATTATTCACGTAGCTGAAGTTGCGTACCTTAGTTCGAATTAGGGGGTTAGTGTAGACCTGGCCTAAGTGGTTCTATAAACCTTTTCATTGTGGTCCGAATCATGCAATCTTTCTTCAGTCTAAACTTCCAGATGACTTCACTGGGAGTCAGGGCTGCAAGATTCGGCAAAAATATAGAATAATAAAATGAAGGCACATTCAAGGGAGAAATTCTAACGTAGTTTGGGTTGGTACAGTCTTCATTATGTGGTATCAGATTATAAGAGTGAAAATTATTATAAATAAAAAGGTAGCAGGCAGAGAAGTGTGTGTGTGTGTGTGTGTGTGTGTGTGTGTGTCTAGGATTGGTATTCTCTGCTCATTGTAGAGTGGGATCGGTTGCTGTCACTATTATTAATCTTTATCTTGTGTTGGCACTTGGCTATCAGAACACTGCTGAAGTTTGATGGGGCCTGGAACAAATGATTTTTTATGTCTCTGACCAGTCAAGGAAAGAAGGAAAGACTTTTGTGAGCACAGGGTAAATATACAGCAGAACTTTTATTTTTCTTTAAGCTTTATTTTGTTTTGTATCTGACAGAGGTCAACAACACAGAGAAAGTACAGCCTTTCTGTCAATAGTCTTTGCTCACGATTAGGAATATTTATTTTCATTCATGATTCACAGTTGTTACAGCAATTCAATAAAGCATTCCAATATAATCTTACTCCCATATTATATCAAGTAATTAATAAATAAGGCACAAGAGCATGTGTGCCTTGTTGGGATTGTCATGCCTCAGGTGAGCTGTTAGATTGGAGGTCTAAAAAAATTTTGATCTACTATGTAAATATAATCTTACCTGAGAAATCCAAAGATTGGGCAGAGGTTGACACAACCTTCTAAAAATCTGGCCCTGTGTAAACAAGTAAATGCAATCAGATATAAGGACTGTTCTATACCCATTATACATTCATCGGAAAGGATATTTGTTTATTCAATAGATAGGTATTATTTTACTATAAACATAATAGTCTACTGCAATACAAAATAATCTAGGGACGGTCTAATGCCTAAAGGCCCAATTCTGACACCACTACTCTTTGCGAATGGTCCCATAGAAGTCAGAGAGAACTCATGAAGTAAGGTTCTACTGAAGGTGAAACAGTTGGGTGCTTAGTGCGCTAAGGATCCTGGAAATCTATAGGTTTTTTTGGAAAATGGGGGAACACTAAAAGTAAAAACAGAATAAGGAAGCACACAATGAAATCTTTTCTTTGTAAGTGTAGCCCTTTTTGCCAGGTGGAGTCAGCAGCAACAAGGGCCAGGTTCAATAAGCAATACAACAGAGAACCGGCTCGAGCTCCCACCCCGTAATCTGGGGAAATCAAATACCACCCATGGATGCCTCTCTGAGGCAATACTTCCCGCTTGCAAGCATGAAGTCTGCAAAAGAACTTTTTATTAAAAGGGGAAAGGAACCCAGCATTAATTTGGGAAAGCACCACAACCACGATTCAAACACATCTGACCATGAGCAAAACACCCATCTCAGAATGCGTGGGACGGGTTTTTATTGTTTTTAATATGTTTTCTCTGTAATGCTTTTACCTTAAGAACAGATTTACTTGCTTAGGAAGAGCTGTGTAGTAACTTAACTATGTCAATCACAGTTTTACTGTTTCTAAGGAGAAAAGTAAGGCAGGCCTGGTTAGGCAATCTCACTGTGCAGCCTGGAAATGCTGTGGTCAGCAAGGAGAGAGATGCACGTCTCTGCCCAGGAGAGATAACAGCTAGGGAGTCAGAAGCCTAAGAGTTGGGCCCTTGCTGGATCATAGAGTGGGAATTCAGGTATGGTTTCCCTGAATTGAGACAGATGTTGACAAATTTAGGCTCTGTTGGGCCAAATTCTTGTAATATTATTGGGAGTCCCCAGATGGCATTTTTCTAGTTAGTCCTCCAAGTTCTGTTTGTCTGACTATATAAGCAATTAGGTCCTGTTGACATGCTAGCTGTTAGTTGTAGTACAGTTCTTTCTAGAAACTATACAGAGACCAGTAAAACTGATTCCCTGAGTGAATCTGACTACAATAATTTCTTAGGTGCTGGGCTGCTTTCTACATGTTATATACATGAAAATAAACAGAAAATGGTTTGCTGGAGTCTGGTGGCCCAGCATGAACTAGGAAAATATGAACCTTTCTGACTGGAAAAAATTCAAGCACCACATATAGCTCATTTTCAAGAGCCCTCAAATCCCCAAGATGAGGAAGAAAAATGATGTTGCATGCTGATGTGTGAAATATGGCAAATAAGTGAACTAAATAGAAAAAAAAGACTAGAGGGCATATTACAGAAGGTTTATGAATATGTCGCCCTCAAAAGTTAACTAAATGTTTGCAAGCTAGAAATTGCATTACAAAGTACAAGGCCCAAGACATCCCAGAGTAAATGTTTATTATTATATGTATTTATGGCAACACCCACTATGGCCTAGGCACTTTCTAAACCCTCAAGGATTGTACCCTGATGCAAGATGTTCACAATCTAGGGACAAAAGAGTTACAGTTTGCAGCATGGTTAATAGTTGCTGATTAAGGACTGTACACGTCCTAACACACACACACACAATTATTTGTGCAGGAGAACATTCAAGGCAGTTTTATCAAAAGTACATGAAAAGCTGATAGTTGAGGGAGCTAAGCTTGATTAAAGAAAGAAGTAGATGTTGCTAGAATTCATGAAATGGCAGAAGCCCAGCTAAATCTCTGTCTAAAGAAAAATTAAATTAAATTAATGGAGATATCCCATCTCCTAGAACTGGAAGGGACCTTGAAAGGTCATCGAGTCCAGCCCCCTGCCTTCACTAGCAGGACCAAGTACTGATTTTGCCCCAGATCCCCAAGTGGCCCCCTCAAGGATTGAACTCACAACCCTGGGTTTAGCAGGCCAATGCTCAAACCACTGAGCTATCCCTCCCCCGAGGGATAATGGAGTCTTGCTTTCCCTACAGTCAAAAAAATATTACCTGGTATCAGAACCATAAATTCCAAACTCAGGGACTCTTCACTATAAACATCTTGTCTCGACCCACTTCTTTTTAAATCAGGGGACTGGTAGCTTGAGCACTTCTGGTCATCGCTGCTGCCATAGTATCATAGTCTTTTATCTGAGAACTACCTAGTTCCAGTCACCATTTCAGAAAATAATATTGTAAAACTCTACTTGGCGTATCAGAAGGAAATCAGAACAGACTAAGTGAATAAAGTATCATTTATTTAAAAGGTTAAATAAACTATATGTACTTCCCTTGAAAATAATTCAGAAGAAAGTATTATGAGATTATATAAACTACTGGACACACACTAAGCACTACTTTAAATAGTGAAAAAGACAGGAAATGAAGAATTTATTTCTAAAGTCCTTGACATAGCACTTAGTTTATATCTCTACTACTGTACTGGAATAACTAGAATAAATAGTTTTTAAAAATGAGAAAATTATCTAGAGGTTAAATATATTTTCAAATGTAACTATTAAACTATACAGAGCCATTCTTAACGGGTCACATTCACCCCGGTGTATTCTTCAGTAGAATTACACTAGGGATTAATTTGGCTCAATACTCTAATATTAATGGAATCTATTTCATTGGCTGCTGATATGACATTAAGTGAATATTCAAGCATAATAAAAAAGTGGAAATAAAACAAAAAAGAGAGAGCGGTGTAATGAGCATAGTGTCTGCTATGAGTTCTATCTAGTTCCTTTCCAGAGGTTCTGAATCTTAGCTAAAGTCCATCTAGAAGATTTTATCTGAAATTTCTATAACTGCTAAACTCCCTGTCTCTTGGCAACTATCTACTAGAATCACAAAGCACTGTAGTTCCTCTATTCAGCATGCTATTGCATGAAGTTCTTGGAAAGGTCATCTTCTTGGGCAGTGAGTTTTCTTTCTCCACCAGTGGAACTGTGCTACAGGCCTCATAACAGAAAACGTGCTAGACAAACTGTAGTCCTCATTTGTAGCAGAAGTCACAGAATCAGCCAAAGTAGGCCCAGAAGTGTTTTGCTCTGATAGGAAGAACCACAGCCAAGGTGATCAATGCCTATACCAGTCTCCTGCACAAATATTTGTCCTTTCTTGCACCCTGGTGTACAAATTGTCCCGAGCCCAGCCATGTTAGTGGGATGAGTAATACACTTCTTCCAAATGATATTGCACATGTATCAGAGTTATATCCTATCTTATGAATAGGAAAAAAAAAAAACCTGTGCTGTCACAGATACCACTTTGTAATAACTGGACTAATGCTGGTTTTTAATGGCAGACACTGCACATTTATTTTTTTTTCTAATTGTGCTGCTTGTTGTTTGTTCTTTCAAAATCTTATTAAGGGAATAGTTCTTGAAGTTAGTGAGAATTCTACCTGTTTAAAGACTTTCCCTTCAAGCTTTATGACCTTAAAATTGTCCTTGCTATGGTAGATCCCTTCAATCTCCAAAGGTTTTTTCAGTTGTTTTAAGATGATGATAGCTTATTCTGCCTATTTCCCTGAGTACTTTGAGTCCTGCGATATGACCAATAAAATCATCCAATACATTTTAAAATACTCAATATTGTTTTTAATTTTTGCCTAAAAAGTGAAGCTGTGTGTGTTACAGCTACAGTGGCTTAATTTCTTAAATAAGGGCTCAGGTTTGTTCATGCTTTTTCTATCGATAGAGAATCCCTATGAGCAAGGGGGATGTGTGTGTCGCACACGCACACACATCATAGTGGACTTGTCCATATGCACTTTATTTATTCTGTTCAAATATTTTATTAACTAAAATATAAAGCATGCTTTGAAAACTAATTCAATTTATTATTAATTTTGAGATTGTAGCATTTGGTTTGCAAAAAGGCTTAAGTACTTTAATGCCTAAAGTATGTTTATTTTTTAGTAGAATGTTAGTAAAAAAAAAAAAAAAAAAAGCAACTGCCAAAAGAGGAAAATCTCTCTACAGTTCTCATTTCAATTAATTAAAAGAGCTGTTTATTAGAGAAACATAAAACCTTAAACTTATAACAGTTGTTCACTGCAATAATATCATCTTCAAATTCAAGCTACTGTTGAGTATCAACATTTGTAATATTTCTCTTCAACCTGTGTATGGATTTATAACAACCAAAAGTTCATTTCAAATATAAGTCCTGACCCAGACAACGTAATATGATATGGTAGAATCATTTGAAAGGATAAATTGAAACCTATACTAGGAATAAAAACAAGCTACATGGAAAGCCCTGACTAATAAGTAGGTTGTTTTCAGGCACTTGGCCTGTAATATTTTAGCACTTTTTTTAAACCGTCTTTTCTATTATTTTTATTTCTGTTTTTTTAAAAGAAAACCATAAGGTTAAGCTCAGTAAAACTTTTGTTTGGTCATCTTAAATCAACTTTTTCCTGCTAATAACTGAAGATGGTCCACTTGCTATATTTGAGCAACTGTTTAGTGGCACAAAGTTATTTTCTCCAATTTCAACCTACATTTGATTTTTGATATTAAGCATTATTTGTGCTACTCATAAAGTTCTTTGCTATAAACGTAATTCTTGTGGATTTTTTTATTAACTACTGTCCTGAAGTAGCATGTGTTTCTCTTTTGTTGATTAGGGAGATTTTGAAGTGGTGTTTGTAATTAGGAGTGTCAAACCTGATATGAAGGCTAAACTCATGTGAAAATATTTGATAATTTGCATGAAGGCTAGAACAATGTATTTCATCATGTTGAAGACTACAGTACAGTGACTGCAGGGTCCAGTCCTATTTCTGTTGAAGTCAGTGGGGAGAAAGAACTGGGCTCTTTATCCCTAGCATAGTTAAGATTGTTACCAGATTTGTAAGTGGGCAGCACTTTGTACTGAATAGATTGCCCCAAATTAGGTATATGAATGTACTCGAAAAGGCTAGGTCCTATCAAACTCTGGCCTGTTCTCAAGGATTATTTCTACAGTAATTTGGAAAACTACTGTACATTAGTTACTTCTGTTAACCAGTGTTATTATGTTGACTGTGTGGTACTTAAGTATAGTCCGTCTTCCTTCGGCATATAATATTATTACGGTTTCTTTTATATTTGCATAAGTAACGTTATTTTTTGTTTTGGGCAGACTTGGATTTGTAAAAATAATAAATATCTATAACAGAATATTCTTGAACAAAAACATTTAAATCAGCTATCCTGTTCTTCTGTTGGACTCCAGGGATGATGTCCACAGGCAGGGCCGGCTCCAGGCACCAGCTTACCAAGCTTACAAGCAGGTGCTTGGGGCGGCCACTTCGGAGATGGGTGGCGGAAATTCAGCGGACGGTCCCTCACTCCCGCTCAGAGCAAAGGACCTCCCGCCGAATTGCCACCGCAGATCGCGATTGCGGCTTTTTTGTTTGTTTGTTTTGTTTGTTTGGTTTTTGTTTGTTTGTTTGGCTGCTTGGGGCGGCCAAAACCCTGGAGCCGGCCCTGTCCACAGGAGCCTACAATACTTTCCTTTCTGTTATAAATATGCAGTTGACCTATTTACATAATGTTAGGAAGAGAAAATGATAAAAACAAACATATTTGTCTTTCTGGAAGGGTTGTGTGAGAAAATCTTATTTATTTCACTCTCCTTTACATTTCCTATTCACTTTTAGAAACTGCAGATTGAGGCAAGCTTCCTTCAGCAGGGGATGGCTGTTTAAGACTCACCCTAGAAGCCTTCATTGCTGATCCTCGATCAGTGGGACAGATGAGTCAAATGCAGTTATATGAGGCAGCTCTTCCACCTACCACTAAGGTGCATTGCCTCAGTAGAACTCTCAGGATGTGTAGGCCTGAGAAGTTAGAGAATGCAGTCCAATCTTTCTCCACTGGCATCAATAGGGGACTTACAATTGATTTCAATAGGCACAGATTCAGGCTTTGGATAAGGAAACTGAACACTGGAGTGCATAGCACTTTAGAAATAATAACATTTTAAAAGAGACAGTTCCCAGCCCTGAAGAGGTTACAGTCTGACCCCCCCCCCCCCCCCCCCCCCAGTTCTAGAAAGGCTTCTGGATGGTAAGCTCACTCACACTTAGGAGTACTTGGGAGGTGTGGAACACAACACAAGTAAGGGGTTAAAAATATGCACAACAGGGGGCAGAAGAAACAAAGAACAAATTTCTTTGATTTTCACTCAATCTTATGTCTCTATTATTATTTATTATGTTTATTACAGTAGTGCTTGTGGCCCAGACAAGATCAGGGCCCCATTGTGCTAGACACTGTATAAACATAGAGTAATAGACAGTCCATACATTGAACAGCTTACAATCTAAATAGAAAAGACATACAAATGGTAGGGGAAAGGAATATTACATACATAAAGAGAATGATGGTTTGTTGGTTTAGACCAGGGTTTCTCAATCTGTGGGTCAGGACCCAAAATTGGGTCTCCAGAATGTTTGAAAGGGTTGCATGGCAGCTCCTGTCCCACAGAGCTGACTGGGCTTGTCTCCCTGCTCCAGGCACTGCAGTGTCTGGGGTCTGAGTGCCACTCAAGTCTGGTCCAGCTGTCATGATGATGGGAGCCGGGCAGGCCAAATTTGAGTGAGCAGTACTGCAACCCCATGAGCCAGGTCACAACTCCATTCACACAAATTTGGTCCATTCGGGGGGATGCAGCCAAACCCGAGTGGTGCTACAACCCTGAAGGTTGCAATGCCTGAGTCGGAAAGCCAAGCCCAGCCAGCACCACAGCACTGAGGCTGCAGGAGCCACCACTGTGGGGTGAGTGCCAGGCATGACCCAACGCTCCCCCAGGGGACAGGATCTGGCCAGGGTGGACCATAACCAGGGCGGGGTGAGCAGGGCAGCTACCTCCATCCCCTAACTCACCTCAGTGCGCCACCCAGCATGTCAGGGTTGGAAGCCACAACTAGAAAATGTGAGGGGGGGAGCATGTGAACTTGTATGCCCCTCCCCCCAAATTAAATGGATTAAAAACTGGCTAACTGATATTTCACAAAATGGAACTGTAAATGAGTAATCCTCTTTGATCAGGTGTGTTTTTAAGTGGGGTCCCACAGGGACTGGTGGTTGGCACCATGCTATTTAACATTTTTATCAGTGATAAAGTTTGCAGATGACACAAAGGAAGTTGGGGGACTGTAAATAAGGAAGAGGACAGGTCACTTGTACACAGCAATCTGGAGTAACCTGACTGAGGGACTGGATAGTCAGAAAAGGACAGAAGTTGCTCTGTTTGGCTTCTTTGGCTATTTTTCACCAGTTTAAGATGAAGGAACCTGCTCCAGGAGCTGGATGGGGCACCTCTCTGAACATAGATTGTATCCCAAGGATTATTATAGGAAGGGTGAGCTGGAGAGGAAAAATGTGTGCAGAGTTTATTACTTTTGTATAGATCTATGTATTACACATGTGATTAAGTAAAGATCAACAGTGTTGTAGAACTCTGTGTGAAGCGTCCAGGTGTGTTATGTGCTATATCTACCATGTGCTCCCTGAGAGAGTTAAACTGTAATCCAGAAGGCTCACACCTTTGGTGGAATTCTGGAAGATGATGTGTTTAAGATACAGGGGCAATATGAGGAGTCAGCACTAGTTCTAGGGGTTAGGCAGCTGGGGTGCGTAGTCACAGCTCTCAGATGGGAATGCTAAATACTGTGTCTGCACTGTGAGTGTGTCCAGGGACCCTGGCAGTCCAGAGATTTAAAGCACCTGGGGATCCAGAGGCTGGATTCTCCTCACAGCAATCTGGCAAGCCACCAGTAGGTGGAGTCTGACCCAGTCTGGGACATTTGTGATCATCTGTTCTGATCTGTGTAACAATGGTTTGTTCTGCCCTATAATCTATGGAACTGTGCATTCTGCTCAGCATTGGATGGGGCTGGTCATAGACCCCTGATTCTGAAGGCCCTATCCAACATAGTCAACACAATCCAGATCACCCCTAAAACCCTGGTCAAGACCTGTCTTCAGCTGCTGGGGCCTATGGCAGCTGATATTTTCATTATAGACCATGCAAGACTGTGAATGTGATGCCTTCAAGGGTGGATCAGGACTGTTTATTCACTGAACAGACACAGTCTAACTACACTAATTTCCATACCCACCTTCATGAAGAAATCTCTCAATTGGTGGAAATACCCTCACAACATTTGTACAGGACTTCCTTTCACCTGCCCTCACCCAGCAGTTACCATAATGACAGATGTATCCTTGTTGGGGTAGGAAGTGCATCTAGACACCCACATGGCCCAGGGCAGGTGGACACCTCAGGAAACCATTCTGCACATCAACCTCCTGTGAGTCAGAACAGTCAGCTATGCCTGTCTCCATTTTCTACCACTAATCAGGGGCAAACATATAAAGGTCATGACAGATAAGGTATCATGCATGTTCTTTATGAACTGCCAATGAGGGGCAAGATCCCCCTCCCTCTGAGCCAGAGCTGTCAAACTTTGGAATTGGTGCATGTACAATCAGATCATCATCACAGCAGCTTACCTCCCAGGAGTTCAGAATGTGACCACAGATACACTCAGCAGGCACTTCTCTGAAGACCATGAGTGGGAGATAGATTCCATCATACTTCAGCACATATTCTGGCAATGGGGCACCCCTCAAATAGACCTGTTTGCCACAGTGGTAAACAAGAAATGCACCCAGTTCTGCTCCAGACGCAGGCTGAGTAATCGGTCCTTGGGGGATGCATTTCACCTTCAATGGTCATCAGTTCTAATATACACATTCCCCCCAACTCCTCTAATATCCATATTCCTACTCAAAATAAGAAAGGACAAAGACAGAGTTATTTAAATAGTCCCAACCTGGCCTAGACAAACATTGCTCCCTTACCTGATACAGCTAGCTGTTCATTCACTGATCACTCTCCAAGTAGCTCCTCATCTTCTCTCTCAGGAATGCAATCTTGGGGTTCTCTGTCTCAAAACATAGCTGGTCAGTGGTTAACAGGATTAGAAACAACCTGTTCAGAGGAAGGAAAAAGAGAAACCATGTACCTGCTACACTTACTTACAAAAATGGACAAGATTTGCTTGCTGGTGTGACCTCAAACACATTCCACTGCCAACCTCATCACTGTCAGACATACTGGACTACATTATAGAACTAAAAAACAGAGTGCTGTTTCTGAATTCCATTAGAGACCACTGGCAGCAATCATAGCTTTCCATTCTTCAATAGAAGGTTATTCTATATTTGCCCATCCAGTGGCAGTGAGGTTCCTCAGAGGGCTTGGAAAGCTGTTTCCACCAGTCAAATGTCCTCCTCCAGTTTGTGACCTCAATCTGGTTCTTAAATGTCTTTATAAGATCTCCATTTGAACCGATGTCTACCAGCTCATGCCTCCATTTGTTGATGAAAACAGCATTTTTGGTAGCCATTGTGTCAGCTCAATGAATTGGGGAGATAGGGGCCCTTCTGGCATACCTCCCTTTCACGATATTTTCAAAGACAAGGTCACATTATGATCACACCCCAAGTTTTTACCAAAAATATCTTCCGATTTCATATTAACCATCCCATTCACCTCCCTATCTTCCACCGTAAACCTCACCTGGACAAAGATGAGGCATCGTTACACACACTTGATGTCAGGAGAGCCCAGGCCTTGTATCTTGACAATACTAAACCATTCAGAAAGACTCCCAATTTTATTTTTTTTTGGTCTTGATCACAGACAGATCAAAAGGGTTTGTAATCTCTAAGGGTATGTCTTCACTACTGGCCGGATCGGTGGGCAGTGATCGATCCAGCGGGGATCGATTTTATCGTGTCTAGTCTAGACACAATAAATCGATCCCTGAGCGCTCTCCCATCGACTCCTGTACTCCAGCTCTGCAAGAGGCACAGGCAGAGTCGACGGGAGAGCGGCAGCAGTTGACTCACCGTAGCGAAGACACCACGGTAAGTCGATCTAAGTATGTTGACTTTAGCTACGTTATTCACGTAGCTGAAGTTGTGTAACTTAGATCGATCTCTCCCCCTTCTCCCCCCACAGTGTAGACCAGGCCAAAACAAAAACTCTCCAAGTGGATACCCAACTGAATTAGCTGTTGCTAACAATCGTGTAATCTCCAGGCACCCTCGTACATATGAACTCATTCTATGAGATCTATTTCCACTTCTACAATCTTTCTCAAAAATGTTCCCATCATTGAAATACGTAGAACCGCAAGTTGGGTTTCTGTACATACCTTCCTTGAGCACTATGCAATAACTCACAATTCAGCTTCCAATGCTGCATTTGACTCAGCTATACTTTCTTCAATATTGGACTTGACTCCAAAGCCCCCTCCTCCTTAAAGGGAACTGCTCAGTTGTCACCTGAGTGAAGCACCCATTGGGACATTAATCAAAGAAGAAGAAATGGTTACTCATCCTGTGCAGCAACTGTGCTCCTTCGAGATGTCTCCCCCTATAGGGGCCCCACTACCCGCCCTCCTTCCTCTCTGCTTCAAAGTTCTCTGCTATGGAGCTTCACAGTAGAGAAGGAACTGAAGATGGTTCACCCACGTAGTGCTATATAACAACAGCACGGAGCACAAGACTGAGTAACACACATGCATGGACCGAATGGATACTGCTATGAGAAATCTCCAATCAAAAGTGCATGGGGCGCAATTGCACCTAGAGTGGAGCCACCATAGGGGGACACATCTCCAAGAGCCACAGTTACTGTACAGCATAAGTAACCATTTCTTTCTTGCACTGTGATTCTTTTGGAATTAGATGTGTTTATATATAGACCCCAAAATTGCAAATACTTATTTGTATGAGTGACTTTACAGATGTCAATTGACACCACCTCATCAATTATTGGGAGTGGATGTCATCCACCCTGATCGAATTGGCCCTGTCAACACTGGTTCTCCACTTGTGAGGTAACTCCGTTCTCTTCATGTGTCAGTATATAATGCCTGCATCTGTAATTTTCATTCCAGGCATCTGAAGAAGTGGGTTTTTTACCCACGAAAGTTTATGCCCAAATAAATCTGTTAGTCTTTAAGGTGCCACCGGACTCCTTGTCATTTTTACACATGTGAGCAGGTCCTTGAGTAACTCACATGTGCAAGTGTCTGCAGGAGCAGGGCTTTAATAATAATATGTTTGTATATGATATTTTACCAAGTTTAATTTGACTGATTGTTTTTATTTGTAATTTACCTAGTTTTCTTTTGTGATTGTCGGTAACTTCACAGAAACGTTTCTCTATGATTGATTGTTGATCTCCTTCTTGAAAATAATAGATGGAAAGGATGTTCTTATAGCTAAAAGCACAAGGGGCGTCAAGGATAACTGTGTTCTATGTTGGCTCTTTCACAGACTTGCTATGTGACCTTGGGCAAGATACAAATGTGGGGTGCCTTTTGTTTTTGAGTATTCAACTTGAAACATGATGTAAGGCTATATTTTCAGATGTGCTCCACATCTGCAACCATTGATGTAAATTAAAATAATAAACAGACCTTGGTGTTTCAAGTAATGTATTCCAAATTAGTGGATACTTTTTGAAAACATAGGTCTTGGTGCCTTAGTGCTTCCTTTTCTCCTATTTGTAAAATGAAGATGATAATTCGTGAGTTTGTGAGGCTTAATTCAGTACAATTTCTAGGCACCTTCATTTAAAGAGAAAATGCCATAGAAGTTCAAAGTTTTATGTTTGTTTTTCCATGTGTAAAAAGTGAAGGTATCTGGCCCTCTACACTCATGTCTCCCATTGACTAAAAGATCTACCTGCCCAGAAGAGTTGCAGCATAAAGCCCTTGCAAAATAATAGTAAACACCATGGAAAATTAAATTGTTTATTAAAGAGAGGGAATTCTATTGTTCATAATGTAGTCATGTGTAGTCATGAGATCCTCTGGCTATGTTGTAGAGTTAAGCAGATTCTAAAATTGGATTGTATTAAGTACAGAAAATGTGAAAATATACAATCTATTCCAAGAACCCACAGCATTGGGGTAAATTAATAGATGAATTTGTACAGTACGTGGTTGAATCAGGGAGGGATATAGTGCAATGTTGTACATTTGCCTAACAACTTGTTCTGAGAGCAAAAAACAAAGTACCACTGTCTGTTTTTTCTTATTGAATGGAAAGAATAACAGTCTCAATTCTTGAAATGTAAACCCCCACATTAATTTTATTTTTTGATATGTCATTGTAATTCAAGAGATGTTTTTAATCTCAGGATTGCTGGGGCACAATAAACCATTTTAAAAGTATTTGGCAAGGATCCCTGTGCTTAGCAACAGTTCCTTTCATTTAAAACTGTTTTTTTAACCCAGCCATTCAAAGCTTTGTTCCACTTATTAAAATAAAGTATCGTACTTCAAACAACTGTTTCAGAGAATAAAATCAAGAGGTTAGAGTTAGAACACAATGCACAGAAAATATAAAAGTGAAAAATACAACTACTTTGTATACATCATGTTTTTCATTAAGAGGGATTATAAAAGTACAGAATACTGCTTACTTTTATGTGGCTTTATCAGGATGTCCAATACTCCCCATTCTTTTTATAACGTCTTGAAATTCATTATGCAATTTAATTTTAATTGATTTTTTATTTTGAATGAGTGATTTTGATTGATGAGATTTTGGTGTATTTTCCAGGTATAGAAGTGATGTAAAACACAAAAGAGAAACTTCAACACAAAATATAGTATAGGTTCCACGTCTTTTGCTGTTGGTTTATATAATTAAGTGAGCTGCATAGTTAATATGTTTGTATATTTTTATATGAATCTCTTTCAAATGCATTCACTCTCTGTACCTACTGTTCAACCTCATTTTTGTTTTGTAGGCTAATTTACACTTCATTTAACATTTTTGTGAATGTAATTTTCATTTTGTTTTCATTCTGTCATAATTATTGTTTGTTTGGTTTTTGCTCTGGAAGCACTGGATAACGCTGACTTCAGGAACAGAATGTAAATGCTCTATTTGCTTGCATAAATAACCCCGTGTGATTCATTCTTCACTACGTCCTGTTTCACATGCATTCCTTAGAAAGTAAAGGATGATGTGTAATGCCACACAAAAATCCTGTTCAAACTATTTAGTAAAAGAGTTACACTTTGTTTAGTTTGGATTTACTAAAAATTTAATGTACTGCCTTATAGTCAAATACCTCTTTGGAATTCTGTCTGAATAAGGATAAGGGCCTGATCTTGTGAAGTGCTGATTGACTCATAGAGAGTCCTGAGTGCTCTCAACTCCCAGTGAAGTGAAGAGAAAATTGACCTAAAGGATGTCAGAATTAGAGCTGTGCTGAGAAAGGTAATTACATTTCACTAAGGATATTAATATTTCAAAATTTGGTTATGTTCAGATGAGGAACAAAACACCAACATTTTGAAATTCTTTTTGAAAGGGAAAGCCTTTGGGTCTGCAACTCCAGGGCAGTCTGCCTGGCTGGCTGTCCCAGGGTCACAGAACCTGTGAGGTCTGGGTCCCCAGGCAGTCTGCATAGAACCCAGCTGAATTCAAAAAGCCTCTGTGGAATGTTTTAATTTAGATACATTGATAAATTCAGATGAAAAACTGTTTCATCAGAATTTCTCTGACCAGCTCAAGTCTGAATCTTCCAGGGGACAGTCAACACCCCACAGAGTAGTGCCCTGAGTAAAGTCTGAAAAATGTGTTCCTCCAGAAGGTAAACATCTGATTTGATTCATCTTAAAGTTGCATATAATCAGAAATGATTTTTCATATATGGCTTTTGTTCATTCTTCAAGAAAAGCCTCTGTTATCAGAGAGTTTGGCTGCAAACATGGTGCTGATAAACCATAATTTCCAGATAGAACATGCTTTGGAATCTGATAGAGTGGGTTAATGTACTGTTCTGTCACCTCTGGGAAAACTCTATTGATCCTGTCCTAAATTACAAATGAAAGTTGAGTTTGTTTTCATCTTTATTCCCCCATGAAATTGTAATCACCCCTCAGAACCACTTTAGCTTTGGCACTCTCCCCTCAAGAGAAACCCAACTCAGTATTGTGATAATGTGCTATCTTTTTGTGTCTTTACAGTACCTAACACAATGGGATACTGATCTGTGATTGAGATCCCTAGGTACTACCAAAATTCAAATTAATAATAAGGTTTCATCAGATCGAGTGAAATATATTGACAAATTTATAGTGGGAATATTTGTACAGCTTGGTATTAGCCACTGCTGTTAGTTCTTCACTCAGCAGCACAGAATCACTCCATTTACTAGAAAAAAAAAATTTAGGTTTCCCCACATACTAAGAGTAGGAGTATCATAAAAATCTTAACAGTAAGACTGGGGAAGATTTTTAGAACCGGCCTCTGAAATGCTGCCAGTTTGTTATTCACAAACGGACATTCAAACATGGAAACCAAGGAGTTAAATATCTGCCTATACCATTTGGGTGCACAAAAGTAGGTTTTAGCACTAAACGTACAGGTGCACATTGAGGCAAGGTGAACATTTGTCTCATATGTTTGTAGGACAATAGCCTCTTTTTTCCCCCTAAAGATATTCTTTACCCAAAACTAGTGCAGATGGATAACCCACAGGCATACTGGCAAGAGAAGATATAATACAGGGAAAGGTTTGGAATAGTCCTGCAGAAAGACAGTGCTCACTGCAGAACTGCAGGATAATTCAATGACTCTCACTGTTAATTTTAGTTTCTCTGGGATTGGAATGATTTTTTTCTGCAGCACTGAAAGATTTTTCAGCTCCTCTCATTGTCTTCAATGGAGCTATAACAATTGACATTAGCTGAGGATATGCCCTTCCAGTCCTATGCTGGAATATTACAGACAAGGAAACATAGCTATATCATTTTATTGTTCTGATCCCTTACATTCCATTTCATGTTAATGCCTTTACTCTTTTTATTTTCCAATGGCCTTGCTCACAAGGCTTCTAAACGACCCTATTCAAGATCCAGAGCTTTCTCTTTGCCTTTTCTTTTGGCTCCCTAAGCACACCAGAGAATGTCATGTAGATTATTAAGTGTATTTCTTATTAATTTTGACCACCCTGCCTCTGACAATTGATTATAATCCCAATTATCACATGTAGGTTTGTGGATAGATTCATTAAAAAGAGTTTAACATAATGTAAAGCCCACATGAAGAGTTTTCTCTGTGTTAGTACTTACTATTACATGCATTTCTAGTGGTGCCCATCACTGTAGTTTCTGGGTGCATTTTAATCTCTGGGCACCTTGTGGAAAAAAACGTTATTTCCAGGATGTTAAAATGCTAAATATATTCTGTTATGTTTTTGTATCTTGTATAAATGCAGCTTTTTTTTATTATTATTTTTACAAACCAAATTGGTAGCTTTGACATTTATTGGGCCCCCATATTTTTCATTTATATTCTCCCTTGTCTTTGCCATCTGTTATGATGGTAAATAAGTTTTAAGTGAGCTATATCTTCCTCAGTTACTTTTTCTGCAAAGTTTTTTTTTTTTTAAAGTTGCAGTTGGATACCATATCTGAAGTCACAGCTTGTCTTCAAATATTTAGTAGAGTATTCCTCTGCCAAGGGATATCAATCTGCCATTTCCATTACTTACACTATAATTAAATATTATCCATTCCTTTCTTTCATATGTGGATGTAGAGGTTTTTAATTACTATTATTAAGGAATGAAGATCATCCCCCAGCATTTTTCCAGTTTGCAGGGTGTCGAAGTGGTTGCCTGTTGTAGATGACCTATAATTCTCACTTTTGATGCAAATTGTTCAGTTGTGTGGCAAGTAGGTATCTTTTTTTTTAAAGAGAGCAGCAGTGATTTTATCTTCGTGTACATTCCCCCTAAGAAATTTAGTAGGTAACTTCTCTAGGCAACATGGTACATTTCAGTATATTTACCATCTATAGTTACTTCTTATCATAAGTGTATGCCTCTGGAGACTTCAACAGTCTGTACCAGAGGAGAGCTCTGACTCAGAAGTCAACATTACTCAGGAATGTCACTTTAATTTCATTTCTTTACAGAGGAAACTTTATATATATACCCTGGTTTGCTAGTTTCCTTTATTACAGCCTTTTCTGTGGATATTTGTGACACAGAGACTTTCTCTTAGTCCTTTGAGGATAACAAAGTAAAATGGCAGATGGTTTTGCTTCCTTCCCTAGTAATACAATAAATGCTTCCTTGAAATTATAATTGGGTTCAAAAAAGAATTAGATAAGTTCGTGGAGGATAGATCCATCAATGGCTATTAGCCAAGATGGTCAGGGACACAACCCCATGTTCTGGGAATCTCTAAACAACTGCCTGCCAGAAACATGGAATGGACAACAGGAGATGGATTACTCGATGTTTGCCTGTTCTGTTCATTCCCTCTGAATCACCTGGCACTGTTGGAAGACAGAAAATTGGGCTAGATGGACCATTGGTCTGACTCAGTATGGCCAATCTTATGGTCTTAATTTTTTCATGAGCTATCTCCTTTTGACAAGGAAAATACTTAAAGCTCAAAGTACCACTAGTAGAGCGCACTGCAGACTTTTCATGTGGCATATTTTTTTTTTTTTTACATTCTCATAAATTGTTCAAGTATTATGTGTTTGCCAAAGAAAAAGTAATTCTAGCCCATGAGTTTCCCAAAGTTGTCAGCAGACATGCTATGATAAATTGGTAATCATAGTTGCTCCCTCTTCCTCCTGCCCCAGCCCCTTAACCCCTAATGTTCTTTGCTTTCATGGCCTTTCAAGTCTGGTTTATAACAATATCCATGCCCTAACATGTCTGTCAGCTTCCTTTCACTGATACTTGTGTGGCGTATAGTGTCAATGGTTCCATGTATATTTGATAAATTTAGAAATCTGTTGCATTCATCAGTTGCCTCATCATGTGGTAGCAATGGATTTTTTGTGAAAATGGTTCCTAAAAGAAAAATATTAGATGAGCTTTAGCTTTGCAAGGCTCAGAGGAATTGGTGTTTGCATTCTGACTTATATGTAAGGTCCCATGTACTATGTCTCACATAAGACCTATATTATGCAGAAAGGCATTCTGATTAAAGAAAGAGGTTCTCTAGCATTAAAATAAAGAATGTGTGCTGCATTGTTTTAAGCAAAAAGAAAACTGATGAACAATTAAGATTAACCCTTTTGTTTGTAAAGAAGTCTCACTATCAATTTGGTATTTATTAGCTTTCTACTATAGCAGTAAAGCTTTGTTATTATTTTTATTAATGCAATCACCATTTTACCTTTTTCTACCTGTAAATGGAGTAATTGCACTTTTTTATGCTTTTCAAGTGAAATATTAAACTAATTTCATAGCAAATTCTGAAAGTTCATTCTCTTTCAGTATCAATCTTTGTTTTCCTTTTATTGCAGAATTATACTTACAAATAACATCATATCAGAACAGTAACATAAAAATATAGCTAATGCAATATCATATCATAGTTACAGGTTTATTGAGTAAACATTTTATTTGAAGTAATATTCTACTAGCTTACCTATTATAATATAAAAGTGGCAAGGTCAGGGTTAGTGGCTTAGCTATTCACACCTGGAGAAATGTAAGTCTATTCACTAGTGATCAGTTTGAGGACACAAAACTAATTTCTATTGTAGTTTTTTGTTACTATAGTAACTTGTAAAAAGTATATAAAGGAAGTTGTTTATCTTTTTTTTAAAGCAGGGTCTTGGATGTGGCATTGCTCTTCTGATAAGAACTTATTGTAGGATATACTTTAACAAAGCCAAGTGTTGTTCCACAAAAGTCAGTAATTAGCAGCTCATGTTGATCTGTACCTGCTACTTCAGAAGAAGGCTCCAATATGCCTACTCCCATATCCTAAGGGGTTAAATTCTTTCCTGGGTAAACCTGTGTGACCTTTTGTGGTAAGAACTCCTCAGGTTTCAGGGTTCATGGACAGAACTCTGCCCAGGTTCAACTGATAATCATTACACTTGGGGATAGTCACTTGAGTCCAAGCCCATCCAATCCTCAGGTCCAAGCTCAGGTGGCTAGCCCAAGCTACCACTGAGGCTTCAAGATCCACACTGCTATTTTTAGCTTGCTAGCAGGAGCAGAGCTAGCACAAGTATGTCTATTTGCACTGGGACACTCACCTCCCAGCTGCGGTGTAGACTAAATTTCAAATTAATCTGAGCTCAAGTTTGCCAAACATGACGCTGGACATTCCCTAGTACTACTACGTTTTCTGGAGTGAATCTGGAGGAGGTAAAGGATGCAGCCAGAAGTAGCCTGTTTAGCAGCAGAATTTAGACTCCTGCTGCAACAAACAAGGGGAGTACTGGCAAGCATCCTATTCAGCTGATGAGGATTTCTATAGACTGTGGGGACTGGAATTAACTTGCTTTCCCCTCCTGTTTTAGAGACCAGTCAACTGCTTTCCAAAGATAGACAGTAGATAAAATATTATTGTAGCATCTAGGAGCCCCAGTCTTGGACGAGGAAGCTGTTATGCTGAGACTTTAAAAAGTGACCAGTGGTTTTGGGTGCCTAACTTGAGATCCCATAAATGGGCCTGATTTTCAGAAGGTAGATGCTTAGATATGGGATTTTGCAGATCATTGTCCACATTCTGCCCTAGCAAAATTTTATATGGTTTCCATCTCAAACCTGGCAAAAATGTATGGCTAGCTTTCACTTTCAGTATTTAATGTTTATTCAAACATGAATCTCAAAGTGAAATTAGGTAATTTGGACTCATGTGGACTGAAACTGGAAAGAAAATGTTCCCACTACAGTGGTGAAGGCACTGGCCCAGGACTCAGGAGATTTGGATTCAGTTGTTGTCTCTGAAACAGACTTCAAGGTAACCATGGGCGGGTCTCCTTATGCCTCAGTTTCCCATCTCTGAAATGTGACAGTCACTTCCTTTCCACCACCCTTTGTCTGTTTTGGCTATTTAGATATAAGTCCTTTTGGACAGAGGGTGTCTCGTACTAGATGTGTGTTCAGTACCTATCACAATAGGGCCCTGATCTCAGTTTGGACCTCTGAGTGCTACTGTGAGAGTTAATAAAAATAACTGACTGCAAACCAAGCCGTCTGTCACAGAGCTCTATTCCTCTTTCCCTGATGATACCCTCATTCTCTGAGTGGGAGATTTGATGATCCCTTCCCTCTCCCTTGCATAATTGCAAATATGAGTATTCGTCATAATATTATCCAGTCACTTGTAAAGCCAAGTATAATATTTAACTCTGATAGATCAACCACATAAATATACAGAGCTGATTTGTTTAACAGCTATCCATCACTATTCTTAATCACATGTACTGTGCTTCACATCGTACTACTGCCAACCTCAAGCTTTCAAATATCATGAGGTAGAACATGATTTTTTCTTTTAAAGAGGGTTCTTTTTATTTCTTTCTGGGGCTAGAAACTGACTTTAAAATTAAATCTAAAATGAGATTCTCACTTAATCCCCTGACTACAGCAGCTGAGGCTTTAAGAAAAACACCAACTATTGCAAGTCTAACAATAAAATTACAAGAGTTGGCAACACTACTAATTGTTTAAGCTGGATACATGTTAAAGTTTTGATTTTTGAACGTTGATTTGTCTCAGTTACATCAGACTGAAGAGAACTTCAGTTAAAGTAGTGGGATTGTACAGATGTCATTTAGGATGAATTTTAGCCTGCACAATTTTTTATAATTGGCAATGATGTAAGAGAAGGAAAGAGCCCAGCTTCACTTTCAGAGCCCAGGCTTGAGCCTAAAGGGCTGGCATTAGAAAAAAAAATGTTTTACTTGCACATAATCTGGATAGCACTGAGAGGCAATAAAAATGGAGCCATATAATGTCATTTTTAAGTTGTGTAATGTAATTGTAGTTCCAAATCCAAATGGAACAATATTTGAGTCACGTGGCCAGGTGCCGTCCTTAGGCGTACGCAGCATACGCGGCTGTGTTGGGCACCTGAAAATTTGGGGCACCCCGGGATCTTCGTGTCCACCCTCCTACCTCTTCCTATCCCTGTTCTGACCCTTCCTGCAGGCTCCCACCACAGCTGGCTGCTGCATCCTGGTGAGTCTTCCTCGGAGGGGATCTAGTACTTGAAAAAGCCTTCCAGCCTGCCAGACCTATTAGCACAACATTGAAACTGTTAAAGAAACATTCAAGTGGTAATGAAGCCATTTAACAGGCATTTGCTAATCCCCGGATATATACTGTCCGTTTCTGAATTTACTGACAAAAACAGTTGTGCATTGGTGACATGCAAGTGGGATGCCAGCAACCACTTCCTCCCCTTGGAAAGCTTCACCCGATTTGCTGACTGGAGGTCGATCCACAGGGCCCAGCTCAACTGCGTCCCACTGAACAGAGACGTCCACCATGGGAATCAGGACAAGTGATGCAGGAAGTGCAGCTATGCCAACAAGACGCTACCCCACATCCTGTGTAACTGCAAGCCCCATTTGAGAGCTTGACAGCTGCAACACAACACCATCCAAGATCAGAGCCATCCCGCCACCTGTGGGGAAGGTTGCCATAAACTCTGCCATCCCCGGAACCAACAGCCAACTGCGACCGACATAGTCATCACCAATGAGGACCAGAAGATCATCATCATGATCCATGATAGATGTCACAGTACCCTTCGAGAACAGGACCCCGGCCTTCCACGATGGCCAAGCTTGAAAGGTAGAAAAATATGCCCCTCTGTCTGAAATCTTGAGAGCTAAGGGTTACCAGGTCCAGACACATGCACTGATCATCGGAGCCTTAGGCGCATGGAACCCCAGTAATGAGCGAGTGCTGAGAGAATGCAGAATTGGTCAACGCTACGCTCGGCGGTCAGGAAAGTAACAAATACTTTCCTCATGGATTGTAATTTCTAAATAGACAACCTACCTGTCAATTACTGAGGGACAATCTCCACTCATTGATATATTTTGCTTTCCACAACCAAATCTCTGTACAACTTTTCATGAGTGAAGTACCCGAGTATTCAGATTCTAATATCTAAACTGTATTGTTAAATCTATTCACCTAAATTTGGTTTATTGCTGATTATGTACTCTATGTATCAAGTGACTTTTAAAAAACTAACTTTGTATTTGTGGATAATCTAAGCACTATACCCAGATGTACAGACACTCTTTTCCCAACCTATGTATTATATAATTTTTTTACCATTAGCTTTAATAAAAATTTTAAATGTACTCAGAACATGTTAGTCTACAGGACCTTAGTTTAAAATTTGCTTTTAAAATATTTCATTAGTGTGTTACTGAAGATTATAAAATCACATCTCTAAAAAATCCTTGCATAGATTTTTAGATGTACAATCTGAGTATTCATCTTTAGCCTTAAATGCTTAGATCTTCAGACATACCATTTTTTAAATAAATCCTTCAAAAATCACCCTTATCTAAAATACACATGCGAGCCCGGGCTTCTGTCAGGCATAGGGGAACCAGTTTAATAATACTGCATAGGGTCCCATAAATCCTAAGGACAGCCCTGCACGTGGCCTTGAAGAAGAGTGCAGTTTAATATAAGGATAGATGTCAGAAAGTCAAGGCTCCATAGTTCCTTTTCTTGCTCTTCCTCTGCCTCACTGTGACTTTGGGAAGTCATCTGAATTCCTGCATGCAAGTTTCTTCATCAGTATATGTGTGTAATAAATAGCTTCTTTGCACACAGTTAATATTTTTAAGTGCTTAAATTCCTCAAATGAAAGGCAGCAAAAAAAGTGCAAAGTAATATAATTATAAGCAAGAGTAATTTGCACAGTATTACTACTGATAATATTACTATCAACTAACACATTTTAATTTTCCTAATAGATCCTTTGTATGGAACGCATAGTTGCTATAGTCTGTGATTGTGTTCTTTCATCACTGGATTCCCTTTCCAGAGTTGTAGTTTAATCTTTTGAAGATTCTGTTTTAGAAATTAGGGAAGATATTTGCAAGTCTCTCTTTCCCCTCTTCCCCTTAAGTCAAAGATCTTTCCAAGGTTAGTTTACTTGTTTTAATGGAGATTTCATTTGCAAAGAAGAAATGTATTAAACCTGCTGTCAATTAGCTGAATTGATAACACCTGATTGTGCAATTGGCGAGATTTTTACAGCTGGGCTTCCTAAATATTTATCATCTCAGTTTAAAGTCAAGAAAAAATAAGTTATGAGGGTAAAGAAACATCAGACATATGTTATGTGTTACCATCTTATTCACCATCAAGTATTTAATAACGATTTTTATTTTTAACTTCATCAAAGAAAGTGGTTTTTAAAAATAAAGTATGAGACTCAACAAAGTCTAATAGACAAAAAAGGGAGTTGTCTATTAGAATAAATAGACTGGTGGATCTGTAAATATCACCTATATCTGGGCTGAACCAGGGGAGAGTGGGGGGTGAAAATACCCACCCCCATCCCCACGGCCTTGCTGTAGCCAGCTTAAAAGTAGAATAAATGGGCTGGAGAAAAGTAATAACAATAGCATTAAAACATCTGAGAATTGATAGACTCTACACACCCAAAAATGAATTTCACAATAGAATGCATTGTTTCTATTTTGATCTCCACCAGTCTTAAAAAAAAAAAAAAAGTAATATATATGGGCAGGTAGAGCATTCTGTGAAATGCTTTGATCAACAGGAAAACGCTGCTGAAAGTGGTGAGGAAGAGTGGACCAGCGCTTAGTGTTCTAGCCCAGGACTAGACACCTGGGTGCAATTCCTTGCTCTACAGCAAACTTCCTGTGTGACCTTTGGCAAGTGAGTTAGTCTCCTCTCTGCCTCAGTTTCCTATCTGTAAAACGGAACCTTACAAGGGCACTGTGAGGCACTGAGATACCAAGGTAACAGGCTGTAAAAATACAGTCTATAGATAGAAAATGTTAACAAACTGAAGGGTTTTAGAAGTGTTGTTATAAGCACTGCCTGATTAATGACTGGAGCAGCTATTATGCTGGAGAACCAACTTAGAAGAACTATCTAGATCAGAGGTGCCCAAACTTTTCCTGTAATCCCCCTCTCCCCCACCACCAGTAATGGAATCTATCCGTGCTCCCACCCGCCCCACCATTACTGCACAGTTGGCTCAGCAGAGGAGCTGATAGCAGATAGGGTGACCAGACAGCCACTGTCAGGGACGGCTCTAGGCACCAGCGTTCCAAGCATGTGCTTGGGGCAGCACTTTTCAAGGGGTTGCACTCCAGCTGTTTTTTTTGCTTTGGCGGCGGCACTCCAGTAAAGCCAGACTAACTTGTTTTTTTCTATACTGTTTTGCACTATTCCCTATTTATTGACTGGGGAAATTGAGATTTCATAGCCCTAATCTTTTCAATTAACAATGGGACTGAAAGTTAAGTAGTGTTCTGAAAAAATAGTTCATTTTGTCTTATCCCTCGATTTGACATGAATTATAACAGATATACCTCTGGCACTTGGTAATTATATTTTTCCACTGTGTGACTCAAGTTCTTTTATTGGACAGGTGATAATTATTTATTTTAACAGGTGAAAATTTAGTATTTTTAGAAGGGGGAAAAAAGAAGAAAAAAAGACTTTAATGTGATGGCTGTAATATAATGGGAACAATATTAAGTATTGGAGGGCACCAAATACAAAGCCCTGGAGGACTCCAGCATAATGCAAGAGAAGGGAGAAGGAAGAGCAAGTGAGAGAAACATTGAAGGAGTGAGTTGGAGAGGTAAAAGAGAACTAGGAGAGCAATGAATGGAGCACACAGAAGACAGGGAGATTAGGAAGCATGGTGATCATCTGTGCTAAATGCAAGAGAGAGATCATGGTGGATTAGTACACAAGAGAGGCCCTTTGATTTGGCCAGGATTTAGTCCTTGGTAATCATAGTAAAAGCAGGTTCCAGTTGTGTAGAGGGGCTGGAACCCAAACTTAAGGAAGTTCAAGAGAAAACCAGAGGAGAGGAAGTCGAGTCAGTGTTCTCAGAACACATACCAAACAAAGGTGTTTGCTGATAAAGGGGAGAAGGGCAATAGAGAGGCAGGTGTAGCAGAGAAATGTATTACTATTTTATTATTTTTAAATAAATGGAGTAATGAGTATTCTTTTGAAGACAGTAGTGAATGTGTTATAGAATAGCATTTAGCTGAGGATGGGGGAGAAGGGTGGGGCACCGAAAGGAGGAGAAGGAAATGGGGCTTCCGTGAAAGGATGAAAGATGAGAGGTAAATTGCTGCAGGGCCACTTCAGATATAGAGAGCAGTGAAGAGGGTTGTGCCGCGAGTGTAAGAGGGAGTGAGAGCTTTCATTGAATTGCATTTGTTTTATACTTGCAGAAATTGCCTGGGCAGAGTTTGAGTGGGAAAGAATTTGAGTAGAGAGCTTTAAGTAGAGGAGATGTAAAGGGCATATATATAGAAGTTACCCTTGTTGAGGAAAATAGAGCTGTTTGATGGAGCAGATGCAGTAGAGACCAGCTTTATAGTGGAGGGATATAGCTTGATCCCATGATATTCTTCAGTGGTGCTCACCAGCATGGGAGCAGGAGCATTTGATCTAATTTCTTCATGCCTTTCATCATTTGATATTTTTATTATGTCCCCTCTTTTTCATCAACTTTCTGAAGTAAGCAGTCTCAATCTTTGCAATCTCTCTTCATATGAGAGTTTTTGCAGGCCCCTAATTCTTCTCATTGCCCTTCTCTTAACCCCCTTTACTTCTGCATTAACATTTTGAGACCAGTACAGCAAATAAGAGAGAACCATCAATATATATATAGTGGCAATGTAATTTTTTTCCATATTCTTCATCATTCCATCTGCGTCCTAAATCTTTTTTTTGGTTACAATTGCATATTGAGAGAAGGTCTTTTCTGGCCTACACTGATATCCAGGTTCCTTTCTCAAGTGTATACAGTTAATTTAGAATCCTCTAAGATGTATGAGCAGTACAATATTTTTTCCTACAATATAAATTACTTGCATTTATCAACATTGAACTTTTTGCCTATATATTACCCATTCACCTAGCTCGGTTAAACACCTCTGAGGTTTCATGTCTGGCAGGGCCAGCTCCAGGCACCAGCTTCTCAAGCAGGCGCTTGGGGCGGCCGCTCCGGAGAGGGCGGCACGTCCAGGTATTCGGCGGCAATTCGGCGGATGGTCCCTCACTCTGCCGAATTACCTCCCGCCGAATTGCCGCCGCAGATCGCGATCGCGGCTTTTTTTGTTGTTTTTTTGTTTTTTGTTTTGGCTGCTTGGGGCCAAATCCCTGGAGCCGGCCCTGATGTCTTGACTTGACTAACCTAAATAACTTTTTGTAATCTACCAATTTTGTTAACTCACTGCTCACCCCCCTTTTAAATATATTAAATATGAAAATTTAAATAAACAAAACTTGCCACAATTAGGCAACTTTATGTAGGGTTCTTGCACCTACTGACAGAATGGGTCAGCTAAAGGGCCTAGACTTATTCTTACCTGTGAGCAGCAGTAGTCACAAACTTATAGTTGTGAAGCGGAAATGTCACTGTTCTTCTGCCAGTCTCAGGCCTGGAGTAGAAGCCACATATATCTGTGGAGCTGGCCTGCACCTAAGTTACAGTTGTGGGTACATTTTGTCCCTCACAACTCTTATAGAGTTCCAAATGCCCGGCCAATTTACTCAGGTGTTGTGAATAGAGGAGGCTAAATTCCACATTTTGAACATATTATTCTCCATCAATGATTTTCTTGCCTTGTCATTTCTTGGATAAGAAGCAATTTTTAAAATGTGTTGTCAGATCCATCCCTTATGCAATAAAAAACTAAAAATCTGTGTCTGATGACATACAAGATGTCCAGATCTGCACTGGCTCATTCTCTGCAATCTGTTTACAAAAGTTAAAAAACACAGCAGAATGGGTTGATGTTTAGAAAGGTGCTTTGTAGAATGCTAAATCATTTGTGAAAAACTGAAACACTAAAAATTGTTTTGTTTCATTAAACAGGAGTTTACTGAGATAATTTGCAATTAAATTCCAAACTAAAAAGTGTTTCCTCACTTCCCTACCCCATTTTAAAATGAATTGCTATTCCTAAATTACAGTATAAAACAAACTTATCACAGAGATATTGTTCCCTTATTTAAAATATGATTAACCAGAAAGTGAGCTACTTCTGTGGAGTTAAAATGGTGTCTGTGTCAGTATATTAAATATAGAACATTAGAGACGTAATATGTTTGAAAAAAAATTTCCAATAGCATTTGTATTAGTCTCTCACCTAGAATGCCTTTATGCAATTTAAATTCCTTTAAAGACTTCTCTCTATCACAAATATAAATTAATGATCTCATTTAAAAAAAAAAACAGCCAAAAGTTTCAAACTTGACTGCCTTGATGTTAGACTTCGAAATCAGTGGTCTGATATTTTAATCAGTGGTCTCATATCTAAGTACACTTACTGCCACTGATTAAAACCTCTGAAAAACAAGTCACCTATTTTGGTGCCACTTTTAACATTTCATTAAGCTGCAGGCAATTGGAAATTATTAAATAAGTCTTTGGAAGTGCTGTTAATGAAACAATCCCAATTATTAGAATGCATGTGTTTGTGTGTATGCCTCCCTTATCCACTATAAATATTTTGCCATTTCGGTAGCATGGCCATACATTTCTTGCATTATATGAGAGCTGGCTCATCTCCACTTTTTCTCTATGCTATACATAAGGACAATGAAAGGTTTCATGATTGTTTTTCTGTATTCATAAAAACAATCAGCCAAATCCTCAAATAGATGGGAGCAACATGAATTGACACTGGCTCCTTGTTACATGAAAGGTCAATGCAAGACCACTCCCTATTACTTACTGCAATTCATTCCTTGCTTATATGGGCTGTATCAAGGTGCCAATATTTTCTTATTAACCCACTGCCTACTAAAATTGCTGTTTTGATCTGTATGAAACAGATGTCCTGTTTACAGGTGAATTGATTTTTTGACTAGTGATAGATATAAATCAAACGTTCTGAGGTTCCATCTGGTTGGCATAAGAATAGAGCAATAATGCAAAACGTTCTTATGCAAAACATATCCAGATATCTTGATTCTGCAAAATTTAGTTGGGAATCTCACAAGAGCAGGGTTTCTCATGAAATTTCCCTGCCAGAACCAGGAAGTGCAGAGGTACCCCAAAATGAAAAGTAATGGGGAAAAAGTTTTCTAGACAATGTTGAGGATAGCGTGGATATGTATTGGAATGAGTTCACCTATTCCATCTAAACTTGGGACCTGATCCAGCAACTAATAGGACTATTGGAACTAATGGCTGAAGGATCAGGCCCTAGTTAGTTTAGTGTACTGTATTACTGAAACTATAACATGAACTGGTAGAGCTGTATCTGTTGTCTTATTTTTAGTGCTAACAAAAATAAAGTATCATGTCAAATTCTGAAACAAACAAAACAAATGGGCTGTGACACTGCCACTGTAACATCAAAAAATCAAGACATTACCCTGATCTGTTTGGTTAATTAATGGCCAAAATTTCATTGCTAACAGACAAAGCCAACAACCAGTTTCCCGACATATAGCACGTGCAATGTGTAGTTCTTATGATAGGCATAACATCTTGTCAGACCCCAAGATGACAGAACATAACCATATAATGTAGAGATAGAAAAGACAAATTAGGACCCAATTAATCCTGTATATTTGCTAATGTTTGATGGATGCTGGTGACGTAAAAGATCAACCTGCCCTGATCATTAGGATTCCCCCATACAAAGAATTGGACTCTGATTATTGATGCCACTAAATTAGATTTTTCAGTGCTATCATTCCTGAAAAAGTGCATGCTGGGTCATGTTAGATGAGATTGTTAGGAGTGCATTTTTTCTTCAATAGACAAATGTAAGATTTGCACTTATTTAGGAGAGTAGAGATATGTCAGACATTTCAGACATTAAAAACTGACCAGAACCCTTCAAACTGAAACAAACTACATGTTTTAAATTTAAGTTTCTACCTTTCACATGTCTCTGCTTGGCTGAATAAATATCTTAAGTTCAAAGAGGCATAATTCAGCAGTTACAATCAACGAAACTGCCCCATGAGCTCTTGCTGGGAGTGGAAATAATAAAATGCGGAGACAGGCTATTTGAGCAAATTTCCTAACCCAGATGAAACCAGGAGTACTGGAAATTTCATAAAGAAGCTTGTTTTTCCCCAGTTTACAACTTGATTCTCAGACCAAATTGATTCAGATAAGCATCAGAATGATCAATAGTTTGAAATAAACCTGTGAAGAGATCAGCCCACATTTTTGAGTGGTGCAAATTCAGGATTCCCTGCAAAACAATTTGGTTAGGGCCCAGGCATATTTACATTTGTACCACATTTTCATTACAGTACTGTGTATTTTTAACATTTTGTCATTAAACTCCTTATGAAAGTGACTTCTTTTGTCCCTCTTACTTTGCTCCTCTTTCCCTCCCCACTGTTCAGCCAGCAAAACCACACCACCCACAAGTACTGGCAGCTACAGAAGCTCAGGCTCCCCTCTCTATATGTAACAGTGAGGCTCTCCTTCCCACTGCAGTGAGAGATGAGAGCCCTCCCTCTTCCCAGCTGCAGCAGTGGCTGATCTCGACTCATCCCTTGGCTGACAGTCTCCCCAGGAGCTTACATAGTAGGGAATGGTCTGATGTTGTGGAAAAAACTGACAATAAGGCATGCAGACTCTCTCTTCTCCTTCCTGGTGGCTGTGGGTGAAGCAATCTGCCTCAACAGAGCTTGTCCCTTGTGGATTTCAGGATCACATGATGGTGTGACATGAGTTTGGAGCTCTAGCCATGAGTTCAATCTGCCTTTTGGTTAATCCAGTCGTGAACCATAGAACCAGTCTGTGCATGAAAATAAGATTTGCTACTCAATATCTCAGCACAAGCCGCTTCATTCCACTTCTCCTGCAACAGGACACAAAGAAGGGGCCTGAAGATTACTCAATCCTGTCCTATCCATAATTTTTTATAGAACTTACTACATTTGAGGGCACTTCCAAGATTCACAGCTTTATCCATGACGATGTGATCAATATTCAAGCATATGAATATTATGCCATATACTTATCCCAATCCAGCACAGGTGACAGCTTGTTACCTGTTAGTCAAGTGAACAAATCTGAGAGTAGATAAATTGGTTGTGTCTCCATCCTGTGAATCAGTGGAAGTCCCTTCTGCACCCATTCTGCACAAACAAGGCTTCCCAGATCTGGGGAGCATGCTTGGATAGGGGATCAGAGCTGGTGAGTAGCACCTACTCTTTGTGACATTTTCCTCTCAACAGCTGACAGATTACATAGTTAATGCTGCTGAGACAGGCATTAATTTATCCATGTACCTACTGTGCCCTTGGAATGGGAGTAAGACAGAGGTCTAGGTTAGGAAGATACCCCTAGGGTGAAATTTGCCTTGCTGAGATACCCACAGCAGAGTTAATGCATTTTAATAGAGATTTCAGTTCCCTATGTACATTGGCCAAACTGGACAGTCACTATGTAAAAGGATAAATGGAAACAAGTCAGATATCAAGAATGGCAATATACAAAAACCTATAGGAGAACACTTCAACCTCCCTGGCCACATAATAGCACATGTAAAGGTAGCCATCTTACAGCAAAAAAACTTCAGGACCAGACTCCAAAGAGAAACTGCTGAGCTTCAGTTCATTTGCAAATTTGACACCATCAGATCAGGATTAAACAAAGACTGTGAATGGCTGGCCAACTACAAAAGCAATTTCTCCTCCCTTGGTGTTCACACCTCAACTGCTAGTAGAGGACCTCACTCTCCCTGATTGAACTAACCTCGTTATCTCCAGACTGATTCTTGCCTGCATATTTATATCTGCCTCTGGAAATTTCCATTACATGCGTCTGACAAAGTGGGTATTCACCCACGAAAGCTTATGCTCCAATACATCTGTTAGTCTTAAAGGTGCCACAGGACTCTCTGTTGCTTTTTACAGGACTCTCTGTTGCTTTTTACAGATCCAGACTAACACGGCTACCCCTCTGATACTCAATTCCCTGTAGTTATTGTAGCAAAGCAATTCCTAAGAATCCTTGGTAGTAACAGAACTGTACTGCTGGGAAATGTGGAGAGCTGGGAGCAGCTCAGACATACACAGATGGAGCCTGGTATCTGCTCTGAGTTTAGGGCTCTGCAGAGTCTCCAGTCCACACCTCTTGCATTATCTGCAAGCCTTTTCCCCCCTGAAAGGAGCATGCAGAGCACACTGCATAAGGTGACCTCAGGGAGCTTAAGGGGGGTTTCCCCCTTGGAATGGAAATATGCCCCTACTGACACATCTCTTTATCTGAATTTTGTACTTGGGATCTTTATAATTTTAACCTAATATTATCCTTTTGGAGATAATTCTGGTATCCTGTATAGTGCAAAGTATTTTGTTTTTCTCTAGCCGAATAGCTACACAAAAATACACCTCCTTAGTGGATTCCATATGGCTGAGCTGAGGAGAAAACTAACTTAATAAGCTAGTGTAATTGTTCACCGCCTTTTGAATCTTTTCATTAAGCACAAGCAAAAGAAAAGGAATGAATATTCACAAACTAACAGCAGCATTGTGGGCTGCGGAAACAAAATAGTCATTCGATTTTCAACAAGTTGTATCATTCAGAAATCCCTATAATTACTAGCATGGATGGACTCACAGTGTGTCAAAGAATTAAATAATATAATGCCAGATTAATAGAATTTAGTATTTTGTACTGAATATTATTCCTTAGAGAGCTTCTTTGAAATATTACAAAAGCCATCTCTCTTAGAGGAACATCCTGTGTATTTTGTGGAAAACCCGTGTATAAGTAATTTATGGAAAGGATACAGGGATGCATAAAGAAATAGAGAAACAGTTGCATAGATGTTTTTATTGTAAAGGAGAAAAACCATCAATTGCAAATAGCAGACCATAGAGTATAACTTGGTTCTTTAATGTTTTAGCATTTTATATATACTTTGGCGCAACACCTTAAGGTGTTTGTATAAAAAGCACTTTAGAAATGAAAATTGTATTGAGTCAATGATTGATGCACAGATTAGTTACACATTCTTATGTAAAGCACTAGAAGGAGTTTCACATACGTATATACATCACTAAATGGAATATGATTTTTGAGGCTCACACTAGGAGCTTGGATTTAGCAAGTCATATCTGTTCAAGGCCCGTGATCTATTTTTACTTCACCCTATACTTTTACTTTTCAGTAAATGACCTCTCATACCATGTAGATGAATTGCCCAGCTTTGTGATATTTTTAAGACCACTAGTTTGTACTGAGGGGTATATTTCAGATACTACTCAGTACAGAACACCTGACCTGAATATTTAGATCTCATCGCTCCCATGGCAGGCAGTCAAGATAGAGATTCAGAATGTATATTTGTTCCTTCTTTTAACCTACATGTGACCTACCACTGGAATGCTGACTTTTCCCCCCTTCACTATCATTATTCTGTAAAAACATATTTAAAATACTATGACATGCAGCTTTTTCAAAAAGAACAGGTCTCTGTTAACATTGGCCTACAATTTTTGAGAAGTCGTCTGCTTCAGAGCTAAAATGTGCTATTTATTATGTATTTTGATGTGCTGAATTCAAATATGACAATTAAAACAACTGATTGGCTACTGTTTCTAAGATATTTAAGTTTTTACATTTTATGTCTATGTATATTGTGTAGATAGTAGAGTTTTAATCATAAATTGTAAACCTAGGTCTTTTCATGTGTTTATGGTTGCTTTACATGATAATATTTCACCTGTCCTGTTTATCCAACATTTTAAAAATCAGCAAAAGGGTTATATAAATAAAATGTATTATGAAACAAAAGGCAAAAAACTATTATGTACATAGTTTAGTCCTATTCAGTGTCTACTCGGCGCTTCTTGGCTTGTCTCTTGTATTCATTAAATGGAGCATCTCTTGTCACTGTCCAGCAATAGTCTGCAAGCATTGATGGGCTCCATTTGCCCTGATAGAGTTTCTCCATTGTTGCAATGTCCTGGGGAAATCGCTTGCCATGCTCGTTGCTCACTGCTCCGCAGTTCGGTGGGAAAAAAATCTAGATAAGAGTGCAAAAAATGTATCTTTAGTGACATGTTTCAACCAAAGCTTTTGTATGCCTTGAGGAGGTTTTCCACCAACAACCTGTAGTTGTCTGCCTTGTTGTTTCCAAGAAAATTTATTGCCACTAACTGGAAGGCTTTCCATGCCGTCTTTTCCTTGCCACGCAGTGCATGGTCAAATGCATCATCTCGAAGAAGTTTACGAATCTGAGGACCAACAAAGGCACCTTCCTTTATCTTAGCTTCACTTAACCTTGGAAATTTTCCACGGAGGTACTTGAAAGCTGCTTGTGTTTTGTCAATGGCCTTGACAAAGTTCTTCATCAGACCCAGCTTGATGTGTAAGGTTGGTAACAAAATCTTCCTTGATTCAACAAGTGGTGGATGCTGAACACTTTTCCTCCCAGGCTCCAATGATTGTTGGAGTGGCCAATCTTTCTTGATGTAGTGGGAATCTCTTGCACAACTATCCCATTCACAGAGAAGACAGCAGTACTTTGTGTATCCAGTCTGCAGACCAAGCAAGAGAGCAACAACCTTCAAATGGCCACAAAGCTGCCACTGATGTTGGTCATAGTTTATGCACCTCAAAAGTTGTTTCATGTTGTCATAGGTTTCCTTCATATGGACTGCATGACCAACTGGAATTGATGGCAAAACATTGCCATTATGCAGTAAAACAGCTTTAAGACTCGTCTTCCATGAATCAATGAACAGTCTCCACTCATCTGGATCGTGAACGATGTTGAGGGCTGCCATCACACCATCGATGTTGTTGCAGGCTACAAGATCACCTTCCATGAAGAAGAATGGGACAAGATCCTTTTGACGGTCACGAAACATGGAAATCCTAACATCACCTGCCAGGAGATTCCACTGCTGTAGTCTGGAGCCCAAGAGCTCTGCCTTACTCTTGGGTAGTTCCAAATCCCTGACAAGGTCATTCAGTTCACCTTGTGTTAGGAGGTGTGGTTCAGAGGAGGAGGATGGGAGAAAATGTGGGTCCTGTGACATTGATGGTTCAGGACTAGAAGTTTCATCCTCTTCCTCTTCCTCGTCTGACTCAAGTGAGAATGATTCTGGTGCATCAGGAACCAGCAGTCCTTCTCCGTGGGGTACTGGGCGTATAGCTGATGGAATGTTTGGATAATGCCCAGTCCACTTTTTCTTCTTTGACACACCTTTCCCAACTGGAGGCACCATGCAGAAGTAACAATTGCTGGTATGATCTGTTGTCTCTCTCCAAATCATTGGCACTGCAAAAGGCATAGATTTCCTTTTCCTGTTCAACCACTGGCCAAGATTTGTTGCACAAGTGTTGCAGCATATGTGTGGGGCCCACCTCTTGTCCTGATCTCCAATTTTGCAGCCAAAATAAAGGTGATAGACTTTCTTAACCACAGTGGTTATACTGCGCTTTTGTGATGCAAAAGTCACTTCACCACAAACATAACAGAAGTTATCTGCACTGTTCACACAAGTACGAGGCATCTCTGCTCACTTTGGCTAAACAGAAATATGTCCCTTTGCAAAATCAAACACTGACAAATAAGAGAGCACGACACTGTATGATTTCTAGAGCTGATATAGGGCAATTTGTTCAGCAGAGTGATGTAAGCTTCGTTATGATTGCATCATCCATGACTTCTAGGAATAACATGATGCAATTCATATCATGTATGACGCAATACCAGCTTCAGATTGCATCGTTCATTGTTTTGCCCAAAAAGCAAGTACTGTCCAAACCCAGTCATAGATTTATTCATAGATCCAGTCAAAGATGTATTTTAGTCATTTCTGGTTTAAATTGAGATCCCTTCCCTTTATAACTCACTTATCCTCCGCCATTCCCAAGTCAAGGGTCATATATACTGACCCAATAGCATATCTTGAAAACTAGAGCCAATCAACAATTTTAAGCATCATTTTCGTTCTCAGTGACCCAGAATTAGTAAAGTTTGACTACATTTATTTCAGAAGCATTTTGGCTGTAGAGCAGTGTATTTGGTCCCTGCAGCTGGTGGGACTCACCCCTGTGGTGCCCCCTGCTGGTCTCTTCTGGGAATTCGCTCTGTCAGCCTTGGAGCGCCATCTGTAGGCCGGTGTCCCACTGCTGTTTGGCCCCCGTGTCCCTCCCTGGACTCCGGTGCCCCTTTATCTGGGGTGTGCCCCCTGGCAGTACACCCCTCAGTCTCAGGGTCTCCCCTCCCTGGGGAATCCCCACCCCCTATCCCCACCTTGCCTCAGTCATAGGCTACTGCCAGTCTCCAATTCGCCCCCGCGCCCTGGGGCAGACTGCAGTGTCAGCGACTCATGATAGGCAAGGTCGGATCTGGACCTGCTGCCTCTCTCTGCAACCCAGTGATCACCCGCTTCTGTCCTGAAGGCAGAAAGAAACTGTTGAGTGCCTGGCTCCCAGCCTCTTATACAGGGCCAGCTGAGGCCTGATTGGGGCGTGGCCCAGCTGCGGCTGCTTCCCCAATCAGCCTAGTAGCTGTTTCCCCCTGCAACAGCCCTCTCCCAGGGCTGTTTTAAGCCCTTCAGGACAGAAGCGGGTGATCACCCCACTACAGTCCCATTCAATGTAAAGGCTATTTCCTTCTCCTAAACTAAAACTTTGTATCTTTTAAAAGTAATTTATGCATGCCAAAATTAATATTTACAAAAATAAGTTTGAATTAGATTAAAATCAAAATCTATTTGCCTATCGAAATACATTTGTTATGGATTCTTTTCTGACTTGGATGACAGATTGATGTGTCAACAGTAAAAAGAGTTATAACTATCAATATGTCTCATCTTTTATGACAGTGATTTACGACTACTATTCAGCATGTCTGTTAACATAACTTTCAGATTAGGCAACTATTGGAGGAAATATTCCATTGGGACAGATATCCAGCTGTACTAAGAGCATCACTTCCAATGTGCCTATTGGAGCTATAAAACATCTGTGACCTCAACCATCTAAAGAGAACCAGGCAGAAGGATCCCTGTCCTGCATGGACACCCATCAAAGTCATTTGTGCACCACACTCACTTGGGCAGTTCTCTTTGCAGGATAAGGGCCTAAGGTTGGACTTTGAGAACCTAAGAGTTCCAGAATTTTTTGCCTGTGGGACATATTTGCAATTCCACATTTGGTCAGTGATCAGCCAATAGGTAGCTCAATATCTGCGACTAGATTTAATACATTTGATGATAATATTAATAATATGTATTCATTTCTATGTGCCTAAGCCCAAAGGCCTTACCAAAAGATTAATAAATAGGGCACTACCCTGCACCCCTTGAACCAAATGAGAAATCCCCCATTCATTTCATTGGATGCAGATTCATGGCCATAATTATTCTATAGTGGATCATCACTATACAATCTAGTTTACCCTAGTAGTTGCACCATTTCCCATTTTAAGTATAGGAAAGAGCACAATAAATTTAAATACCTTTACACAGTAGATGTTTTTATGTATTTAGTGGAAACCACTGTAAATAGGCAATTTTCTCAAATAAATCCAAATGGAAAAGCATGTGTCAGAGTGGGAGGTTAATTCTGAGATCAGAAATACAAAAAGCTCCATAGCATTTTATGTACGAGAAGTACACTGATAAAAATCTTTATGCCTAGTTAGCAAAGTTTAACACATGCTTCTATTTATGCTTAAAGAGCATAGTATCAACAGATGATCAGAAAGATTATTCCACGATGGATTATTCCAGGTAGATAGTATTCTAATTGTATTTAAATTTATTGTGATATTTCCTATACTAAGCACCTTTCAGTGATATCAGCACTAGATATCTAAATAAATAAATAGAGAGCACGTGACTTGGTTCACACTTCTCCTACAGGATGTGAAGAGAATGAGGTAGGATTCTGTCTCACTGTAAACTACGGGAAAATAATTCGGAGATATGGCATTTTTACTTTTAAAATAAGAATTTTGAAAAAAAGTCAAGAATTCCATTCTGAACTCCCATTATTTTTTGTCAGAAAACATAGGCATTCCCCCAAATAATATATTGCTCAATAGAATTTTTTCTGTTTGGGGGGTTTGCACTAAAATAAGACCTTTTCCATCAATTTATATATTTTATCAGTCCTTCAAATTCTAAGGCTGAAAGTGAATATATGGAATTAATAATTTAGCTAAAGATTTATAGCCATGGTAATAACAGAAAAATTAGAATCTTTCTAAAATTTCACTGGACAAATTAGTAATGATGCTGAATTTAGAATCTGGTCAGCATCCCTTACTTAACAGGATTGGGACGGTGGTTATAATTAAGTAATTTTTATTGGTTCTCAGTATTCCAAACTTTGTAAAACATTTGCAGTAAAATTAAATATTGGTGTTATCAATGACAAAAAGGTTTTTATTTTTTATTCCTGATTATGAAGAATTTTTGATATACTGGAAACCTGGTGATTTACTATTTTACGTTTTTAAAGCCAAAAGTTTGGATCAAGCACTAGATATCAGTGTGGTTTAGAAATGTTTTGGCATCTTTGCACTGTTTTCAGTTATGTGCAACATTTCCTAATATTTTTCTCTAAGCTCTGCTGGCATTAATAAAGTATTTCCTCATATTTTTGACTCTCCTGGCTATACTCCATACTGAAAACTGTATCTGTATGCAGAACTTAAGTTCAGTAAGTGTATAATTGAAGATGACATGGCTCTTACTTGCTATGTCATAATGCCTTTTCTCTCTCAGTACAGCAAACATCATGACTTGGTGTCTTCTTCAGATTTTTGTACTCATTAACTTACTGTTTTAATGAAGGACAGCTAATCACTATGTATGACTGTTGATAAGATTAAAAAGTTGGAGTAATATTTAATATATGGTTGCTTAATGAGAGAGAGAAACTCTGGTCCTTCAAACATGTGAAAACCTTATATGCTATTAAAGCTAATCCAGTATTCTCAAGTTACAGATATAATGAAAAATACAGTATCTCTCAGAGTCACAGTCTATGACTGAACTTAACTTCCTTCGAAAGGATTACTTCTTATGACATTAGTGAGAAAATGGCCATATTGTGTTTGGGCTATTCACTCCAGATTCCAAGAAAGTGCTGAGTAAGGAAACTACCACAACATTGCAGTTGGCAACTGATATGGCCATGTCTCATGAAATTGCACAAGCATAAATCATAACAATGAACCTATGACTGAAATCCGTAAGCGAACTCACAACTGCATGAACTTTGTCAAGTTGGGTTTTGCTGTCAACATTTTCCCATGATCCACCTGCAGACTCATTTAACAGGAAGTGTACATTTGTTACTACTTTTTTATATTTCAGCCTACTGTGACACTATAGCACTGTAGTAATATCAACAATATTCTTCTTTTTAAAATACAATTGAATTAGATATGTTCATATTTTGTTTTGAAAATTTCATTTTTGTTCTGTCTTTTGCAACAACTAGTGTAGTGTTAAGATTTCTACAGGCTACAAAACTGTGTTGACAAAAGGCTCAAGCCAATTACCATGAGAAGTAAAACAGAAGGCAAAGAAGAAAATTGTGGTTTCCTATAGACAAAGATTGTTCTACTGTAATTCAGCCTTCCAATCTTTGTAGCAAAATTGAAACATTACAATAGAGCATATGTGATTTATGAGGAGTTTTCTTCTTCAACACACCTTAGAAGTAGCATGACAACCATGTTATGTGGTAGTTGTCATAGTAACTATCAGTTTTTTACTAAATAATGTATAATTTGAAAGTTGTTATGGTAACACCTACCTTCTTATTACATTAGTGGAGTAAATAGTTGTGGGGAACTGGCATAACTTAAACACTTGTAAGTTAATGATCCATCAAAGCAGCCTTAACTCCTCTCTGGTTAATGTTTTTGTCTAATTATGTATATTTAATTCTTTTTTATTAGGTAAAAAAATCACACTGCACATTTTAAGAATATAATATTATAACACGCAGATATTACAAGGTCACTCACCAACTCCAGATCATAATTAGTTTCCTCTCACAGAATATAACTGCAAACTCTATTCCAAATTCAAATCCATTGCAATTTCATGCTGCTTCAGAGTCCTTTGCTTTGTAGCTGTGGGATTCCTAGGATATAATACCAGAATACTTAGCACACAGAATACAATAATAAATACAGCTATTTTGCCTTTTCCTATTACCTTGCATCCTGAGTTTGTTGTAAAGCATTTTACTATCATTTATTAAATAAACCTCAAAAGACTTTATGACAATTCTTGTTAAAAAAAATCATTACTGTACTTAATCCCCAAAATTTATAGTGCCAGTGTTAACAGCACAAATACAGTTCACACTGAAGTTGTTTAGAGAGTCCTCCTGCTACTGTCCCAACGTGCATTAGTGGCATTTTGAAATCTCCCAGAATCCAATTGTGTAGTGTGGACATTAGAGGCCATTGTGAAATTATTCAGATGAACACACTGGCATGAATATGGGTCAACACTACAATAGGTCAGAAAATGAAACAGCATGTGAATACATTGAACCAGTGGTGCTTAAACTGATGCAGTCTCATCTGTTCAATTTGAAATGGTTCAGTTCTCTAGTGCGTGCATGGCCTTATTGATGGTGGTGGTTTCTTCTGAGTTTTTTCTTCTTTATCAGTAAAAGAGCACGGCTAATACCAATGTTATAATTTACTCCAAGTTAGGGGAGTTGGGTCCTATTCCCAAGTCTGCTGCAGACTTCATATGACAGGGCCAGCCATTAAACCACTATATGCTTTAGTTGCCACATCTTTAAATTGGGGATAATAGCAATCTACATCTAAGCGGTGATATGAAACTAAGTCCATTAATGTTTGTGAAATGTACACAAATAGAAGGCACTATAGAGAATGCAACATAGTATTATGAGCTATCAGCATATACTGCAGATATAGATTAAGCAATGAACAGGAACTGTTACAAAAATATCTTAAATGATACCTATAGGTAGAAACTCAAAAACTAGAGTTCAGTGCACTACAAGAAATGTAACTTTCCCATAGTGTGTTAGTATAGAGTTTCTAAAGATCATAAACATTTGCTAGATCTTTTGGCATAAACCCCTTAAGTTTTTTTTCTCAATTAGTGTCCTGCCAAACCTTTTTTCCCTTTTACTTTTTAGAGTATAGACATTAAAACTCTTGCCTGTGGGGATTTTTCAAGGGAAACTGACTTTTTCATTAAAAACCAATAGAAAGGGTAAATCTTGGCATCAAATTAAAAGACAATCACTTTTTTTTCCTACTAAATTAATTATCTTCAAATGTTTCATTAACAGCAGATTTCTTATCACCAAAGTCAACTTCAGAATTGGAAACTGGACAAGTTTCTCTCTTTATCAAAGGAGAAAACATGTTTATGGCCCTTCCCCCCACAGACACCTCCCTTTGTCCTTTTAAAAGACTACAGCACCTACAGTGGGATTCACAATGAGTCTTCAAATCTTTTCTTTCTTTTTTTTTTAACTGGAGTTCGAAAATGTAATTCCAAAACAGCAGCTAATTCACCAAGCTGATTTAAACTAAAAATTAATTCCTGTGACGCATTCTGGGATATGCTGCTTCTGTTGCTAAAGAGAGAAACATCTATATAAAATGACCTGTTCTTCGGCCAATTCAGTTCCAGAATTCCACTTATGTGTGCACATCCAGTGCACTGAAGTCACAAAACTTTGCTTATCTCTACCCGTCAGGGTACCACACACACACTTTGGCCCTCATAGTCCCTCCAATGGCTATTTAAGGGTAGCACCACCAAGACCCCCCTCAGTTCCTTCTCACCACTTGCGGCTTGAGTTGGAGTTTTCTTTGCGGTATTTACCTCACAGTTTTGTTGTTATCTTAGAGTTTTCTCTTTTGTTTTGTGTACGTAGTTAGTAGTTATAGTTAATAGTAGTATCCTTAGTCTTAAATCAGTGAGTCTGAAGGTACTGAGGCAGGTCAGGGCAGCACCACACTTAAATAGCCCCAGGAAGGGTATGAAGGCCAGAGGGCACACAAATTGCTCTAATGGTACTGCTAAACCCAAGTTCTCTAGCTTTGGTGCTCTGGGCATGCACACACCTGAGTGGAATACATGTCTACGCCCACATCTTGTAGAACAATAGTTATACTACAGGTAAGTAGCCTGGGTTTTTTTTTTTGCTTTTGCTTTTTGTTGGGGTAGTGGTGATTTTTTTTACTGTGAATGAAGAGAGGGCTGCTACAGGTTTACTTAAAACTGTAAAGCTCAACATTTTCATTTCTAAGGGGTTTGTGTGAATCATTTTCCCCCTTTTGTTTGCATGTGTGCTCCTTCTGAGTTTTGCATTTTGCTTCATGTTTGCATGGAACAGAAAATGCAGTAAGATATTTACCAGTAACTACTGAGTTCTGTCTGATTTCAAGCTGAAACCGTTTGAAATCAAGTTTCACATTGTTTCACTGTGAAAACATGAATCAGTCCAGATTCACTCAACACTTGATTCAGGTTCACTAAGGGTATGTCTATACTGCAATTAAAAACCCACAGCTGGCCCATGCCAGCTGACTAGGGCTAAGGGGGAGTTTAATTGAGTTGTAGACATTCGGACGCAGGCTGGAGCCTAGGCTCTGGGACCGTGTGAGAGAGGAGGGTCCCAGAACCTGGGCTTCAGCCCAAGCCTGAATATCTACACTTCATTTGCCCCAGCCCCAGAAGCCTGAGTTAGCTGGCATGGGCCATCTGCAGGTGTTTAGTTGGAGTGTAGGCATACCCTAAAAGGTATGATTTGTTCTGTGTTTTGGGTGTGTAATAAAACACCAACCTAGGACAGTTTCACCAACCTAGACTGGTTTCAGTTTTCATTATGAAAGTTTCACACAATTCTGATGTTCCTACTTACACGTGTCCTTTCTAAAAATTTAAGAACTTTCTACGTAACGTATACAATCTAGTTGTAAATGAGTATTTTTGTGCCAGCTCTGACTTGTAGCATGGCTTGACATTAGTTTGGGTAAGCAGATAATTTACCTAGAAGACTAAGGAAAGGCTATCACTGATCACATTAATTTTCTGATTCCACTAGCTACATCGTATCTTGCCTAACATTTCAAAAAGACAGTTTGACTCAGCATATCCATACAAGGAAATGGTGGCAGATTCAGAGTCCAGGAGGTTGAAGAACTAGATATTACAGAAGGATCCCCATACTATATGCCTCGCAATGAGTCTCAACTCAGAGTTGGAGGACTATCTCCAGTATGGTGGTTTTTTGTTAATAGTAAAATTGAAGGTGAAATTCAGCCCCAAAGGGCCAGCACAAATGCTAGGCACCTATTAAGTTATACCTAAGTCTTGTCTTTTTTTTTTTTTTTTTTAGTACTTCACTGAGATTTAAGTTGTCTATAGCCCTCATACTGGCCCTCTACTCAGGGCTGAATTTCATCTTTAGGGATCACCTGGCTGCATTAATTATGCACATTTCAGGCTGCATGGTCATAAGGTGGGGGTAGAGTCCTCACCTCATTTGCTGCACAAGGACTGAGGCAAGGGCTCCTCAGGATTTGTGGGCTATAATTATACCTAGCAATTAAAGAATCCATTTACCTTCTGCACATAGAGAAACAGCTTAAACAATCAGCCTTTACTGGGCACATGCTGTTGGCTCTTTTGTAGGTGCTCATATTAAAATCCCTACCTTAGCCCAGACTCACCTTCTGCACTTCCTTCTAAGCTGCCTTTGCTTCTTGTTCTTTCCATTTATATTCTCCCAATTACCTCATTAGCTCAGTGATTACCACGCAGGCTCACAATTCCCCAGCAGAAACTGTATAATGGCCTGCAGCCTTCTTCAGCCTGCAGAAATGTCAGTGATCAGAGTGCTGCTGATAGTGCCCTGGCATAGACATCATTGGCTGATCCGGGGCAGGAGTCAACATTTCGGTAGTAGAAGTGGGAATAGGTATGAAGGGCCTTGAAAGTGAAGATGAGCAACTTGCCTTTAATAATCCAGAGAAGAAGGACGTAGTGGAGGGATGCAAAGGGGAGAGGGGGGTGATATGATCAAAGTGATAGCCTAGGAGAATGATCTTTGCAGCAGCACTCTGAATGGAAATGAGCCTGGCAAGACTGCATTTCTCAAGGCCTGAGAAAAGGATGTTGCAGTAATCAAGACATGAGATGATGAAAGCCTGGACAAAAGTTTTAGCTGTGTGGATGGATAGGAAAGGCCATATCTTAGAGATGTTACATAGAAAGAATCTGCAAAGTTTAGACACCATCTGGATGTGAGTCTGTAGAGAGAGGTCCAAGTCAAAGAGAATGCCCAAGTTATGGGGCTGAGTGACAGGCAGGATGGTAGTGGTGTCCACAGTGATCAAGAAAGGAGGTGCATGGGGAAGGGCTTCAAGGTGGGGAGGAGATTCAGAGCTCAGATTTAGCCATGTTAAACTTGAGCTGATGGCTAGACATCCATGGGGAAATGTCAGAGAGAGAGGTTAAGGTTCTAGTTTGGATAGAAGCAGACAGGTATGAAGAGAAGTAGAGCTGTGAGTTGTCAGCATCAAGATGGTAGTTGAATTTGTGTTAACTCATTACTGTATTAACAATCATAATCTTGACTTTGCTGCCACCATTAAAACTATTGTTTGCTAATACAGCTCAGAGTTGCTACCTATTCCAAGATTAGGAGAAAAATAGTAGTCTCAGATACTGTTGTGTGGTAACAGTTGCTAATGCTGACTTGACAGCTGCTACATTTTATTTTCATGGTATTGATACTGTATTTATACTTCTAAATTTTGACAATTTATGTATTGGTTTTTCCGTTATGTTCATCACCATGGTTACGTAACATTAGTGAATTTAGTCCTCAGTACCCCTCAGCTTTAGGAAATATTATCCCTCATTCACAGATGAGGAGCTGAGGCATTCAGAGGTTCAGTGACTTTCCTACAAAATTGAACAAATTACCTTTTAGACTGATGCTTTTCATGTTTGGTTTCAACCAAGCCTATGTTTTCACTGAAGAATTGAAAACTTTGAAATTGAACCATTTTTACAAAATATTTTGATTGAGTTGAAACTGATTTTTTTAATGAACAATAATTTAGTTCAAATAATTTCAACAGGCGCTTTATATAAGTGAGCCAGGATTGGGGGAGTAGTAGGAAATGTCATAGGTGAGGTCAAGCTACTGGGGAACAGCTCTATTTCTGCAAAATTCATAGTGCCATTAGACAGAGGCTCCAATTTTGAAGAGCTTAACAATTCTGCATTTTCTTTAGTCATGGAGGCTGTCTCTTCTCCTGAAGAGTGTTAACACCACCCAGGGCTGGGAATTTTTGTAGAATTTATAAGCGCAGCCACTGCAGAGTGTATGAGCTTGTAGGCCTTGATTCCCTAGGGCTCTTTCTGTTCCTATGGAACTTAGTAAATTCTTCAGGCTTCTTCATGCCAGCAAGCCTTTTTGCTCCTGAGGCTCATTCTGCTCCTATTCAGCTTATAAATTACAAAGGGTCTTCAGCCTAAGGGTCTCTCTAGCATAAGCTATGAGAGAGTATCATCCCAGGGAGTATATAAATTCTGAGACTTGGCTCCCTTGTAGAGTTTTCAAACTTTGAAAATAATATTTGTACCTATTTAAATCAATGATAAATTTGGCCCAAAGCATACTAAAGTATTTCAGTTATTAATGATCTATGCTGTTAGTAACTCAGTGTAATGCTATACTTGCTTGTTTATATCTATTGATAATGAATACACATATTCTACAAATCAGACGAGTTGGATCAAACCATTTCTTTTTTCAGTGGACTTTGCAGCTATTCACAGTTACAAATGGTATCCTGGGGTTGCTATAATGAAAAGTGGTCAGATTCAGAGGAAAATGGAACAACGGTAAAGGATAAATTATTGCAGGTATGAGAAGTACGTTTAATTTTCTTGTGATATATCATTACAGCGTAAGCATGAGTATTTCTCACAATAGTTAAAGGCTAATCACCATTGCTGCTAGATATAAATCTCAAACAAGACTATTTGCCAAGTAAATGTGAGTTTGGCTAACTCCTTAAATCTTGAAGAAATAGAAAAAACAGAAATCATGCCGGGTTGCCTTTTTCTATATGTTTTTTGTTGCAAAGTGTTTAAAAAATAAAGTCAATTGCTGGTAGTTGCATACTTTTTACATACAAAAGGCAATGTCTAGCTTTCCTTTATTAACCCTTACTGGGATAATGTTTTCAATCTCTTCACATATAAAAGCAGTAGAAATAGTTTCGCAATTAATAAATTCCAACACCCAATTTATTGTGCAAGAAATGCAAGAAAGTTTTGACATTCATAAATTGTTTCCTACTATAGTCTGAATAGCTAGCTGGGTAGCATCCATTTGATGTTGCAACTTGAAAGGCCAGTGGTCATGTGTTCCAGGTGTTCTGAGTTAATATTTACACATAGTGTGGTGTAAAAAAATATACAGTTAGCTAATAAATAGTTGACTCCTGGCATTAGGAATAAAAAGGAAGGTTTTCTTTTTCAGTCAAAGCTTTGTTTCTGCTTTAGTGTAATATTACTACTGGAAGCTCAAATTTGAAAGACCTACAGACATCAGGGTGCATTATTATGTGTAAGCAGAATGGTGATTTTGCTTAATAAATGGCTTATTTCTGAAGTAAGTAATAGAAAAATTGACATTTCTCTTTTGGGAGACTTGTTTCACATAGTAGTTTGAACTGCCAACTGAGATACAGTTAGGATTTTTTTTCTATATAAATAAATGGTCAAAAGGACTTCATCAGTTGTCATGACTACATGAATGAAACTTTATTTATGGACCTCTTTGATGCTGCTAGTTACAACTATTGCCAAAGAGGTGGGCTCAGAGCAGCGACAAGAATATCATAGTAATGAAGTGTAGGCTTTCAGGTAAGCAAACAAATAACTCAGTGAGGTCTGAATCAAATGGTTTGTTTAAATAAAGTAATAAAATGGAACATTTTTAAATATGCCAGCCAAGCATCACATCTGTATATCAAGGCCAACTGTCCTTGTCAATTGCTAACTTTCACCTACAAAACTCATTTTGGAGCATTGCTTTTAAAACCATTATTTTTATTGATAATGTCTAATTATTAACCTAATAGATATGCATTTTTAAAAACAGCTTCTTTTGTCATCATAGCAATGGAGTAGGTATGTATGAAAGAAAGGGTGAAACAAAGGGAAAACTCCTTTACATAAGAGAGTCCGCTTCTCTGTAGGTGAAATTAACAGCCCCCCTTTTCATCAGGGAGATCAGTCCCAACAATTGCTTAATCCAAATAACCATTGGGGTTACTGTTTGAATTCCTTGGATGGGGAGAGAAGGAAGGATTTGTGCCCCTGAATATCCAGTGGTGCAGAAGCAAACATGGCTCAGTTTTGTTTACTTCATGTTTTGTGCAACAGCGTCACTGACAATGTCAACAAAAGTGAACAGAGCTCTGGCAGTTGTGGGTAACTGCTTGCAGCAGGTTCCAAGGACAACTGTGTTTCATAGTATCAGAATTTTGGATTCTTTCTAAATGAAACAAATTAGAATGTTTGCTGTGTACAAGTAAGTGGGAAAATAAAGAAGCTGGATCATGGAAAAACCTTTCAGAAGACTGTATATACTGCCCTTGTTCCTTTATTTTCTTCTTATGGACCATGACGCTGCTCTTAATGAAGTATTTTACAAAACTAATTTACTGCACTGGAAACTGGATCAGGTCTATCCTCCTACAATTTCATTTCCATTGTCCTTTTCATATTTCTTTCAAACAGTTTCCTCCTTCAGTATTTAACTCAAGCTCTATTATTTCATTGAACAAATAATGTGGATAAAAATAATATAAATCCACTGAAAGATCACTTTGAAGAGCAATCAAATACAGTTTTATAAGTGAGCTACATAAAACTGAAATATAAGATAGCAGAACAAAATGCTGACATCATGCAGCCTACTGAAAACTTTAAATATTAATGTAAAAAGAAAAAAACATCTCTAGTGGGGGAGAGCAATATGAACGACTCATTATAGTTTTAGTTCTCAGAATTATTCCTAATGTTGTTAGGTTAACAAAAGCCTTAGACACCTTTTTGTCTAAGCTTAATAAAGTTATCTCCCATGCTGCGGTGGATTACAAGCATTCCTCTTGTGGTTCACTGCAGAATATGTACAAGAAAAAAAAAAACATTGTTTCCTCTACAGTACATTGAAGGCCGAATTCTGGCACTATGCCCAAAAGTCAGTTCATTCTAAGCAATGGTGCACCCTCAGATATGCTGACAGAATCATCCAATACAAGAGAAGTCTTGCCATGCTAGACAAGATGCCTGCCCTCATGGGGACCCAATACACTGCTTTTTTTGTGTCAGAGCTAGACAGTGATAAAGTAACAATAAAAGCTCCCCACTGTTCAAAGGAGAGGCAGATTAGTGAAATAGTGTAAGGTAGCTTATACTACTGATGCTTATGCTATACCTATTCTGTGAATAAAGTACTTTAGTCCACAAGAATTTCAGTCCAACACCTTTCTGGAGCAAATCCTGTATGTCAGATACGCAAATCACCTCTCTGCTGAGCACACCACTTACCAGTTATTTTATTAATCTTGTGTTGGGAGAAGGAGCAACCTTGTGTTCTGTTCTCTGTTCTTTAATCAGCACTTCAGAATTTCCCATTGATTTAATTAAGCTTCTGTATGCTCAACAGCCTGGCAGCTTGGAACGAGGTATACTTGACCTGGTGATGAGCCAAACTTCATGGCCTTTGAATGTACCTCTGTATTCTCTTTTGAGGTATAAAAACTCTTACTCTACCAGTAAAAATAAATGCAGTTTATACAGGTCTATACTGTGAGCTAAATTCTATCCTGGAGTAAGCAGGTAAACTCCTACCTATTCCAACACTGAATTTGGCTCCATATGTATGCATTGACTGTTGTGGATAAAACTGTATAGAAACATAATGAGGCTACCCCATTGGTGCATATTTTGATTAACTTATTACTTATATAAATATGTATTTAGTTTATCCACAGCAGAGATATTGCATGAGCAACAGTAGTGCAAACTTATTTACATTGTTCTTCTAATTTGCCTCAACACTGAACTGGAGAGAGCACCTCTAGGTCTGGAAGAACTGTTCCATTTTTATGCCAATTCCATCTTCATTCTGTCTGCCAACACTGGGGCCAATTAGTGTCAATTGTGATGCGTACACCTGTTCTCTTTAACCTGAATTGAGACCACCAACTCATTTAATGCAGGCCACTAAATAGTGTGATTGGATTGTAATAACTTTCACAAGATACTTATCTAGCAATATTTGAACTGGTGACTAGGAAGTTGGTTTCTGTATTCAATGCCCTGAACCATCCAAGCTCTCATATACAAAGTATTATGCCAAAGGGACTACCCAGAGGACCAACAAAAAAGTGGTCTCTTGAAGGAGATGAGTCAATGAAGGTTGCTACAAAATTCACTTGAAAAACTGAACATAGTCTCATAAAAGATTAAATTATACTTGTCATACTAAAATTATTCCATTGTTTTATAAAATACTGAAAATACAAACAGTTTGCATTTATAGAATAATTGAAATACAAGCTTAATACACAGACAGGTTTTTATGTATTTAAAATGTTGTTTGAAGCAGAAACATTGGTCTGTTCACCAATTACGCCAGACATAAGTAAAATACAAATTTAATATGTATTAAATTTAACTGCTGTGGTGTTTCAGTATAAAAACTTAAAGCAATTAGCAAAAAAATTTGTAAAGTGCATCATTGCCTGTTCATATGCAGTATATACTTTCCAGACTTTGCAGTCCAAAGTGGTTCAGCTGTATCTGGGAATCAATTTTGGGTGGTCACTGGTTGCTTCAGCAGTACAAGGGCAGACCCTCAGCTGTGTTAGACTGGTGTGCTCTATTCCAGTGGTCACCTAATAAAATAATTTAATACTGTAAAATCCCAGGCAAGGGCTTGGGATGGTTGATTGGGTTAGATTGTTGGTGAATAAATGTGAAGGGGCCAATTTAAATAGGTGATGTGTAAGGTGCTGTGAGTTAGACTTCATTAGGCCCTGTCAAACTCAGACTCCATAAATCCACAGGTTTTCTTAAACCCACTCTACTGATGTGTAAAGAAGTCTACACCCTGAATAACTAAAAGAAGGTCTAAGCAAAAGAAGGATAGGGTCTACAGTAATTTACACCTTCTTTCATCTTCTAGAGTGTGACATCAACATAAACTCCCTATACATCAGCAATGAGGATATAATTAGGTGTGACCAGACTACGTTGCTACCCCATCCTCAGAGAGCAAAAGACTATAATTTGGTGCCCGAACTTAACCCGCTTCCTATGGTCTGGCTGAATTGGTATCTCAGAAACAACAACAAAAACTTCAGCTTAAGTTTCTACCTTGAGCTTGGGTTTTCATAGGGCTCCTTCAAGATTCCTCTGGAACAAACTGACACTCCCATCCTCGTTTATATTTTAGGATTTTGTATTGCTGTCCATCACCATAGTATCAGAGTGCAGATGCTACAGTAATCCTGATAGGAGGTAATTGCACCCAGAATGATTCAGCAGTAATCACTCAGTTTTACCACTCAACAGAAGAGTTCTGAATTTTGTTATAGTAGGTCTAAAGGAGTCTAAGGGTAATAAAAGGGATCTAACTTATACCATCTTACACTTCACCTGAATTTAGCCCATTTTACTATAGGTTTCACTGTATCTAAGTTTAGAAATATTTAGATAAAAGTATATGGAGTACTAAAAGAAAAGTATTTTTTTCACCTTATTCTTTTTTTGACTGTAGTACTTCCCTGGCATTGATGGACTATTCACCAGATAATAAGATGAAACAAAACAAAAAACTGGTGTGACTCTTACCTGTGAATTCTACCAGTGAAAACTGGTAACTAAAAATACCTTTGAAAAGGTCAGAGAGATGGGAACTCTCTGTTTTTAATTGATTTTGAATAATTTGTTAGTGTACACTTTTCACCTTAATGGCTAATCCCACATTGAATTCATGTGCCCTGCCAAAATGGATTTCTCATAGACAAAATTAATTTTCCACAAACTTCTTCCCTATTTTTATTCCAATTCAAGGCCTCCAGAAGGCGTGCATAGATTTAATGATTAGATCTATAAATATAAGACTTCAATGTTCAGTTTAACCAATATTGCTGTGTATTGAACATTTTAAAATATTAATATTGGGTGTGACTTGTAGGAGAGTATGATTCATTTTCATGGAACAGATTCTAGGTACAGTATCTGTATTGGTGCTTATTAATTACTTTAACAGAAGTGTTTTGTTCCTTTAGTTCCTCTTGAGGATTAAATACCACATAACATATGTTAGATTTTGGCAATCTTGTGTTTACAGAAGTTTAAAAAATATTTTGAGCAGTTGTGCATGAAATTATTTAATATCCCTCATGAGAGGAAATGCTAACAATGTTAAAACCAAATACAACTGCTTTCTATGAATACTTTTTTCATATCTCGTGAGAAACTACTGAAAGGAATATGAAATTTCCGGACTTACTCAGGCTGTGGAAAAAAAGACAACAGTGATACCTGAAAACACACATTTTTAGAGAAAAATGCTGAAGATAATTGAAATTTACATACATTAACCAGGTTACAGTCCCAAATTAGGAGAAAGTAGCTTCCTTTTTTAAAGCAGGTTAACAATTTAATAGTACAGGAATTCAAGTGATAAAGAGAATATATTTGAGAACTATTAAGTTATTTTGTTTACTTTGACATAAATAATAGAGAGATTCGGAACATAGTGAGTAGGTAAATTTCCCTCTGAAAGAGAAAAAAAGAGTCCATGACTGGGGCTGTGCAAACCAGTGATTTTTTTTTTTTTATTTGTTGGACGTTCCAAAAAAAAAAAAAAAATCAGAGAAAAATTTTGTTTCAGGTCAAACAAAACAAGTGAAGACTGCAAGATAAAATGAAAGTAAAGCCCAAAACAGGAAAAGAGGGAGGCACAGATCAGAGAAAGGGAGTGTCAGAGGCAGTTTTGGCTCTACATCATGTCAATCTGTAATCACTGTCCATCTTGCCAGCCCACACACCAAAATATCTGGTTTCCTGTGCCTGGGTTAATATAATTGTTTTTCTCTCCTGTATAAAGCAGGAATTATAAATCAGTATTTATAACAATACATCACTGGCATAATATTAATAAGGATTGGACACATTTTTAACTTGATTATGGTCTAAACAGGCCTTGCACTTTCAGACGTATACAAAGTTCACTGTGAGGAATGCACTCTGATGTATTTATCTCCCAAAATCTTAATGTACCAAAAGGGTGAGAGAAACTTTTTGTGCTTATGTTACACATTCCATCCTGCACAAAGCCATCTTCACTTGTGCACATACGTATATGGAACTATCCTTAATTTTGCTAACTGTAAAGAAGTTAGGAGGGAATACTAATTGTAAGAGTTGCCATCAACTTGAGGACTGTAATGGGGTATACTGGCCTTTTAAACCTAAGAGGGGCCAGAAAACCCCCATCCCAGGGATGTTGGTGTGAGCACAGGCTGAGGAACTAGCCAAAACTGGAAGAGAGGTGGTCATCCCAGGAAGTTAGCAGTAGGATGAAAAGAACTCAGGACACAGTTACTTTAAGGGCCTGGGATCAGAAGCCTTGTAGTGTAGGTGGGGGCAGAGCTCCCTTCTCTCCTGACTAACTGGAAGGATCTCTCCTAAGGAGATATATGTATGCCACCTTCCCTCTCAGAACAGGGTGCACACTGACAGAGGAAGAAAGGTATAGCAAGAAGTCTAAGATTCTGCTGGACAGAATAAAGTCTCTGTAAGTAGCAGGAGCATTAGAGATGCGTGCGAACCCTGGGGATGCTATGGTGGACCTTGTGTTTGGGACACTGAGGAGTATTTTGAATTACTTTTGGCTGCTGACCCAGTTTCAGAGGAGGGCTGATGATTCCCCTAAGAGAGACTGTACGGTGCTCCTAAGAGGCCTAAAGAGAGGATGCAGATGGAGGGCACTGTGGAAACACCTGTGGCCACAAGAGTAAACCGGGTGAATGTATCCCTGCCACAGGGACCATTTATGTTTCAATTGAATTCTGTAGTACAAAACAATTCCAATTAACATCCAAGGAAGTAGGATCTGATCCTTCAGGGCAACTTCTAAGTGAGGAATGATGAACTATAGAGGGGAAAGGTCTAATGGACCCTCTCTCTTTTGTGGATTTTAAATTAGAATGTATTACATAAATACAAATACTTTACTATTGCAAATATATGTCTGCATCTAACTAGATATGTGCTAATGCTAACTTTTTACTTTTGTCTACAAAGCTTTAAAAATTTGCTGACAATAAACCAGTCTTTTAAAAATGAGGAAAGATGGGCTTAGAATTAAGGCATAGGACAGGTCGCTGGAGAATTGGGTTTCTATTTCTGGCTATATCACAGTCTTTGTGCTACTTAACCTCTCTGTGCCTCAGTTTCTCTTTGAAAACAAGAATGATAATTAAATACCTAAGAGGTGTTATGAGGATTAATTGAATAAGAACTTTAAGAATTTGAAATCCTTGGATACAGGTTGTTATAGAAATGCAAAGTGTTATCAATACTATTAAGTAAAACATGTTTAAAGTAATTATTTTCATCTAGGTCTTGTTACAGATTTGCCACTATTTTTAAAAAATGGTACAGCAGTTTTAGCTGTGCAATTCCTTAGTAAATCAATGGAAATAGGAAAATATCAAAAATACAGCATTGTATAATTTCCCACTGAACATACTCTAAATCGTTTAATGGCTACAAGAATTGCATTTTTCCTCCTATTGTATTACTAGGCATACAATGGACAGGGTCGGAGAATAAACACGCTAGTTAAATATATTTAGCTTGCAGCATTTTATCTCATTAATGCATACTATACATTTATGCCTTAAGCAAACTTTAGAAAAAGCTCAGATGCTACAAGAATGCACCTACATCAAAAAGGAACTAGTTGGGTAGATACATATGCAATATATTTAACATTAAAAATGCAATATATTTTTGAAATCAAACTGCACAATAGAAAACACTGACATGACCTAACTGTGGTTGTGAATGATGCCTAATGGGCTAGATTCGTTGGCTTCTGATGGAAATTCCACCAAGGAGACGCTTGTGGCAGAGTCAAGTGACTTCCAACTTCCTTTGCTGTGGAATGGGTGGGTGGGAGCAGGGCCGGTGCAAGGAATTTTCACGCCCTAGGCGAAACTTCCACTTTGTGCCCCCCCCCAGCCCTGCGGCAGCTCCCCCCACCCAGGGGAGCCGTGCGGCAGCTCCCTGCCCCAGCTCACCTCTGCTCCACCTCCTCCCTGAGCATGCCGCTCTAACTCTAATTCTCCTCCCCTCCCAGGCTTGCGGCGCCAAACAGCTGATTGGCGCCGCAAGCCTGGGAGGCGGGAGAAGTGGAGCAGTGACAGCGTGCTTGGGAGGGGGCGTAGCAGAGGTGATCTGGGGTGGGGAGCCCTGCGGCAGCTCCCCCCCCAACTTTGAGGCACCCCTCCCGCGGCAACTCTCCACCCCTCCCTGGCCCAGGGAGCCGTGTGGCAACTCCCCACCCCAGCTCACTTCTGCTCTGCCTCCTCCCCGAGCATGCCGCCCCCGCTCTAATTCTCCTCCCCTCCCAGGCTTGCGGCACCAAAGAGCTGATTGGCACCGCAAGCCTGGGAGGCGGGAGAAGTGGAGTGGCCGCTGTGCTGGGAGAGGGAGTCTGAGCCGCACATGTCAGCGCGCCGCCGGCAGCCCAGCCCAGGAATGCTGTAAAAAAAAATTGGGGGCACCACTTTTTGGCGCCCCCAAATCTTGGCGCCCTAGGCAACTGCCTAGTTTGCCTTAATGGTAGCACCGGCCCTGGGTGGGAGCTCTAAGAAACCAGTGTAGCACAAAGTGTAAAATTCACCCTTGGTGCACAGGCCTGCACACCACTTATATCTCTTTTAAATCTTCAAACTAGAACAATGGTTTTCAAACTGGGGTACACATACCTCTAGGGGGATATGCAAGAAATATCCTGTAATGGCGGGCTTATCCCTTACAGACCTTTCCCCCCTCCCTCTGTTTTCATAGATGTATTATGACCCTGTCTCAGATGTGGGTACGCGGTAGACTGCATTATTTGGAAAAGGTACACAACCTAAAAAGTTTGAAAACCACTGAACTAGAGATTCACAGGATTTTTGCCGGCTCTTTGTAGAGGAGCAAATTTTACTCCCAAACCTCTTCTATTCAGTCAGTAGGAGTTTGCCCGAGTAAGCATTGTCCTTTATTACCTTATAGCGTAGTAACAAGGCATCTCACAGCTTCCGTGCAGGCCTTTATTCAGTGGAATCATACAGCTGAGGCTGTTCCCTGTGGAGGAGCTTGGATGAGGTTATGTTCCAGTTTAGGTCTCTTGGCCTTTTTCTTTGGCCTTCAAAGAGAAAACATTTTCTAGACAAACACACACCTGGTGGTAAAACAATAGATGCTAATAAATAAATTAATAAAGAAGATGGAATGGAACCATCATATACAAGGTTTCCAGGAAAACAATTAGCTGTGAGTTACTTCAAGCCAGAAGATACGTTTTTTTCTTTATACCTACAGTGCATGCAGAGCAGCAAACCTTAAAAACTTTCTCCTCCAGTCACAGTAGGAATTTAAAAACAAACAGAAAATATATATAGTTTTAAATTTTAAAATGTTGGTGTAGTGGGAAGGAAAGTTGTAAGTTTGTGGAAATATGTTTTTCTTAAACACATGGAGATTTTGCATTTTGGGAAAAATGAAGTAAGCAAAAAACAGCCCTTTGTTTACACTGTTAAGGAGAATCTAAGTGTTTATTTTAATTAGATAGAAGTACCACACAGATTAATACTGTGGAAGTAATAAAGATATGAGCATAATATTATGTGCCATGTTAAAAAAATTAAGAGTATATTCAGCATAGTCTAACCACTGCAGAAAGCCAAATCCTGTTTATTTCACTCATGGCAGTAATCGCAGTGAATTCACTTCAGGAATTGAGCAACATTTGACCAGAAAGTTGAATTAGTGGTACAAATCCTGCACACAGTGCATCTTGGTGCAAGCAACATTCTGAGAAACATTTAAAACTGCCTTAGAAAATATGATTGTACTGATCTTATTATTTTCTGTAGGTGACTCCATCTACCCACCTGCTAGCTGAGATGTTATTCCAGAATTGAATTATGTTAAAACCCCAGGGTTTGCGTGTTATTAACAATATTTGCCCACATTTTCCTTTTTTTCTTCCTTTGATTTTTACTTTATTTTATTGATACATATTCACATAGCATAGATAAAACTAGAAGAAAATACATAAAAAGGTACAGGAAGACTACAGGCAAGTCCTCAGTTATAGACAGATGATGAGTGGGTGGGTTTTGTTCATGATCCATCTGTAAATAGTTTTAAAAATAACACCCTACAAATATTCGTTGGAGTGGATGGATTCAGGTCTGAAGATTAGGTTTAAAATACTTAGGCCAGATCCTCAGTTGGAGTAATGGAGCTATGTCAATTTACAACAATTGAGAATCTGCTCCTTAGAACCACAGATTGAAATATCAGCAGATTCGACTTTCTGTAAGGATTGCACTGGTGTCTTTGGCCAACAAACAGTAAGAAGAAAGTATACAGAGGACTAATTCCCTGATCCAGTAAAATGCTTAAACATGTACTTAAAGTAAATGGACTACTCGTGCTTATGAAACAAAAATTTGGCTCAATATGGAGGACATTTTTAAAGTAAAAAATTGAATCTTTAACATGAATTGGCTGGAAAAACCTTGAAACATAATTCCAGTGACATATGCTTTTTTGTTTCATTACCCTTTATTTTGACATCACATAACATGTAGGAGAGGAAATTCAACTTAAGATAATAATGAGCAGCATCAAAAAAAAAAAACCAGTTAAGAGACACAAAGATCCTTCTGCTTTACATTTTAGGAATCATAGGTAGCAAATGAAAATCAAATAGTGATATAATAAATGTGTGTAGAGAAAATCCAAATGTAACCATTCACAGAAGGTAATGTCTAGTGTTGGTATTTGGATTGATATACAGGGAGTTGTTGAGTTATTTGCTAAGAATAAGAGTCACTGAAGGTGAACCTCTTTTTAAATATACTATGCTATATTAGATAAGATTCTATTCCTGAGTGTGGCACATGTCCATTTAACAGCAACAGCAAAGCTATTTAAAACTAAGCTATTCAAACTGAATAATGAACAAATCTTTACTTGCTGTTGAGGAATCATCTTCCTTTCAACCTCACACACATCTTGGACGGTAAATAGAAACATACATACATGGAGTGCAGCACGATAAGGAAAATATTTTGCTTTGGGTTTTGGAAGGTGTGTGTCTGCTTTCCATATTGTGATCCATAGAACTCTTCCTTGTGGTCCATAGGAATGTGGGCATCCACACGGTGCAGTCAATCCCAGCCCCCTATGTGAAAGTATGGCCAGGATGTCTCAAACATAAAGCTGGAACTGCCTGCTGAAACTGCTCTTTAAAGTGAATTAATTCCTACTTTTCCCCCTAACTCATGGAAAGAGGGGGGTGAAGATGACAGGCCCCTACCAGCAGACTGGGAGACAGAATAGCTACCACTGATGACTGGAACCCAATGCCTTGGAACCTTGGGCTTGACAAGGACCAACTGTTACTCATAGTAGGAAAATGAGAACTGAGGGATCCTTAATGGGAATCAGAAAAGTCACACTAAAGGAAGACAATTGTATCAGAAAAAGAAGTGGAGAGAAACCAGGATGTAGGGACTCCTGCCTGGAGGAGCGGGAAGAGACAAAGAAAAAGACAAAGATATGCCAGGACTGCTGCCCTCTGAGGAGACTGGGTAAAAAGGATGAAGCCAGAGTGAGAACTTGGAAGGGGCTTCCATGAGACCAGGGCTTCTGAAGGACAAAGACTAGAGTAGAAATGTGCTTCAAGGGGAAGGGTTGTGATTGCAAGTGTATGTAGGGAGGAGAATGAGATTCAGTGCGGGAGAACTGGTTTTGACTGGGGAAAATAAATTGATCTTGTGCACGTGTATGTGGAGATTAATTTTGATTTGCCTGGGGGTGAGGGAAACTGATTTGTGAAAACTTGATTGTGGGTTGAATTAATTTTAAGGGTATTGGCAGTAAGTAGTTTTGAGTTACAGAGGGAGGGGATTGATAACAGATGTCTAGGGCCCTACCAAATTCATGGTCCATTTTGGTTAATTTCACGGTCATGGTATTTTAAAAATCATACATTTCATGATTTCAGCTATTTAAATCTGAAATTTCACAGTGTTGTAATTGTAGGGGTCCTGACCCCAAAATGGAGTTGTGGTGGGGTCGCAAGGTTATTGTAGGGGGGAGTGTTGCGATACTGCTACCCTTACTTCTGTGCTGCTGCTGGCAGCAGTGCTGCCTTCAGAGCTGGGCTGCTGGAAAGCGACGGCTGCTGGCCAGGAGCCCAGCTCTGAAGGCAGAGCCACCGCCAGCAGAAGTAAGAATGGCATGGTATGGTATTGCCACCCTTACTTCTGTGCTGCTGCCTGGAGATCTGGGCCCTCAATCAGCAGTTGCCACTCTCTGACTGCTCAGCTCTGAAGGCAGCAGTGCAGAAGTAAGGGTGGCATGGTATGGTATCGCCACCCTTACTTCTGTGCTACTGCTGGCGGGGCGCTGCCTTCAGAACAGGGCATCTGGCCAACACCCACCACTCTCCGGCCACCCAGCTCTGAAGGCAGAGCAGAACTAAGGATGTCAATACCGTGCCCCCCTTAAAATAACCTTGTGACCTCCCAGCAACTCTCTTTTTGGTCTTCTCCCCTCATTGCCCTTTTTCCGTGGCCACTGGCCATTCCACTGTACTCTCGATTGCTCAAGCTCACAACCTTTAGGTTATCTTTGACTTCTCTCTTGCCTCTTCTCCTCACATCCTCATTCTCCCTTTTCCTATTATATTTTTAAAGCTTTCCCCTCCCATGCTAGCATTCTTGTACATACCATGCTTTTTTCTTACCTGGTTACTATTGTAACTGCCTTTTATCTGGCCTCCTTGACTACTATCTTTCCTATTGAAAATCAAATATAGTCTTCTTTTCCTGCTGTTCTATCTTACCCTGACTACATGTCATCCATCTTCTCTCATTGCTTCCCACCTTGCAGCCCACACTCTGCCTGCTCTTCTTGCCTCCTTATTCCTTTGTTGCTTGCCTCCACACTCATGCCAAAAATGGTTCAAAGCTTGCAAGATCTTCTTTAATGGCACATCTCTTATGTGATTTCAATTATCTTGGGCCAAAGTCTCCTAGGAATAGCTGCTCTAATGAGATTTCAGTTTCATTCAAACAGCAGCAGGCAAATATGGGTCACTTCTAGCTACACATTTGACCTGATCCTTCTCTTATCCAGACCTTCCCAAAAGTTGAATGGGTGTAGATTTGGGTTTTGGCCTCACTCTAGCTGAACTATATAAACTATATTAGAGCTTGTTCACTAGTTTACAGCAAAAGGGTGGGTGTCAAAACTCCTGTACCAAATCTCTATTGAAGACTGATTAATTTTTGTCAATACTTTATTTTTGTGAGCTATGGGAGACTGAAAAATCTGAATGAAAAATTGTTGTCTGTGCTGTTGCAGGCAGAAAATTACTGTATATACTCGATCATAAGCCGCTTCATTTATAAGCCGACCCCTGCGAGACGGATAACTAAAAATGGAAAATGTGTATGACCCGTTCATAAGCCAACCCTATAATTCAGGGGTCAGCAAACTTTGGCTCTCGGGCCATCAGGATAAGCCGCTGGCGGGCCGAAATGGTTTGCTTACCTTGAGCATCCGCAGGCACGGAGGTAAACCTAAGTAAACAGAGTGTCCCAGCATGCCAGCTGCTTACCCCAACAACCCGGGACAGCAACTGGTGGGGAAATTTTTTGTGGAGGAGAAGTTGGGAGTCAGAGGAGTAACCCCTGTGACCACCCCCCATGTGACCCCAACCCCAGCCCAGGACCCCCACACGCTCCTCATCCCATCCCTTCCCACCTTATCTGAGGAGGGCCAGGGGAGGATGTCTCTGGCCCGGCTGGAGCTGCTCCCAAAGGCCGAGCAGCGTGGCCACAGCCTGCTCCAGCAGGCCAGACCGGGCGGCGCGGCCACAGCCTGCTCTGGGGGGTGGGGACAAGCGGCAGGGCTGCAGCCTGCCAGCCCCGGAGCTGCAGCTGCTTCGGAGGCTGGGGGGAGAGCAGCATGGCCAGAAACAGAGACACTCTAGCTCTGCCTCTTCCCTTCTGGCTCTGCTGGCTGTGCTGCCTCTCCTTGCTCCCTCTGTTGGGAGGAGGGGTTGTGTCCCACCTCTCCCTCTCTATACCTGTTCATAAGCCGACCCCCTTCGCTGGTGCTTCCCTTTTTTACTAAAAAAAAATTGGCTTATGAATGAGTATGTACGGTAATTAGTTGATTGTATATATCTGTACTAATATGAACTTGGTGCCTTTCTTCTAGCTTAAAATCATATGTGATGTGTTCACAGCTTATTATAGCAGTCTTCTTCAAAAAGACAGTAATGGAAGGAACACATTATATCTGAATAGATTTGAAAGAAACAATTCAATATTGAAGTCATTGGTATGACTAACATTCCCTTGGGGTTGAGGAGTTGTCTCTATTTCTGTCTTGAACTGTTTTAGTCTTAGTTGTGTATTCATGTCTCCATACATGCACATTAGCAAACACCTTTTACCTGGGAATGTCATAGCTAAGCCCCTGCTAACACCGCCTGTTCTTCTACACAAAGTCAGAACATTGGCAGTGGTGATGATCAAAGCTTTGATTCAAGGATGGCTGTCAGCAAATAGCATTCAGCACAATGTAGCATAGTAGAGAGATGGGATATTGGGTCAAAGACATCAAGAAAATCCCTTATTTTATGAAAAGTGCATGGGGACTTTTCTATCCATGTAGGGCAGGCAAGGCTTCAGATTTTTACATATGCACACAGAAAAACAAATAGTAATCAAATTACTTACCAAGAAAGTAGGTAGTACTGAATTGGCCATGATGGGATTTGAACCCATCATAAAAGTGAATCTTGGTATTTTATACCAGACGCTGAAACCACTAAAACATTCCAATAGGAATGCAGTGTTGTGGTAAAATTGTGGACGTCTCCTCTGGATTTTAAACTGCCTAGCTCTTTTCACAACTGGCATGATGGTTCTTTATATCATGTCAGTTTAGATATTGTATGGGTTTCCCTCCAAACTCCATTGATTCAATGCTTAACATTCCTTTCTCACTTCTGTAGTCTGCTCCCAAAAGGCAGAAAAGAGAAGAGGTCTTTCACATTCACAAAGACAGTTCCACACAGGAAAATGGTGTTGTCTGATTTAGTTTTCTCTCAAGCAAGCATCTCGCAATTTCATCAACATGGAGTTTTCAGAGGGCTAGAGTTAAGATGCAAAAGGCCATACTTAAAATATGCTTCACAGTGGATCAGTTTTCAGATTTTGCTTTTCAGTTAAAAATATTAAAAATCAGAGCTGGCAGCAGCAGAACAATGGCCAGTATAGCTGATTGCACCTAAAAGAGCTGTCTTGAAATACAACATGGGCCTTTGTTTCTAATTGACTGAAATAACATGAGGAAGAGTAGTTTTAATATAGTCTCTAGAGAGGACTTCGATTTTGGTAAGATAGGAAGAAAGAAAACTGAATATATTTTATGTGCTGTAGAGATATGCTGAACAGTTTGGTAAAAAGAATTACACATAGATATTAGCCCATGAGTAAGTTAGTTATTTTTAGATACACACATATGCACAAATATATATAACATATATTAAAATATATTGTCCACACTTGAATCATGTTTCTTGTGTTTTAATTGTGGTAAGCACATCTCATTCCCCATATATTTGGTGCCCTTCATGACTGTACACTCACTACCCTTCAGATACAGGCTTGCAGGTTTTCATGTTCAACTATTTAAATCTCCCTAAGGCTATTGGTAAAAGACAAGTAAATATTATATATACCAGATGCACAAATGCACCTTTGATTTACTGCATTATCAGCAAGTGAACATTCATCACACACCTCATGTTTTCATTTGTCCCGTGGCTTGCTGGCAATGTGCTTAGAAGCAGTGTGTGAGACTGACTCCCAAGTATAAAGCTAGCCTTTTATATCTTTGTTTCCTACTGTGAGCTTTTCAAGATTTTTCTTCTTGCTCTTTACAGCACTTTTTTCTGTTATAACCATTTCACTAATGCATATATGCCTTTTTTCCAATCAAATTGAATGTAATAGCAATTTTAAAACCGTAGACTCTCAATATAAAGACAATGGGCCTGGAACCTTTATGGTGTGATGGTCTGAGCGCTGTATTTTGGGGATTCAACTTTCCAGCAGTATAGTATGCAAGTAGAATAATAGCCTGGTCTTGCGCTCATTGAAGTCATTAGGAGTTTTGACATCAAAGTGGCAAATAGGATCCAATCTCATTTTATAATCCTTTACTTAAAAAAATAAACCTGTACTGAATAAAACAGTCATCCAGAATTACCCTTAAATGAAAAAAGGCTAAAAATGAAAACAACAAGTTTGACAAATTATAGCCAAATAATTAAATGTGTATAGAATGAACTGAGATAAACAAGTGAAAGGCATCTTTGATGCCTGCTATGTGAAACTGGTTACGCAGTGGTTTGCATGGACTGTAGAAGCAAAACCCTAGCAATAATTTCTTCCACAGAAAGGTCATTTTGAGTTCTTGCTAACAAGTTGTTGACTCCAAATTTTTAGGTTTGGATTTATTTTTACATCTTTAAGAAAGATGAAGCACTGATTTATTTAACATTTCTGTTGACATTCCAAACTAAAGGAAGGTCAGGTTAGTCAAGGCTGAAAATAATGAAAAGAAAAAAAAAACTTGCGAAAGTTTGATATGCTGCCAACCATTGTGCCTGTTTATATTTGACAATATTCACTGGCACCTGAAAGTTTTTTTTTTTCATAAAGATTTGTTTTCATGTTTAGAACAGAATGTAGGATACTCTGTTAGGAAATACTGATCTTAGTTTCCTGAACTAGTTGCGGATGAAAGATGATGGTATCCTTTAATTTTGGCAGCAGGAACATGTTTGTGACCTTATGTCACTTTCACTGCTAGTGGCCATAGAACATACCAGGGTGTTTCCTATGTGTAAGATGTATCACATGGTGTTTCCATGCAGACAATTATGTGTGTATGTTAAATCCCAGAATGACACTTCTGCTCAAAGAAAAGCCACTGCCCATGACAAACATGTTTTAAAGATAAACAGAAGACTTACATCTCTATGGTCATATCTGTAGAACAGAGGTGGGCAAACTACAACCCGCGGGCCACATCTGGCCCGCAGGACCCTCCTGCTCCGCTCCTGAGCCCCTGGCCTGGGAGGCTAGGCCCGGGCCCTTCCCCGCTGTCCCCCCGCCCCGCAGTCTCAGCTCACTCACTCCGCCACTGGCGCAATGCTTTAGGCAGCGGGGCTAGGAGCTCCTGCGGCAGCGCAGCTGCAAAGCCCCGGCCTGACCCGATGCTCTGAGCTGTGTGGTGGCGGTGGCGGCAATGTGGCCCAGCTCCAGATGGGTGTCGCGGCTGTAGTGCCGCCAGCCACCGGTGCTCCAAGCAGCGCAGTAAGGGGGCAGGGAGCAGGGGAAGGTTGGATAGAGGGCAGGGGAGTTCGGGATGGTGGTCAGGGGGTGGGGGTGTGAATGGGAGAAGGGGGGTTTTGGTGGGACAGTCAGGAAGGAGGGGGGTTGGATGGGGTGGCAGGGGGCAGGCAGGGGTTCCGGAGGCAGTCAGGGGACAGGGAGAAAGGGTGGTTAGATGGGGCAGGGATCCCGGGGGGGCCATCAGGAATGAGAGGAGGGGTTGGATGGGATGGCTGGGGGGCAGTCAGGGGTGGGGTCCGGGGATGGTCAGGGGACAGGAAGCGGGGTGTGTGGATGGGGTAGGGGTCCCGGGGGGGGCCGTCAGGGAACGGGGTGCGGGATTGGATGGGGCAGGAGTCCCAGGGGAGGCAGATAGGAGGTGGGGGCTGGGCCATGACCCCCACCCCTAATCGGCCCGCCATACAATTTCTGAAACCTGATGCGGCCCTCAGGCCAAAAAGTTTGCTCGCCCCTGCTGTAGAACCTTTCATGAGCAGCAAATACACTTTTCTTAACCATCAAAACAAAGCTAGGAAGCTTTTGATTTAGGTCCTGTTGTATCTGAACCCTCACGTTTCTTGTTTAGACTAAGGACTAGAAATGAGTCTAATTTAGCACTAACTACTTGAGAGATTCTCTTTTCTTTTGTCTTTATGTCCTCCCACAAGTTACATTCCACTAGTACTATGAAGCTTCAATCAAGGAGGGGAAGTTCATGTGTGCAGGAGATAGAATTTCTCACCTTTTACTATGGTACTCCTGCAAAAGCTACAAATTTCCACAGACTTCAGTACTTTCACAGTTAAATTCAAATCTCACTTCAACTTCTCTCCCTCAGTAACTTCTTCACAGGCACAGTTACTCACTCTGTCTCTCTCACACACACAGTCATTTAAATATATCAAGCAAAAAAAAGATACAAATAATTAAGCTGTTCTGAAAACTAGGAAGCAATAAAAAGAAAAATTATTTCTTTTTAAAAGATATTTTGAAGATGCTCAGATATGTTGTAGATCACTCAAATACCTAGATAGATAGATCTACATTTATTTAATTATATTTAAATGAATCAATATCAAATATATCTATTATAGGGTGATTTCGTTAATCTGTTTTTATTTTTGAGTTCATCTGTTGTTGTTGTTGTCATTACTCCTTGAGCAGTATTGATGACTATGGAATTTCATAATATCTTTCAGAGATTTCTTGCTGCTATTGCTTATTTCCAGAACTTTTTCTTTTGTTCTGATGAGTCACTTTTTTGATGAGTCACTTCAATATTTGTTATTCATGTATAATGGGGCAAAATAGTGAGACAGATGTGTAGGAAAGGTGCAGTATTTGAAAAGCCAAATAAAAAGTGCAATTTTCTTCAGCCTCATTATAATTAAAACTTACACCCATTTAACTTTAGGTACATGAGTAGCCCTAAGGAAATACTCACATGCTTAAAGTTAAGCATGTGTGTAATCATTTGTAGGATCCGGTCTTTAAATGTTTTCTTTACCACAGAGTAGTAATCTTGGAAGACAATGTTGATTGTATAGACAGTAGCTCCACTCTGCTACCACAGTTTAAAAAAGATTGAGGAAAATATGTCTACAGTGGTTTGGCAAAATATCAGTGATCACAGATATTTTTATACAAGAGTAGTATCCTATTGACCAAAGGAAAGGAAACTCTCTGTGGTACAATACGATTGTATTATTTGGTTCAGGGATTGTATTCTCTCAGTTTTGCAGGATTATTTTTCATTACACTAGAGAATATCTAATTGATATTGTGAACTAGAAAAGGTAAATCTAGAGATTTCAAACTTTTGAATTTTTCTTATCATTTAGAACTACGGTGATAATGTTACAAAAGGTAACTAGGTGGACTGGATGGTTGAGATGTAAATGTGTAACCCATTATCTATCTTGCTCACCCTACTCTAAAACTAAATAGTACTACTTGTGTGGGAGGAGATTTTCCCTGCTCCTCCACCTGCCAATGCCTATTCTAAACCCTAATCCCTCTAAAACCATTCCATGTGAGCCCCTTTCCCCAAGGAAAAGTATCTTGGTTTTTCACTTAAGAAACTGGTTACCCTATGTCATAGGGTGCTCTGCTTACCTCTAGGATGGCATCTCCTCTGGCTGTTCTGGGGATTATTTTTCCATAACTGACACCCCTTCCTGCAGTTGCATGCTTTTTGTGGATCTCCAGAAGCTGCTGTGTTTCCAGGTCACTCAGAATTTCCTCCTTCTGGGGTAGTCTTTCTAAGACTCTTTCCACACGTAATGTCAGGTCGTCTTCCAGTTCACTGCCCCTATCTGGGCACCACTTCCCCAGGGGCAGGTAGGGGAACCCAGGCCCACCCTCTACTCAAAATTCCAGCCCAGATACTCTACAACATGCAATCGGGTCTGTTCAGTCCCCAACCTTGATGCTTATTCCATGGGCTGCTTCCTACTCTGCATCCCACAGGCTCTCTTCAGCCAAACATTTTGATTTCTCTTCAAATAATATAAAATGAATAGATGTTTTGATTTAGAGTGAAAACAAACTTTTCAAGCAACCTAAAATGATTATTTTTTCTGAATTTTTTTATTTCATGAAAATTTTGAATTTTTTTTTTGTTTTGTTTAGTTTAGAATGGGAAAAAAATCAAATTTGCATATTCTCCCACAAAATGAAAAATCCAGTCCCCACTCAGCTCTACTGATATCATCACAAATCCTCAGGGTTTATTTCTGACTAAACACAATGAGACTGCTGCTATGAAGCCAACTAATGGCTAGTTCAAGTGTCAGTTGGGGATAGTTGTCATTTATATAGTAGGAAATGTTGATTGTATATTTATCCATCTCCCCCGATCTTTTGTTTGTTTCTTGCCTTTCTATATTGTAAATTCTTTGCCTCAGGGACTGTGTGTTACTACCAGTCCTCCATTTATTCCATGGCTAGGTAATTTGCCATGGAATCCACTCCTTGAATTGTGTTCTGGAGTCTGAGATTTCATTTATATATTTTAAAAAAAGTTCTTGCTCTTATGATTCCAAAGAAAACCATGAAAATATGCACCCAAGTGTAAAGTAATTCAGTGTTGTATTCCTGAGTCTGCAGATAGCAACTGTCCACAAGCCAATTGCCAAAACCTCCAGCTTTACCCTGATAAGGTCTAGAATGCAATTAGGCATTGTCAGTGCAGAACTCTGCCAAATGAAAATGTGGGGACAGAATGGAACACGGTGGGTGCTACAACAATACAAATTATATATAAAAACAACAATAGTACATTATGCAAAATCTAAGTTTGAATCTTTAAGTCCTGTCCTAATGAAGCTGGAGTTCAGGGGGCCATTAAGTTTCCAGATGTTTGCAGAGTTTTGTATGTGTTCCGCAAGTATATAGCATTTTGTAAACATTAGCTACTAAAGTTTCATTCACTGGTATATAAAGTTGTGTCTAAATCCATGTTTATATAGTCTGACCAATGCACACATCTATTTAAAAGGATCACCTATCTTTGCTGTAAGTGCTGCTTGACCATTCTTAAATACACAGTCTTGAAATAGATCACTCCTGTATCTCCTCTTCAGCCATTGGCCAGTATATCCACATCAACCAGCACTAAACCCAGCAGCTAAAAACATACTTAAGACCTGTGAGCTCTCTCACCAGAGCCATCACATTTCCTCCCACCAGGAAAAACAATGGGCCTTAATAAATATGGGCTGATTTGCAGAGGTGCTGAAGACCTGCAGCTCCCACTGAAGTCAATGAAAGCTGCAAATACTGAGCACCTCTGAATTTAGTCACTAAATTTGAAAACGTTGGTCCATGCGAATTGACAAATACCACAGAAGTCAGGGTAAGAGCTGGGATTAATCCCTTGCTCTGTCCATTTTTTAGTCCAGTACACCATGCTGCCTCTCTCGCTATTGAGCAGCCCCTGCTGTAGCCAAATGTCATACTGGTTGCTCAGCAGGGGAGCTGTTTTTGCTGCTATCCAGCTGATGGCTGCTGGAGAGCTTGCAGCACCTGTAGTGCTATTAGTGCAGCCCGAGCAGCACTAAACAGCTGGGAATTACTCTGGGATCTTCCCAGAAATCAAGGGATCGATGGCTATGGTTCTTCTTGACTCCAAAGTCTGGCTTTAAGTGGTATGTAACTTGTGAATACTCTGTGATCTTTGGGAAAAATCAGTCACAAGCTTTCCTACCTACAGATTGAAAGTTTCAGTCTATAAAATGATACAAGTCAAAGAAAAAAAATAAAAACAGATTTTCCAAGCAAAGGGACTTGCAGGCCTGCAGAGGCCAGAGGTTGTGTTCCTCTCATTCTTAGTGGACCTGTCCCCGTTCAAAAAAGCAACTGGGTAATCAGCATTAGTTAGAACCTGTGTTAGCAGAGTGGGGATGGACTGAATGGAAGGATCATGGAGATTCAGACCTAGTAAGGGAGTCTGCAAACAGAGGATGTGGAACATTGACAGGGTAGTTTGGAACTGCAGCTGAATCGACTATGTCTGTTTGCTGGATAAAGACAGAGGTTTTCATCTCCAGGGACATGACAGTTTTTCATAACAACTAAATTCACTTTAAATTTAAAAGTTTTAAATTGTTCAAAAAGAAAGAATGACAGCTTCAAACAAAACTGGTATCAAATAACACTGAGGCAAAACATTGTTCAAATATAAAATCAACATAACTTTTTATTTTGGTGAGCGTTTAATGTTAGATAAGGTGTATCAATGTTTCAAACATGCTGGAATAGGATTTTTCTGGAAAAGAAAGAATTTAGTTAGAAACAAAATGTAATGTGGAAAGATATGCAAAAAATGTGTATCTTCTAAGAAGAGCAGTATATTTGTTTGGAGTTGATTTGTTTTGCGGGGGGGTTAACAATTTCACACTGACTTAAATTGAGCAGTTTGGGTATTTAAACAACGTTCATAACCATCTGATTCCTTAATAATAGTTTTAGAAGGTTTGAATAGTTATTTTAGATGTTGGATCTAGAAACATGCCTATCTGCCTCCCTCCCTCTATTTCTCTTTCTCTCTAAACATATCCCCAGTTTCCCAGCAGGTTCAAACACAGATGGCAGCCTTATTGCGACAGAAGCAAAAATGCTACATTAATGTTTAAAGGGATTAAAAATCCTCTTGGCATCAGTGGCATATGTTACCAGTTAATTGTAGCACTGGAAGCTTCCCTGCTGTTTTAAAACATGGACTCATTTTACATGCTTTCTGCAGAGCAGTATGAAATGTCAAATTTGTTGGTATAAGTTTTGAATCCAGTCAGACAAAAATGAGTCATAAAGATAATGTTGTGCTATCTAACACAGCTTTTGAATCCAAATAATGTTTTACTGCTGTTCCAACTATGATGGAAAACTGGCTTGCTGCTCTAACACTGCAGTTGTGTGCATGTTTCATGCTTATAGCAGAGGGTACTCACATTTGGCAGATGATTTTAGCTTTTCACCTGCATTATTTCAGATTGTCATTTTGGCTGAAACACCTTGCTTGTTGTTTAAATTATTTTCAAGATGCAACACTAGCATTTCTGGTTTCTTCAATCAGTTGGCTATAGAATGGCAAAACCCACCATGTGATAGCTTGCTAGCAATGAACATTTTGGTAAGGACATTTTTTAACTGCCATGGTCAGGTGATTAGCATACTGCTGAGTAACATAATTCTTACCATGTCCCTATTCACAGATTAGCAATTCTCAGTAATGAGTTGTAGACCATATGCAGCTATCCTGTGTTATATTTCAAGTGAAAAGAATAAGAAGTTTGAAATGCTGAAAAATTGTCATTGCTTCAAATCAGGTAACACCTGTCACATTAGATATACATTATTGTAAACCTAAAATCTAGCATAAATCCTGGTGATTATTGCCCGTATGGAGCATGAATTCTTGGATGCAAATGAAGATATTGCTAAGAAGGAGTGCAAAAGAATAGCACAAGCATGTAGGAACAAAATCAGAAAGGCTAAGGTACAAAATGACTTACACTTAGCAAGGGACATAAATGGAAATAAAAAGAGGTTCTTTAAATACATTCAAAGCAAAAGAGAGACAAAGGAAAGTGTAGGTCCTCTACTTACAAGGGAAGGAGAGCTAATAACTGATGACATCAAGAAAGCCGAGGTGTTTAATGCCTATTTGCTTGTCTTCACTGAAAAGGTTAATGATGACCAGATACTCAACACTATTAAATTAACAACAAGGGGGAAGGAATGCAAGCCAAAATAGGGAAGGAACAGTTAAAGAATATTTTGTTCTCCATGTCCTCTGAAGGGAATACAAGAAGTAATGGCTTATTCTGCAGGAAAGAAGATTTAGGTTAGCTATTTCTAACCATAAGGGTAGTTAAGATCTAGAATAGATTTCCAGGCGAAGTTGTGAAATCCCCATGTTCAAGTGTTTTTAAAAACATGTTGGCCATACACTTCTTAGGGATGGTCTAAGTTTACTTGGTCCTGCCACAGCATAAGCGGCTGAACTTGAGGACTTCTTCAGGACCCTTCTAGCCCTAAATTTCTATGATTCTGTTCCTGAATGAGGTAAAGTGCAGGTTAGTGTGTTGGAAGGCATTAGATGATGTATAGGTAGAGACAACTACTTGTTGAAAGATTTGCAGGACTGAAAAACACTGGCGGTGTGTGGGACATATGAATGCAGCCAATTATTGACACATCTTTGCTACATTAAAGCAAGATGTAGGAGCAGCATGTTTGTTTCTATCAACTACCATCAGTTAGCTTTTTCACCCGTAGATGGCAGAATAGCAAAATACTCAGATTAAACAGAAGTGATGAATCCTTGACTTCACTATATGTCAGATAAAGACATGGAGATATGTTCCATTGTTTGTCTATTTTGGAAGTGGTGGCTTACCAAATTAAATTGATGTCATGATTGTTTATGGCAGCAAGGAATCTGTTAGTCTGTTCTTTTCCTTCCTATCTGTCAGTGTCATTTTGCTCCAGATCATAAAATTCAGCCATGCCTACTTAAGATTTTGTATTATGATAAACTAGTACCCTGAAAAATCTGAGTCACCATATTCTGGAGATGCTGTAGTTATCCTTTTTATCACTAATTTTACCAAAAGACCATTTGTCCTCAACACACAATTCTTGTGGATCCCACTTCCATTTGGTTATTCAAACATTCTTGCTTTTTCCTCCTGCTGCTTTTCCCAACCTAATTTGATTATAGCGGAGACTTAAAATATACATAGTGAGGAATCTGGCTTAAGGCCTCCAACTATGAGCAATAGCAGTAGTTTGCTAACATAAGAAATATACAAAAATCCCTGCTGTTCTTTTATGGATTTGTGACATGTTTGCCTCATTGTTACTAAATACACATACTATTTGAGATGCTGCATGTTGCTAGAGGAGCATAGAATCAGGAGGTCATCTAGTCCAACCCCCTGCTCAAAGCAGGACCAATCCCCAACTAAATCATCCCAGCCAGGGCTTTGTCAAGACTGACCTTAAAAACCTCTAAGGAAGGAGATTCCACCACCTCACTAGGTAACCCATTCCAGTGCTTCACCGCCTAGTGAAAAAGTTTTTCCTAATATCCAATCTAAACCTCCTGCATTACTCCTTGTTCTGTCATCTGCCACCACTGAGAACAGCTGAGCTCCATCCTCTTTGGAACCCCCTTTCAGGTAGTTGAAAGCAGCTGTCAAATCCCCCCCCCTCACTCTTCTCTTCTGCAGACTAAATAATCCCAGTTCCCTCAGCCTCTCCTCATGTGCTCCAGCCCCCTAAGCATTTTTGTTGCCCTCCGCTGGACCCTTTCCAATTTTTCCACATCTTTTTTGTAGTGTGGAGCCCAAAACTGGACACAGTACTCCAGATGAGGCCTCACCAATGCCGAATAGAGGAGAATGATCATGTCCCTCGATCTGCTGGCAATGCTCCTACTTCTACAGCCCAAAATGTCGTTAGCCTTCTTGGCAACAAGGGCACACTGTTGACTCATATCCAGCTTCTCGTCCAGAGGTGGCTCCAGGCACCACAGCAGCAAGCGCGTGCCTGGGGCGGCAAGTCACGGGGGGCAGCCTGCCAGTCCCTGTGAGGGCAGCAGTCAGGCTGCCTTTGGCGGCATGCCTGCGAGAGGTCTGCCGGTCCTGCGGATTCGGCGGCAATTCAGCGGCAGGTACGCTGAAGACGTGGGACTGGCGGATCTCCCGCAGAAACGCCGCCGAATTGGCGTGACCAGCGGACCGCCCACAGGTGTGCCGCCAAAGCCACCTGACTGCCGTGCTTGGAGCGGCAAAACACATAGATCCGCCCCTGTTCTCATCCACTGTAACTCCTAGTTTTCTGCAGAACTGCTGCCTAAGCACTCGGTTCCTAGTCTGTAGCAGTGCATGGGATTCTGCTGTCCTAAGTGCAGGACTCTGCACTTGTCCTTGGTGAACCTCATCAGATTTCTTTTGGCCCAATCCTCATATATCTTTCCCAAGTGCAAAAGACTCTTTATTGGAGAAAAATAGCAATTATTAAAGCACCTATAAAGCATATATTTGAGTGCTATTTAATCTGAACTAGTAAAGATGGGCAGGAGTTAGAATACCAGAAATTACTAGAAAATTCAACCCAATTCAGAACTCCTAAACTGCTGGTAGGAAGACTTTTGGGAATGATGAAACAGTGTATACCAGAGGTGGCCAACTTGAGCCTGAGAAGGAGCCAGAATTTACCAATGTAGATTGCCAAAGAGCCACAGTAATATGTTATCAGTCCCCCCCGATGCCTCCCACCCACCAGCAGCCCAAGTGATCAGCACCTCCCCCTTCCTCCCCACACCTCCCGATCAGCTGTTTCGTGGCGTGCAGGAGACTTGACGGGGGATGGGGAGGAGCGAGGGCATATAAGGCTCAGGGGAGGGCTCGGGAAGGGGTGGAATGGGGGCAGGGTCTGTGGCAAAGCCAGGGGTTGAGCAGTGAGCACCTCCTGGCACATTGGAAAGTTGGCACCTGTAGCTCCAGCCCCGGAGTCGGTGCCTATACAAGGAGCCGCATATTAACTTCTGAAGAGCCGCATGTGGCTCCAGAGCCACAGGTTGGCCACCCCTGTGTATACAGTGATGACAACTCTTTTGGCTTTAAGTTCTCCCACCAACAACATCGCTGCCATACACAGTTTTGAAAAGTTATATTTTTCCAACCACATTTGTTTCAATGTTCAATCCAGTGATCAAACATTCTGGCCTGACCAGGTGTATCACAGCAGACTTACTTTTAAAGAACAGTGTTGTTGCTGGAGTTTAACATTTATGAATACAACACACACAGCTAAAGTAACTACTTCATACTAGGACTCTCGATTAATCGTGGTTAACTCACACGATTAACTCAAAGAAATTAATTGTGATTAAAAAAATGAATCATGATTAATTGCAGTTTTAATCGTGCTGTTAAACAATAGAATACCAATTGAAATTTATTAAATATTTTGGATGTTTTTCTATATTTTCATAGATATTATATTCTGTGTTGTAACTGAAATAAAAGTGTATATTATTTTTATTACAAATATTTGCACTGTAAAAATGAAAAATAGTATTTTTCAATTCACCTCATACAAGTACTGTAGTGCAATCTCTTTGTCGTGAAAGTGCAACTTACAAATGTAGATTTTTTTGTTACATAACTGCACTCATAACTGCAATGTAAAACTTTAGCGCCTACAAGTACCCTCAGTCCTACTTATTGTTCAGCCAATCACTAAACAAAACAAGTTTGTTGGGCCTGTCCTGTAGTAGGTGATTTCTGGGTACCCGTCTTGCTCTGTCAATCTGTTTCCTCACTTCCCCAGGTGGGTATTGTAGTTTTACGAATGCTTGATAAAGATCTTGTAGGTGTTTGTCTCTGTCTGAGGGGTTGGAGCAAATTCGTAAAACTACAATACCCATCTGGGGAAATGAGGAAACAGATTGACAGAGCAAGACGGGTACCCAGAAATCACCTACTACAGGACAGGCCCAACAAGGAAAATAACAGAACACCACTGGCCATCACATACAGTCCCCAGCTAAAACCTCTCCAGTGCATTATCCACGATCTGCAACCTATCCTGGAAAATGATCCTTCACTCTCACAGACCTTGGGAGGCAGGACAGTCCTCGCTTACAGACAACCCCCCAACCTGAAGCAAATACTCACCAGCAACTACACACCACACCACAGAAACACCAACCCAGGAACCAATCCCTGTAGCAAACCTCGTTGCCTACTCTGTCCCCATATTTACTCTGGTGACACCATCAGAGGACCCAACCACATCAGCCACACCATCAAGGGCTCATTCACCTGCACATCCACTAATGTTATATATGCCATCATGTGCCAGCAATGCCCCTCTGCCATGTACATTGGCCAAACCGGACAGTCCCTCTGCAAAAGAATAAATGGACACAAATCGGACATCAGGAATGGTAACATACATAAGCCAGTAAGTGAACACTTCAATCTTCCTGGTCATTCTATGACAGATTTAAAAGTCACTATCATTGAACAAAAAAACTTCAGAAACAGACTTCAAAGAAAAACAGCAGAACTAAAATTCATTTGCAAATTTAACACCATTAATCTGGGCTTGAATAGGGACTGGGAGTGGCTGGCTCATTACAGAAGCAGCTTTTCCTCTCCTGGAATTGACACCTCCTCATCTATTATTGGGAGGGAGTGGACTACATCCACCCTGATTGAATTGGCCCTGCCAACACTGGTTCTCCACTTGCGAAGTAACTCCCTGCTCTCCATGTGTCAGTATATAATCCCTGCATCTGTAACTTTCACTCTATGCATCTGAAGAAATGAGGTTTTTACCCACGAAAGCTTATGCCCAAATAAATTTGTTAGTCTTTAAGGTGCCACCAGACTCCTTGTTGTTTTTGTAGATACAGACTAACACGGCTACCCCCTGATACTTGGCTGAACAAGTGTACTTGCAAGCTCTAAAATTTTAAATTGTTTTTATTTTTGAATGCAGGTTTTTTTGTACATAATTCTACATTTGTAAGTTCAACTTTCATGCTAAAGGGATTGCACTACAGTACTTCCATTGGCTGAAAAATACTATTTCTTTTGTTTTTTTACAGTGCAAATACTTGTAATCACAAATAAACACTGTTCACTTTGTATTCTTTGTTGTAATTGAAATCAATATATTGAAAATGTAGAAAACATCCAAAAATATTTAAATAAATGGTATTCTGTTATTGTTTAACAGTGCAATTAATCGCAATTAATTTTTTTAAACCCACGATTAATCGCGATAATTTTTCTAAGCACTTAACAGCCCTCTTTCATACATAACAGTAGTTTTCTGGAGTACTCCATTTAGTTGTAGCTTAGACTTATACCAAGATTTTGAATGTAGAAATTGTATACCATAAAATCAAAGGGCCAAGGCCAAAGGCAGTCTTGTGGGATTTCGTTAGCTAAGGGGCTGTAAATTTTAATTGTTCTAGGCCACAGGTTGTAAACTATTTAGTTGGACAAATATGACTTAGTTGTATGTTAGTCCACAGTATATTTATATAAAATTTTGCAAAATATCTATTTTTAAAAATCTTATTATTTCATGAAAGTCCAGCCTTTCCAAATGTTCTCCTATTCTCATTCAAAAACTGAAAACAGTATTCAGAAATTTCAGTAGAAATGTAAGAATGAAGCCATTGGTGGAACTAATAGTTTTAAATCTATGCATTGAACAATTCCCCACCTCCACCCACTTGCCCACAAGCTGTACCAACAATCTCTCAAAATAGTTATGCTATTACGCCAGTAATTTTCAAACTTTTGTACTGGTGACCCCTTTCACATAGCAAGCCTCTGAGTACGGATCCCCCTCCTCCTATAAATTAAAAACACTTTTTTATATATGTAACACCATTATAAATGCTGAATGCAAAGCGGGGTTTGGGGTGGAGGCTGACAGCTCACGATCTCCCATGTAATAACCTCATGACCCCCTGAGGGCTTCCGACCCCCAGTTTGGGAACCCCTGCATTACGTCCAATAAACTAACCTCATCTCTGATGAAACTCTATTGGCCTAATTTTATTCACTATCACAGCTCTAGGGAACTCGACAGGGAGCAGTTCCAGACACCTTTCATTTCTAACTCTATTTTATGTTCACAATTAGTATCTTCAAGAAACTTCCAGGTTCCAGTCAAATCCGGGATTTGCTTTATTTTTTCTATGTTGGAATCAGGATCAGCATACTGGAACACAGTGTACTTGTAAGATTGAATCAATCAATATGAAGTAGAATATCAGTCTGAAAACAACATTAGCATCATTTAGTTAAGACTAGTTGTGTATGAATTTCTTTGTGTAAGAGAAATACTGAGATTTAAAAGTGAAGTCCTACTGTGAATGTGGAAGTATTTGTCAAATTATGAACTGATCCTAGAGCCTTAACCCATTTTGTTTTGTTTATATAATGACTTTGCTTGCTAAAATGGTAGAGGTGCAAATACTTTCCATGCACAAGTTGAATATATTTTACTATATTTCTGCATCACTTTGAATAGTCAGATTATCTGTTTACTAGTTTTTTTGGAATAGCAACAACAATTAAGATAGAGTAAAGGTACCAATTCCTTGAAATTTACATCACTAAGTAAAGTTAAGAGTAATCAAATATACTATGATTTCAAACTTTTCTGACTTCCCTTTCTGTATATAATTCAAAGGAAGCCTACAGTAACAAAAAAAGCTATAATTCTTCAAAGTTTTGTTTGTGCTGTCACATTTTTGCAAAATTGTAATAACAGCACAAAATACTCCAATATTAGTCTTTACATAATTCTGAAGTCATAATGAATCTGTTAAAGATATAAGCAAGACTATTTAGTTATTTGCATTATTCATGTAACTCTGGCAATAAGGTTCAGTCTGGGGTAGACAATTATTGTACATTAACATCGGTGTAGGGCAGTTGAAATGGTTTGTAATGAGGTGTTACCAATCCTGAATATCTTTTAAGAGCCACTTGACCCAACATTTTTTTTAATTGGGTCATCTTCTTGATTTAAAATACTTAGACTTATTTTAAGGATTTGATTAATCGCTTGTACTAGTCATGACATATTTGGGGTAAGAAATGCTTCTTCTATTGTCATGCAAAGGACTGTGGAGGTTTGCGAGATCAGCAATGACTATAATCTGTCTTGAGGCTTTTATACAGCACCTATAACCAGAGTAAAAATGTATGTTAAAGACAAGTTTGACTTTCTGCTTTCCAATAAGGTCTTCTTCATATGAATGGCTTTTTTTTCTTCAATTCAGCAAAGGCACATACATTTCACAAACTTAAGAACAGCCATGCTGGGTCAGACCAGTGGTCCATCTATCCCAATATTCTGTCTTCTGACAATGGACCATGCCAGATGCTTTAGAGCAAGTGACCAGAACAGGGAATCATTTAGTGATCCCTCCCCTGTCATCCACTCCCAGCTTCTGGTAATTAGAGGCTAGGGACATCCAGAGCATGGGATTGCATCCCTGACCATCTTGGCTAATAGCCATTGATGGAGCTATCCTGCATAAACTTATCGAATTCTTTTTTGAACCCAGTTATAGTTTTGGCCTTCACAACATCCCCTGGCAATGAGTTCCACTGGTTCACTGTGTGTTATATGAAGAAGTACTTCCTTTCGTTTGTTTTAAACCTGTTGCCTATTAATTTCATTGGGTGATTCCTGGTTCTTGTGTTATATGAAGGAGTAAATAACACTTCCTTACTCACTTTCTCCATCCCATTCATGATTTTATAGATATCTATTATATCCCCTCTTAGCCATCTCTTTTCCAAGCTGAAAAGTCCCACTCTTTTTAATCTGTCCTTATATGGAAGCTGTTTCATACCCTTAATCATTTTTGTTGCCCTTCTCTGTACCTTTTCCAATACTAATATATCTTTTTTGAGATGGGGTGACTAGAACAGCATGCAGTATTCAAGGTGTGGGCATACCATGGATGTATATAGTGGCATTATGATATTTTCTGTCTTCTTATCGACCCCTGTTCTAATGGTTCCTAACATTCTGTTGGCGTTTTTGACTGCCATTGCACATTGAGCAGATGTTTTCAGAGAACTTTCCTCAGTAACTCCAAGACCTCTTTTTTGAGTGATAACAGCTAATTTAGATCCCATTAACATCCATGAAGTCATCATTTTCCTTAGACAAATTTTTCCCTTAGGTCTGTCTATTGATCTAGCAGGTTCTTGATTTTTCTTGTCACTGGATATAATATTAATTCTAGTGTTGGTCACATTTGACTTAATATTTGCAGTAGTTTCACCTTTTTGTCTTTGTCATCTTTATTTTAACACTTGATTGTCTCAGATAGTTATCCCTATTTGTAAGTAAAATATAAAGACAAATTGGACAAACCTTTTGTTTTTAGTAAGTAAGGTTTATAGATTCTTAGTCTCAAAAGATGGGGTAACTGCCACTATATCTAAGTTACAGTATGGTTTAAGCTAAAAAAGAGGGACATCGAATTAATTTGTCACAGAATAAACATATGTAAATTGTATAATTTTAAGAGTAATGTTTGGTTTTGGTTTTGCTGGCCACTATGGTGATTACATTTAAAAATTGTTCCCCTAGAATTTAAATAAAGTTTGACACTTAGTAAAGCAAAATCAGGCAGACTTGCTGTGATTTCTCTTTTCATCTTTAGAAGTACCAATATCTCCTCAGCATTGTGAATGGAAGTGTTCATATATCTGCTTATTATTGGATACCGACTAATATCATATTACTTGATGTTACTTTTGTTTCAAAAGCAGATAACCTATATAGTCCCTGATAACAGTATTTGTTTGTGATTGTCAGAAAAGAAAATTATTTATTAAATTATCCATGTTATTGTAATAATGATAGCCTGTGACCGGTTTGGGGGGACCCCCTCCAGTGCAGAGCGAGTGTGTCCCTTAGGGTGTTGGGGCGGGACGTACGTGACCTGCATCTATGCCTTTGTAGCCAGAGTTAATATACTTGCCCCAGTTAGCAGGGCAATGAAGCCTAATGACCAAAGTCAGTGTATTTGCCCCTATTAGCAGGGCAATGTGGCCCAATGGCCAGAATCAATAGATTCACCACAGTCAGCAGGGCAGTAAGATCTAGCGGCCGAAGTCAATAGAATTGCCCCAGTCAGCAGGGCAGTAGGACTCACTGGCCTCAGACAATAGATTTGCCCCTGTTAGGAACCCATAAGGCCTAGTGTCCAAAGTCCACGTACCCACCCTTGTTAGTGGGGCAGTAAGGCCTAGTGGCCACAGTCAATATGTTTGCCCCTGTCTGTAGGGCGGTAAGGCCTATGGCCAAGTGGCCTCAGTCGAGGAAGGGCCCTGGTAGTGGCAGGAGTGCATGCCACTGAGTCAGGGGTGGGCGGTTTCTGACCAAAACATGCTGACTCAAAATTCCGGTTCACTAACCAGGCCACTATCTAATTCCCCTGGGCTGCTTCCTACTGTGGTTCCCACTGCTGCGGTCTGGGCATCTCTGCTGTCTCCGGGTTCCCCGGTCTGTGCTGTCCCTGGCAACCCCGGACTCTGTGAAGCTTCTGTGTGTACCCTGATGTCTGCCTGGGTTGCGGTGTGTCTGGATCCCATGGCTTTGGGCTTTGGCTGATCCTTGGCTGGAGCCTGCGGCAGGTGCTCGTCCTTCCTCTCTGGTGGTTAGCCCCAACTGAGCGGAGTTGCTATATATACTCCTTTTATATTAGTGCAGTTGGAGCATGCCCAGTAGAGTTGAGGGAGCGTGGCTTCCTCAACCCACAATGTAGGGTTAACCCTTCCCTGTCCAGTGAGGGACAAGTGCGCCCTGTCACATATCCCAAATAACAAGTCCAGAACCCTATGTCCCAATATAGTAGTAAAGACAAGGAAACATGACACAAACCAAATTGTAAACCAAATAATAATATTTGAGAATAGGTTGGCTGTGGTTCTTTTCTTGATGGAACATACAGTGTATGAATATTATTTACTTTAATGAGTAGTGGTGGGTTCAGAATGTGAGAGAGAAAAATTTTCTGGCTTATATACCAGTACAATGCCAGTTACTGTGCTGGAGTCTCTTTCTTCCTATATTTGTAATCTATGTTGCATTAATATGCTGACTTTCAAACATGTTGGGTTCAATTTCATGTAAGTAGATGGAATTTTTTTTTTTGAATCAGTTCACTATGTTATATGGTTCAGCAACTATTAAAACTTTGCATTTGCAAGCCTGGTGGGGAAGAGTCTGAGTTTGCTTCTTTATGGCTTCTCCTGTTTCTTTCTCCGTGTCCTGGACAGTATAGGTAGGCAATTAGTTTGTTTCTGGACCTTCCAAGGATCTTTGTTTTAGGAGTTTTTGGTGGGGAGGCTTATTTTATTTTGGGGGGAGGGAATGAGAGGGATATTGAACTTGTCATACCACCTTGTGTCACAGCAGTGGCTGCAGTTGTTGTAGATGAGACTGAATGGATCCTAATCTTTCAGAGCTGTGCTAAACAAAATGATGGGATGATTTACATGGTTTTGATCCACACATATTTGGAGGGGGAAGGGCTAGATGTCCAAAGTGAAGTGTTCTCCATTTGCGTACAAGGAGAGCCTTGCATGCAAACTTCAACTTATATTTGCGTTGAGTTTCTTTTAATAAAATGGAAGGTTTGGGGTTTAAAGGAATTTCCATATCAACAAATGTTTACCTAATCCACTAATGTATACTAGAAATATGACAGTAATGACCTGGGAGCCTGCTAAAATGAGACATAAGGGACAGTTGTAGTTTTCACATTAATAAACAGCAAAAGCTGTTGGGGTGGTAGGTATGTTCAATATGGTAAATTATAAGCAATCATTCTAAACTTAATATTAACAAGGTAGGAGGTTGACTGTAAAAGCTTCCAACAAATTTTCAAGTTAGTACCTATGTAGCAACCCGTATAAATCATAGAATCATAGGACTGCAAGGAACCTCAAGAGGTCTCTAGTCCAGTTCCCTGCTCTGAAGGCAGGACTAAGTATTAACTAAACCAGGGGTGGGCAAACTTTTTGGCCCGAGGGCCATATCTGGGAATAGAAATTGTATGGTGGGCCATGAATGCTCACAAAATTGGGGTTTGGTTGTGAGTGGGGGGGTGAGGTCTCTGGTTGGGGGTGTGGGCTCTGGGCTGGGGCCAGAAATGAGGAGTTCAGGGCGTGGGAGGGCTCCGGGCTGGGGCGGGGAAGTGGAGTGCAGGTGGGTGAGGGCTCTGGGGTGGGGCTGGGGATGAGGAGTTTGGAGTGTAAGAGGGTGCTCTGGGCTGGGACTGAGGGGTTTGGAGGGCGGGATGGTGATCAGGGCTGAGACTGGGGGTTGCGGTGAGGAAAGGGGTGCAGGCTCCGGCTGGGGCTGTGGATGAGGGGTTTGGGGTGCAGGAAGGTGCTCCAGGCTGGGATCGAGGGGTTCGGAGGGCGGGAGGGAGATCAGGGTTGGAGCAGGGGGTTGGGGCATGGGGAGAGGCTCAGGGATGCAGGCTCAGGGCAATGCTTACCTCATGCGGCTTCTGGAAGCAGCGGCATGTCCCTTCTCTGGCTCCTACGTGGCGGTGCGACCAGGCAGCTGTGCACACTGCCCCATCTTAAGGCACCGCCCCTGCAGCTCCCATTGGTTGCACTTTCTGGCCAATGAAAGCTGCGGCACTTGGGGCGGGGACAGCCTGCAGACTGGAGCGCCCGGCTTCCCCTACACATAGGAGCCAGAGGGGGGCCATGCCACTGCTTCTGGGAGCTGCCTGGAGTGCCCCCCAACCCTGCTCCCCAGCTGGAGCACCAGAGTGGGGCAAGCCCCAAACCCCGCTCCCCAGCGGGCGCTCGAGGGTCGGATTAAAACGGCTGGTGGGCCGGATCCAGCTCGCAGGCTGTAGTTTGTCCACCCCTGAACTAAACTATCCCTGACAGGAGTTTGTCTAACCTGCTCTTAAAAATCTCCAGTGATATAGATTCCACAACCAACCTGGGCAATTTGTTCCAGTGCTTAACCACCCTGACAGTTTTTCCAAATGTCCAACCTAAATTGCCCTTGCTGCAATTTAAGCCCATTACTTTTTGTCCTATCCTCAGAGGTTAAAGAGAACATTTTTTCTCCCTCCTCCTTGTAACAACCTTTCCGTTGGTGGCCTCAGCAACAAGAGCCTTTGAGAGTCCTCAGCGTAGGTGCTGACTACAGTTGTATAGATTAACCTTTCTCCTGGCAACAAGGTTTTTGTAGAGACTCTTGGGATTTTCTACTGGTTCTTGCAGCTGGACACTCTTACCCTCCACCCTATCCCCCACTGCTGGCCTAAAACTACTGAGGTGCAGAAAGATTGAGGTTTGCAGCTTTAGCAGTCATATTGCTTGGCTTGCCACTCCCTTTGTGGCACTGGTTTCCAAGCAAACAAAACTCAATCCATTTCCAAGGGGTTTATGCAACAAGGAATGTTGTTCTGTTCCTGGGGCATATAACAAGGTTGGAATTTAGGGGTAGGGAGTTTGTCTATAAACAAACCATCCTCAAATATACAACAGCCTGCAATAGTCAGAGAAGCCCCTACCAGAATGAGAGAGAGGCACGACTAAATGAATGGTTGACTCGCCTTAGAAAGTGAAAAAAGATATCCATCCAGAACCAAGAGGATTTCTCTCACTATGAAATTCTCACACCCACAGTATGGGATTAAGGTGGAAGAGCCTTGTGAATTGAGAGTTCTGTTGGCACCTACCCTTTGATCTGCAGACATAAGAAGAATCTCTCATTCACATACAGTACTGTATGCAGTGTAGTTGTAGCTATGCCAGCCCCAGGGTATTAGAGAGACAAAGAGAGTGAGATAATATCTTTAATTGGACCAACTTCTGCGGGTGAGAGAGACAAGATTTTGAGCCACACCAAGTTCTTCTTCAAGTCTGGGAAAGAGACCTGAAGAAGAGCTCTGTGTGAGCTCTAAAGCTTGTCTCTCTCACCAACAAAATTTGGTCCAATAAAAGATATTACCCACCTTGTGTCTCTAATACAATACTATAGTCAGTTTCAGGCACCGTTTTACAAAAACAGAGTCCTAACACTCTTGCCTCAGCTGTTGGCCCTACAATAAGCTCCCTTGAGAACTCCTCTTCCTTTCTCCATGCATCTCCTAAAGCAATTTCCAAAGGGGATTCTCTCTGTGGAGGCCCAACCAGGGACAGGACACTACATCACACCTCAAATACTTGGATAGCAGATAGAAATGTCCGAATGCCAATTAATCCTGTCTGTGCTTTTTATATGGAACAGCTAGATATTTTATCCAAGTGGTCTTGGAATTGGGAAATATCAGGCAGAAGGCTAGGTAGTTCAGTATTCTAACACATCGCGTAACAATGTGCTATTAAAGATGCTGCAACTGGAAAGGGCTGGCTTGTGCTTTGATATTTCCCTTTGAATTTTTTATACATGATTTACCAGTTCAAAGTAATATTTCCCATATTTTAAACTGACAGAAGGTTTCACTAGGGTTCTCCTTGTCTTTTCATAATCTGGCTCTTTATCTAACCTCTCAGTATTTTTTGTAGTGCATTTCTATTCTTTGAAAAGTTTATTATGGTGTACTGAAGATGGGAGGTAAGACTGACAAAAACAATAAAAAACCCAACTTCTTCAAGTGGCTCTGCATAATCCCACTTATGGGACATTGCGATGCCTGGTGGCATTTAAGAATAGAACCTTCTCCAAGCAGTATCCATTAGAGTGTACTTTTCCCCTCAGTACTTCCGAACGCTCCAAAGGTGAGACTATCTACCATTTCAGTCCTTCCAACTGCAGCGTCAAATGGAATTGAACACTGTTCTTCGAATCTGGGTTTTTCTCCATTTATAGTGCCTTGATAGATTATAGTTATTCTTAGTGTAGTTTTTAATTAATGTAAGGTAGTTTTAAGTATAGATAGTTTAATTTAGATCTTAAGGTCAGTTCCCTATGACTGTGGAACCACAGAAGAAGAGGCCAGGCTTTAAGAGATGTGCTTTGTGCCCCACTGTCTTCTGAGACTCAGATGAATACATCAGCTGCCTTAAGTGCCTGGGAGAAGGACACACTCCATGTGGATGTTCTTTTTTGCTGGACTTTCACACCCAGAGCATGCAAGGCCAGGCAGAACAGATTACAGGTGCTTCTGTTTAAAGAAGCTCTTGCTGCTAAGCTGTACAGTTATGGTGGATCATCAGATCCGAAGACTAAGAGGCCTGTTTCAGTTCCAGCAGCTTCCTCCAGCCAGGATAAGTTGTCTAAAGGTTCCACTTCATCAGGATTTTTTTTTTTGGTGCTGATTCCTGATTCTTTGGTTAAAGCTGTCTAGGATTCAAAGGCACCATTGGTAGACAAGGGTCATCTGCCTGATAAGGAGCCTAGAGTTATTTCAGTTTCGATTGTATCAGTTCTGAAGAAGAATCTGAGGGAGAAGATGGCCACTGTTTGATACGTCATTCTTATCATATCTGTCTGATTCTGACATAGCTTTTGTTGTACCAACTTTGAAACCCAAATTGGTTCCATTTCAAAGTCCAGTGCTGTGGAGCTGAGTGTTTCTCCAGGCTGTTCGTGCCAGTTCCATCATCCACTCCTGTTCTAGGACCATCCTCTACAACCAAAGAGGATGTTAAGTGGCTGATGTGCACCTTCCTGTGTCTGAGCATTCCTCAGAGTCAAATGACAGGAAATTGGCAATGAGGAAGAGACAGTCTTCTTCAGTTCTGTGATCTGCTTCTTCCTCCTTGAAAACAGGAGAAAGCAGAGGAGATTGTTAGTCTTTCTCTAGACCCATCTATAACTCTTCCTCAGACTCCTATGGAATTTTCAAGCAGATTTTTCTAATCTTTTCTCTTTCTTCACCCTACAGTTCCATTGCTGTCTCGATAGCAGATCTGAGGTTGGATCTATTTTAGAGGAGGATAGCGGAAGAATTTAGAAACCTGATTCATCCTGGTATATGCCTCCTTATCCTGTTATTCCTCCTCCTATGGGTATGTTTCCAGATCTTAACCTCTGGGAGAGATTAGCAGCCCTGGTATTCATGGCCATATTGGGTTCAATCACAAAAATTTTTGGATCAGCTTCCTGATAGATGGAGAAGTGATGTTTCATCCTGTAATGATCTGGTAGCTCAACAGTTCTTGGATCCATTTCCTCTGGATCCATAAGCAGCTCATACAGTTGTACCTGATATGCTTTCCGAAGAGGAGGCGATAGCTGCTGTTTTTGAGCAAGAACAAATTAATATTGACTTTGATCCCAGTTTGTCACATCTTGAGCAACTGGGTATAGCTTCTGCTTAATCCCCTTCTGAAAATACTTTGCAGCAATAAGACTAATGAATTGTTGGAAAAACCACAAGAAACCAGGTCAACTGCTTGTTCTCTGGGTCTTTACCCTCAATCAGAAGGAGAGTTTCTATTCCTCCTTTTCAATATCAGAGGTAATATTACCCTCAGTCATCTGACTATTTTTTCTCAAATCAGAGATGTCATTGACAGCACCAGCAACCTCTATTTTCATTCCAGGCTCGGCATAAAAACAGGTCTTTCAGATCTAGACCTAAGATGAAACAATCTGCTCCCTCCTTTTCATTGTCTTTTAACACCAGGACTCAGATTTGACGTGAGGATTGAGAGTCATGGACCATCAGTGAGGATCCATCCCTTCTTTTATATGGGGACAAACTATCCCAATACAACAACAAATGGAGACTGATTACATCAGACTTATGGGTACTATAAATTATAAAGAAAGGAATATAATTCTGTTTGAAACACTGCTCCCTTTCCTTCCTTTTTCAGGGAACCTTCTCACAAGGTTTTTCTACTTACAGAAGTACAGAAGCTGCTCTAGATAGGAGATGCTGAGGCAGTAGCCAGACATCTGTGGGTTCTGGTTCTATTCAAGATACTTCCTGGTACAGAAAAAAGATGGGTTCCTCCATCTAATTTTAGATTTCATAAAATTGAACAACTACATCTGGAAGTTCTGGTTTCATATGTTAACACTGGCTTCCATAATTCCCCCACTTACAGTTACAGATTGGTTCTCCACCCTCGATTTTAAAGGATGCTTGTTTTCATCTCAGTCCTACACAATCATCGGAAATACCTGCATTTCACGGTGGCAGGACGTCATTTCCAGTACAAGGTGCTTCAGCTGTCAGACACACTTCACATCTCTTGTCACAGCAACAAAGAAGGGTCTTTCATCCGGATCCTTAGTCTCTTCATATGACAGTCTGGGCTATCAGACTTTGACTAGTCTTGGTACAGAATTTATTGCCTAATTCTAGAAAACTGTATCCTAGAAAGTGTTGCTATTTAAAATGGGCTAATTTGTTGATTTGATGCAGTGAAAATCTGATTTTCCAGTTTCAGCTTCCATGCCCTGTATTTTGGAATATTTAGTATACTTAAAATCTGAAGGGTTGTAATTGTACTTTAAAACTTCACCTGGCAGCTATTTCAGTTTAATACTTTGTGGTTGATAGTAGATCATTGTACATGATTCTTGTAAAAGGTTTATGAAAGTGTTATCTGACATGTATCCTCCTTTAAGAGATCTTAATCTGGTATGCTTGAACAGTGATACTCAGACATCAGTGGTTCAGGAGCCAAATTAGGAATCAACATTACCTAAAAGAGCCACAGTAGTGTGAATTCATTATTTCATTCTCTCTCTTTATATATCTTGTGACAAAGTTCCTCCTCTATCGTGGTGGGTCCTGCGCTTATTGGCGGATTTTCTTGCCTCAGACATTCACCGTGTGGGTTGGGAACAGCCCAGAGACCTTCCTCTCTGGAAGAACCCACAGTCCAGGTCAATTGGGAGGTTTGGGGGGAACCCGGGCCCGCCCTCTACTCCGGGTTCCAGCCCAGGGCCCTGAGGACTGCAGCTGTCTATAGTGCCTCCTGTAACAGCTGCATGACAGCTACAACTCCCTGGGCTACTTCCCCGTGGCCTCCTCCAAACACCTTCCTTATTCTCACCACAGGACCTTCCTCCTGATGTCTGATAACGCTTGTGCTCCTCAGTCCTCCAGCAGCACCCTCTCACTGTCAGCTCCTTGAGCCTCTTGCTCCCAGCTCCTCACACTCACACCACAAACTGAAGTGAGTTCCTTTTTAAAACCCAGGTGCCCTGATTAGCCTGCCTTAATTGATTCTAGCAGCTTCTTCTTAATTGGCTCCAGGTGTCCTAATTAGCCTGCCTGCCTTAACTGGTTCTAGCAGGTTCCTGATTACTCTAGTGCAGCCCCTGCTCTGGTCACTAAGGGAACAGAAAACTACTCATCCAGTGACCAGTATATTTGCCCTCTACCAGACACCTGTACCTCACTGGTCTGGGTCTGTCACAATCTATATCTATATTTCTATATAGTTGATTCCTAATTTGAACCACTGAGGCCTGAGTATCACTGTTCAAGATAAAGATATTAATAAGATAATACATAAATAAAATAAAGAATGCTTTGTCAGGAGTTCAAAAGGTAACCTCAGTAAAACAATATATTGTATATCCATATATATATATATACTGTATATTAATTCATTCTCACAGCAAAATGACTGACCCAGTACTGATTGGTAAATCACACAATCTAAATTATTAAATTATTAACCAGTGTTTTAATATGTGCTGCAAAGAGCCACAGGAGACACATTAAAGAACCCCCTCCCAAAACCCGGAGCCCCTCCTGCATCCCAAACCCCTCATCCCTGGCCCCACCCCAGAGCCTGCACCCCCCAGCCCAGAGCCCTGACCCCCTCTCACACCCCAACTTCCTGCCCCAGCCCTGAGCTCCCCACAAACCCGGAGTCCCTCCTGCATCCCAAAGCCCGCACCCCCAGCCTCACCCCAGAGCCTGAACCCCCAGCCCAGATGTTGATAAGTTAAGAAAACAAATTATATTTTCTAGGAATTAAAAATAGGCAGATATTGGAGAGAGCATGTATAATGTAAGAGCTAGCTCTTTCTTAAATGTACACATACTTTTATGTGTGCAGAACTTCTTAACTTGAACATATATCAAGAATTGTGGAGGCACAACTTAGGTGCTTGCAAAGGTGCACATACTTTGGAAAACATTGGCCTATTTCACCAATATGTTACTATAGATCTGTTAGGCCAATTATGATATTTCTGCATTTTCTTATCCACATTTCCTGTGACATAAGCATTTTTTAAAATGTTATAATTAATGTAGCTTTCCTTTCTCTGTTAGAACAGGAATTTGAAATAATTGTGCTATTCCATTGAGTATCTTGGAAATGCCGTTCAAACTATACCTCCATTATAGAGTAGGGAAGGCAGGGTAGTAATTGCAGTAGGACAACTGCTACATGCCTGGAGGCTTCACATACAAAAAGAGGAGAGTGGCTCAAGAAACAATCAGCTCTTCCTTTCCCTTCCCACAGCCTAGCCAATGGCAGCAGGGAGAGGCAGAGAAATCTCTTTTCCAACACTGCCTGTCTCCCAGCCTCAGGCATGATCTGTACATGTGTTCTGGACAGAAGTAGGAAAATGGGGAAATGGACAAGGCCCCAGAGCAGCTGTGTGAGCCACTCTCTTTTTCCCCTCCTCTTAGGACTTCAAGCATTGTCATTCCTTTGCTGGTCCCCTCAAACATCTCTCCCTCCTGTGCCATGGGGTGGGGAAAGAGCAGAAGTGAAAGTAAGCCGGTACACCCCGGTATGCCCTGGTACGGCGTACCAGCAAGAGCCGGTGTGCCGTACCGGGGCGGCCCGGCTTTTCCAGGTGGCAATTTAAAGGGCCTGGGGCTCCCAGCAGCGGCTGGAGCCCCAGGCCCTTTAAATTTCTGCCAGAGCCCTGCTGCTGGAGCCCTGGGGTAGCGGCAGCGGGGCTCCAGGGGTTATTTAAAGGGCCGGGGCTCCTGCTGCCTCTACTGCCCTGGGCCCTTTAAATAGCTGCTGCAGCCCCGCCGCCACTACCCCAGGGCTCTGGGGGCTATTTAAAGGGCCAGGGCGGTAGAGGCAGCGGAGTCCTGAGCCCTTTAAATAGCCCCCGGAGCCCTGGGGTAGCAGCGGCAGCCGGTGGCTCCAGCAGCGATTTAAAGGGCCCGGTTCAGTAGCGGCGGCCAAGCCCTGGGCCCTTTAAACTGCTGCCGGAACCCCCGGCTGCCGCTGCTACCCCGGCAGGGGAGGGCACTTACTGGTACAGAACGGGCAAGGGCTGGCTCTGACCCCCTCCCATCCCTGCCACTCCCGGGGTCCAGAGCCTGCCCCAATCCAGCCCCGTACCGGTAAGTCCCTATTTCTACTTTCACCCCTGGGAAAGAGATTTAAACTGTGCTCTCCCACTATTCTATTCTCAAGGACTTCAAGAACCTGTTTAACAAATGGACTGAATGAAGGCTGATATTTTATACTACTGCTGTAGGGGGGTTTATTATTATTTTTAAACTAACAGTAACTGTGAGACTGTGCAGGGAAAGAATGCTCACTTAGGCCTCAGTCCTGTAATGGAACTCCACCTCGGCACCAGGGGTCACCCACCAGAGATCATTGCAGGATCATGAATGTAGACTGTAAATTCTTCAAGGCAGACTATGCCTTCTTGTACATAGTAGGGATAGTGCATCACACAAAGAGGCCTCTGGGAGCTTTATAAATGTTTAATAATGTGATAAAAGTTCAAGCCAAGTGTCCTAAGATGGGAGCCTCGTGTTAGACTCCTAAGTCCATATTTAACCACCAAAAGTTGCCTGATTTTCAAAGTGCTGATCACCCACTATCTTCTATTTACTTTATTGGTAGCTGCTGGGTGCTCCACTCATTTGACAAGCCATTTATTTAGGTGCCTGAATGTGCATTTAGGAGCCGTACTTTAGGCCTTCATTTTTAAAAACGGTGGCTTCAGTACTAACACAAAATTGTGATATTAAAGATTGATGCACCATGCTTAAATCGTAAAATGAAAGGCTTAGACAGCAAATGTATTGTCAGTATATGAAAACAAAATCCATATTTCTCCAGATTTAAAAATATGTATCTTTTTTGTGGCAACATTTGTTTTCCTTTTTAAATACTGATTGTAAAGCAACTGAAGGTGAACTTGAAACCCTACTATTCAATTCTGTGAGAGTTCAGGCCTTATTCAAAGCCCAGCAAAAACAACAGGAGCCTTTCCTTTGACTTCAATGGGCTTTTTATCTGGCTTGTAGAAGTCATGTGATAGAAGAAGTATCAGATATTAAACTGATACTACACTTGGAACAAGATTCTCCATAGCCCTTTGTTGGGACGGGAAAGGGGAAAAAGAGCCTCCCAGTTCCATTGTGTCCCTACCCAGAAGCCAGATATATACTGTTAAGAAGCACAGGCCCTCCTTAATGGTAGCATTGCTGCTGGCACTAGCTAGCCAAAAAGGGAGTGTGGAGAGACACAATGAGCTGCTCTGCTTTTTTGACACCAGCCAGCTAGTCACTAAGAGCTATCCCTGTTGCCAGAGCTGCTGCTCCCTGGCAAACTCCAGTGGAAATTCTGACTCAGAATTCTGCCTGGGTTCTGCTGCTGCAGCACAGCCCATTCACACTCCCTCCAACACGCTTTTGGCCTTAAAAACCCGCATCTATCCCTTGATCTTAGCCGAAAGACTGAGAAGGGCTGAAAAGTTAACATCTGTCTTTGTACAGTAAGTTCAAATGTTCCTTGACAGAGATTTCACTAATGATAGCCACATATACCCTCTACAGGCCTTCCATGACCTTCTCAGATCACCCTCTTAACAACAGCTTAAAATATTTAATGTCTTCACCTTTCTCTATGTAAAAAAAGCCCAGAAGATGTGGCTTAGAATGTTCTCTTTCCTCAAAAGGAGCCTGCGATAAATATTCATCTTAACCTGAGGCACTTCCATTAATATTCGACCTTGTGCTTTTGAGCTCCACTTTGCTCACAGAGCTCCTCTTTAAAATAAAAATGGGCACACGCTCTCAGCAGATGGGCTTGACCAGGAAACTGCCTTTTTGATAGATATTTTGCAACTGGAGTTACATTTAACTTTCCAAATCTTTTGTTAATTCAGCTACTTTGGTTGAAAATGCATGAAGTTTGAAAGTTTCTGAGAAATCTTACTCCTCAATTTAGATGAAACCTCAATAAGTAACATCTGTTCATTTGCTCTGCTACAGACAGTTGCTTCTTACAGAACTGTCTTAAGTCATTAGTCAAACTTATCAGTACTTAATGCAATAACAATTATACTGTAGTAAAGTTACAGTGGAGTATTATCTGCAGCACAAGAAATGATTTGGAAACAGTGCCTTGTACTCTGTAAAATGCTGTGGTGAATCCTGTACAGGAAAAGAAGGCCAACCCTGGCTCCAAGCAAGAATGGGAAAAGGGAGCCAATTGTGAGTCACTGCATTGAAAATACCAGAAGTGTAAAACTTCTGCCTCATAGGCATTGGTTATATTGATGATGCAGGTCTTGTGAAGAAACACTTTGTGAGGTTGTGCACATACATGCTCTGAATCAAGGGATTCGGAACTTGGAAGACAGCTTGCAATACTGTGTTGTGCAAAAGATTCAAGGAGAAAAACCTCAAAGGCCCTAATTCAGTAAACATTTAAGCACATGCATGTGCTTAATTGCTATGCTGAATAGGGATGGACTGCTGAATTGGGACCTTGTGACTGCTGCCTTTTTATGAAGAAAAATCTCAGCAATAAGCCAGTCTTTAAGGAGAAAAATAAAATTTTCAGGTAGTTATTCTGCCAGTATGCTAAGGCTGACTCTGAAAGAATGTTTGTTGTACCTGAGTGAGGGTGGGGAAGAGTGAACAACAGAAGAAAGGGAAATGGAGTGAGTGGGAGCGGGGCCTCGGAGAAGAGGTGGGGCATGGGCGGGGCCTCAGGAAAGGGGCAGGGCAGGGGTGTTTGGTTTTGTGTGATCAGAAAGTTGGCATCTCATTCAAAAATTAGGAAATGCCAGACTTATGGTTATCTGCAAAACCTTAATTTGGCTCCCTTGTGCATAATCTTTATGACAGAATTTAATTACACAAATGCCTACTATTTTTTCCACAAGACCCTCTGCCTTATTCATGGGCACACAAGGGAGCAGAAGTGGGAAAGCAACTATAAATCTAGCATTTCCTACCTTTAGACTGCTTGACTTTGTAATCTAAATAACATTCTTTTTAAACATTTTAAATGTAATAATTATTGAGAGTAATCACTATATATTGGCCCACATTGTGGGATATACAACCACACCTCCTGAGCATTATCTAGCTTTCTGTTGTTCAGTGGGAGTGTGGTCACTCATACAGGGTACACTGTGTACTCTCCTCCTAGTCCAGTCAGCTTCTCCGGCTTCTTTAGGGGGACTTGGGGCCATGCCTATGCTGTTGCTGTTTCTTTGCCTCTTTTGAGTGCCCAAGGAGTATAAGTTGGGAAAGGTCCTGATCCACATTGAGTACAAGGACTGAAGGGGAAGCCAACCCCAGTGAGTTTGTTGGGCAGGGAATGTGGTACATAATCTTAGTCCTTAGAACACACCAATGAAATGGGGAAATATTCTTGTTTACAGAAGAGGAAACTGAAGTGCAGGAGTAAATGAATCAGTGTCAAAACCAGGATTAGGAAGAAAGGTCACCTGACATCTGTTGTTATGCCTATTCCACTAGATTGCTATGTCTCCCAAGAAACTTAGTATTTGACAAAAGTGCGGGGGAGGGTGGTACATGCGTGCGCACACACACACACTGCACACATATATTTGGTTGAATAATGAGTAGTCTTCTAACATATGTGTAGAAAATTAACTTGTATATATTTACAATTTTAGTTTTGTGCACTTTGTAGTAATATCTGTAGTTATAAAGAGCATGAAAGCTTTATCAATTTTCTGATATTCATATTTATGTAACAGTTTAACTACAATAAATGTTTTGATTCCTGATCTGTAGTACACTATCTAAATTACAGAGTTTTATTTTCCACAGTATCTCAGAATGTTCATGGTGAGTCTTTAAAGTAAGATGGTTCAGTATCATTTGCCACACTCTATAGTGCATTTATAAAGACATTTTAAAATTGCCTAAGATATTTTCCAAGACTTTAGGGGGTCCTCTTCAGAGGTAGTATGTAGCAAATTAGCCTTGTTTTATTCTTTTTGTGTGTCACTTATTAGGTATCAAGGAGTAGAAATATTTTTTTTAGTGATATTTGGCCGGGGGGGGGGGGGGAAGAGGTTGCTAAAGTTTCTAAATAAGAATATTTCTCAAGATGTGCAAAATGTGTTGTGATTTACATTGAAGAAGAACAACTATGAATGTGAAAACATGAATGCAACAGGCATGAGTTTTAGCACACTGAGCCTGCTTCTCCCCTCATACTGCTTTTACAGCAGTGTATTACTACTCCCATTAGCTTCACAACAGTTTCTTCTTCCATCAGTGTAGCTGAGAGGAAAATCTGGCTCTTTGCCTTATGCATATTATAGAGTGCTTTTCCAATACAATCGCATTTTATACGCTTGGTACAAGATAAATTTGTAAGGTTTAGTGGGGTACCTTTTTAACTTATTCAGATATGTGAACCCAAGATGGCCTTTTTCACATTACCCACTGCACATTTAAAAAGGGGAAGCATTTGATTATTGAAGGAGAGTAGGAATGTGGAAAATGCACAGTCTGTTTCTTTAAATTATCTTTCTAGATATTTTTTCTCTGAAAGTAGCAAGAGCTTAAGTATCTCCTGCTGTCTTGTTGTTCGACATCCACTACTGCCCATCTGCCTATTGATTGGTAGGAAACTCCAAATGGGAATTTCATCTCATTAATCATGTCACATCACAGGGATTAGGACAAAAAGAAAACCTTCTATGCTTCACAGCAGCCATCTAATGCCCAGTAAGACAAGTGGACGAATATGATATGGATAGAATATCTTCACACTAATTAAAGATCATCTGCTATAAAATTGTGTATCAGACTTGCTTAGATTATCCCAGAACCTGTCTGCACATACAATTCTTTGCCATGTGCAAAGTTCAGTAAACATTTATTTGTAATTGTGTTATGTAGTATAGGCTTAGGAATAGTGGAGTGAGGTTGTTAACCTTAGTTGTGACAGTGCTTATGGCAGCAGGTCTTCAGAATAGATGTGAGTCCAAATTCTGTTGACCTCGCTCATTCCCTCATCACCACCATCAGCATAACCATGGCATTACCCACAAGCCTTCTCTTTCATCCCTGAGCACCACTATCAATATAGTTGATGTCCTACTCAGAACCCTTCTTTTTCTACCTCCTCACTCACATCATCTGCATTGCAAGATACCTGGATTTTTCTAAATCTATTTGGTCCCATAAGGAGCAAGAAAAAACCAATTAAAAATGTAGAGCTGTGATTGAGCAGGTGAGATGAGGTTTCTTTACCATCAAAGCACTATGCAGATGAGAGGGACACACACAGACTTGGAAAAAGGCCAACTTATTAATGGAATTTGACCATGCAAAACTTGTCGAAATCCCTCTAGAACATCAAATGCCACATTATAATGTCTTTACTGAGGCCCCTGCCATTTCCAGGAAAGACATAATTCCCTTTTCAGAGAATGATTTTTCAGTAATACTTTCCAGAGTGAATTTTTTGGGATTAATTTTGTTTCTGTTTTATGTCTGCCTTTATCCTCCCTGCGTGAAAGATCTCACCCATGAAAGAAGGGAACTGCTTTTAACAGAGAGAACTTTTCAAGGATGTGTATTTTTTTCTTTTTATCTTTTTATCTTTTAAATTAAACATTATTGTAAATTTGTGCATTTTTGTCCAATTGAAATCATTACTGTTTACAACATCTTATGCAAAACATTGGCATTCATCTCACTCACAATAAAGTCTTAAAATGAAGGTTAGAAGAAAACATGTTTTAAAAGAAACCACAACTGCTATGATAAAGTAACAATGGTCCAACTTAATACCCCTTGGACTCAGTTTCCCTATCTAAAATGAGGATTATATTAGTACCGACCTCCCACTGGTGGTGTGAGGACTGATTAGACAACATTTGTATACAATTATTGTTATTAGTATTGTGATAGCACTTTCCAGCCCCAGTCATTGATCAAGACCCCATTGTAGGCACTGTACCAACACGGAACAAAAACATGGTTCCTACCCCCAAAGAGCTTATTGTCATGAAGATGAAATGTGCTGTTTATTCTTAGTATTATTAGTTTCCTCATCCTTATAAGATTAACAGGTAAAGCTGAAACTCCATGTTGACTCACTGTCCTTAAGTCCCTCCGTTTGCTTAAGTACTGTAGCAAACCATTCTAAAGTACATAGGTTATGATAACTAAAATCATTCACTGGTTTGGAAATGCTAATGCCTAGAAGAGCATGATTAATGAAGGAAAACTTTTGGGCATTAATTGTATTCCCTTGCTTTTGTACATTTAAGTCAAGCCCCTATATGACTGTCACTTTTATTTTTGCATAACAGTGGAATTTAACGAAGAGAGAATTCAGAGGGCAAGGATCAAATTATTTGCATCTCCTCGATTAGAGTTGTGTTAGCAGACTGTGTCATAATCCCTGAATATCTGTTTCCCTGGTATGCTGATTATTAATGTTAATTAATTAATTAATTAATTAATTAATTAATTAATTAATTAATCTAATTTTGAATAATTCGTCTAATATGCATAGTTGTGGATTTTAAGAAAGTGTATTGCAGGGATGACTTCATTAAACCATATGCCCATAAGGTTTCATGACTGACCACATTGCTGCAAGTTATTGGGGCAGACACTTTAAACACAAATAAATTATACTGATTGTAGGGACAAGAGCTTAGCTGGTTTGTAGGGAGAAAGAATATGGTTTTGCTCCCATTGAAGTCACAGGCAAAGCTCCCAATGACTCCAGTGGAAGCAGCATTCGGTCTGAAAGAGGAAAAACATTTTAAAATATTTATTTAATAATTTTCCCTTTGAGAAGTCTCACAATCCCACTTTCTTCCTTTTTTCCTTCCTTCCTTTTCCTCCATGTTATTAATATATTTTGCTTCAGCTGACAGGAGTGACTTCCTGACACAACATCTTTGTTGCTGATAGGCAGCTTGAAACTTGAGAAGAGGGAGACAAAAGTAGCCAATCAAAAGTATTTTTTTATATTTGGAGAACTAAAAAATGACCATTCTAGGACATGATGCTTCTTCTGCACACTCATGTTGAGTAGTGCCATTTGCTGTGAATAATCCAAAGCATGGAAATATTTACGTAGCGTGTTACTACTCAAAATGAGTAAGACTCATTGTGCCCATAATGATTATGAAAATCAACAGACACATACAGCCAGAGCACAGGGAATTGCATAACTGTGAAGAAATTGTATTGTGGAACAGTATTGCTGCACTCTGATTGGCTCAGATAATTCTGTTTCAATATCATATTTATATGTAATGGATGTAATCCTAGAATCATAAAAATATAGGGCTGGAAGGGACCTCAAGAGGTCATTCAGTCCATCACCTTTGAGCTGAGAAAGAATCAAGTATACCTAGACCATCCCTCATAGGTGTATGTCTAACATGTTCTTAAAAATTTCCAATGATTAGAATTCTACAACCTCTTTTGGTAACCTATTCTACTACTTAACTATCCTTATAGTTACAAAGTTTTTTCTAATATCTATTCTAAATCTCCCTTGCTGCAGATTAAGCTAATTACTTCTTGTCCTACCTCCAGTGGACGTGGCGAACAATTGATCAGTCCTCAGTCTCCTTTTCTCAAGACTAAACGTACCCTCTCTTTAATCTTCCTTCATAGATCAGGTTTCTCCTTCTCCAGTCCTCACCTGTCCTCCATGCATTCTCAAAGATGATTGCTAATGGTTCCAAGATTGCTTTAATTACTCTATAGTGAATTTTGTCAGACCCTGCTGAACTGATTACATTCAACTTGTTTAAATATTCATTAACCTGTTCTTTCACTATTGTGTATTTGTCCCAGTTTTAATTGTGTTAAGCACCTGGTTACAATTAACTTTTTAGTGAAGACTGAAGCAAAATAGGCATTCAACACCTCAGCCTTCTTGGTGTCAACTATTATTAGTGCACCTTCACTGCTAGGTAGTGGACCCATACTTTCCCTCATCTCTCTCTTGCATTTAATGTATCTATAGACACTCTTCTTATTGCTTTTTATTACTCTTGCTAGCTGTAACTGATTCTGTGCTTTAGCATTTTTGATTTTGTCCCTGTTTGTGCTATTCCTTTGTACTGCTTCTTAGCAATTTGTCCGTGTTTTCACTTTTTATAGGATTCCTTTTTTATTTCGAGGTCATTAAAGAGCTCGTGATGGAGCCATATTGGTCTCTAACTATTCTTTTGTCTTTCCTTTGCATTGGGGCACTTTGTTAACTATTCTGTCTTTCCTTTGCATTGGGGCACTTTGCTATTGTGCCTTTAATATTGTTTCTTTGAGAAACTGCCGGCTCTCCTGAACTACTTTTCCCTTACATTTTCTTCCCATGGAACCTTACCTATCTGTTCTCTGAGTTTGATAGTCTGATTTTTTGAAGTCTATTGTCAACATTATGTTGCTTTCATTCCTCCCTTACCTTAGAATCATGATGTCATTATTTCATGATCACTTTCACCCAAGTTGCCTTCCACTTTCAGATTCACAACTAATTCCTCCCTGTTAATCAGAATTAAACATAAATGGTGGCCTTCCTGGTTAATTCCTCCACCCACTGAAACAAGAAGCTGTCCCACCCACTACATTCCAAGAACTTATTGGACATTTTGTGTTTTGCCATATTACCTTTCCAAAAGATGTGTGAGTAGTTAAAGTCCACCATTAAAGTGTTTTGGATATTTCTGTTTATAGAAATGCCTCGTCCACCACCTCTTCCTGATTTGGTGGTTAATAATAGACCTCTACCATGTTGTCATCCATATTCTTTTCCCCTTTTATCTTCACCCAGAGACTTTCAGTTGGTCTGAACCTCAGGACATGTGTATTCATTCTTGATGAACAGTGCAATACCTCCCTTTTCCCCCCAGCTACCCTTCCTGAACGAGTTATACCCCTCGAAACCAATATTCCAGTCATGAGATTTATCCCACCAACTCTTTGTGATGCGAGTTGTGTAATAATTTTGCCTATCTACTAATATTTTCAGTTATTTCTGTTTCTTTCCCATACTCTTTGCATTTGTGTATAAACGTCTAAGATGTTGAACACATCCTGTTATTGTTTTTCCCCTTGTCGCAACTATGACTCTATTGTAATTTTAAATCCCCCTCTGTCAAGGTTACCTTTTTTTATATACTTACCTGGCTTTTGTTATCTGCCCCCTTTGAACCTACATTAAAGCCCTCCTCACTAGGTTGGCAAATCAGTGTCCCAAGACACTCTTCCCCTTCGCCAGATGGATCCCATCTCTTCCCAGCAGTCCGTCTTCACTGAACAGCTTCCCATGATTGAGGGAGCCAAAGTCCTCCCATCGGCACCATCTGCACATCCCTGCATTCATCTCCAGGATGTGTCTGTCCCAGTCTGGACTTTTATTCTCAACCAGATGCATGGGTGAGAACACAACCCACAACTCCCTCTCTCCTGTTCCCAGAGCTCTGTTATAACTACTGATCTGCTCTGTCATATCTGGCAGTGTCATTAGTGCCCACATGGAAGAGCAGCATGGGATAGGGGTCAGAGGAATGGATGAACCTTGGCAAACTTTCCTTAATGTCTTAGATGTGGGCTCTAGGCAGGCAGCACACCTGCTGGGATGTCAGGTCACATGGGCACATGGATGACTCTGTCCCTCTCAGAAGGATGTCCCCAACCTTCACCCCCCCTTTATCTCCCTGTCTTGGATATGCTGGCCGTGAGCCTCCCAACTTTGGGGGCAAGTTGCTCCTCTTACCCAACTATTGGAATCTGTTCCTGTCCTCCTGTTGCCAGTACAGCATACTGGCTCTTTACCATGATGGACAAGGGACTGGGGGGGGGTGGGGAACACTGTCTGCTTTCCAGTAGCAAGTAACCAGTCTCCAGTCTCCAGAGCAGCTAGTTCTCCTTCCCCCTCTGGTGCCACTGAAGTCTCCTCTACGTGGCTGTCACCCTACATCCCAGATGTCTCCATGTACATCCTATCGATGAAGTCCTTGTGCTCCTAGATGCTACACAAATGAGCCACCTTCTCCTGCAGCTCTGCTACCTGCTTCCTGAGACACCTCTCACAATCTGAGCAGATGAAGGGCTAGCAGTGATGTTGGCAGTGTGCTGTTTTCCCTTATGCTGGGTTCTTCCTTGCAAACTACTGCAAGTAGAAGAGAAAACTACCTCCCTGCTTTCCTCTGCCAGCAAACTCATCTGCTTAACTTCCCTAGTTTTCCAGCTATCTTTGACTCATCAGCCATGTGTCTTAACATCCAATTTGATACATATTTCAGTTCCCTTTGTTAGTTGACATTGTACAACTTCTTCTTTAGCTCACTTTCATAGAAATCTATCTTTCTAGAGCTCAAATTCTCATGAGTTCTCTTCCTGAGGCTACTTGCTGATAATCATGCTGTCTGTATGTTTGTAGTTATGAATCATTATGTGTCAGCACTATTTTATTTCCTACTGCCAAGTGCAGTGGCCAGCATTGATGTTAAATCTATGCAGTGTTATTGTATTATCATACAGCTTAAAGCAATGATACTTCTCATCTACAAATCTCAAATACATTATCCATCATGTCATCACAACTAGATCAGTGTGGGTAACCCAGCCTATGTTAAATTACACACAAAAAACTACATTAAAAGAACATTCTGAAGGTTGCCAACTCATATACTCAAAAATGACAGAATTAAGATTCCCTGTGCAACCGTAATTCAGCTCCCTTGTGCATTATAATATAGTCTTTAATTACATGATCAGACACTGTTTTTTCAGCAGGACCCTGCCTTATTAGTGCACAGGATTTTTTAAAAAAGCAAACTTAAAAAAACCCCAAAATTCCACTATGTGTCATCAGGTTGACACCCTCATGGATCACCAGCAGGTTTAGAATCTTTAGATCAGTAGTTCTCAAACTGTGGGTCAGGACCCCAAAGTGGGTCACAACCCCCCTTTAATGGGGTTGCCAGGGCTGGCGTTAGACTTGCTAGGGCCCAGGGCCAAAGCCCGAGCCCAAGCCTGAGCCCTGGGTTCAGCCTACAGCCGCTCCTCCCCCCCCCGCCTTTTTCCCCCCCTCCGGCCCAGGGCAGCAGGGCTTGGGCAGGCTCAGTTAAGTGATTTTCAGTATGGTTTACAGATATTTGCTGACAGCAGAGGAATAGTGAGACTCAGGAATCTATAGTCCCATTGCAGGCTCTGAAGGTGAACGTCTAATACTCTTCTGCCCATTCTCCCCATCAGCCTTGATCCTAAGCCAGGAGCCTGATGACTCTGAGAAGCTAGGAGCTGTGAGAGGTCAAGCATGAGCAGTGAGGACACAATCTTTGCAGAATTTAGCTGCTAAAATCCAATAAATCCCTACTGAGGATCTGCAAACTGTGACTTTTCAAAGGTGTATAACTTGGGAAAATCTGGGCAGATTTTCATGGGGATAGCAAAGGCACATCACTGAGACAAAGGCCACCCCCATGCCAAATTTCAAGTCTTTGTTCCAAAGCATGAGGGCACTAGAACTTTTCAAAGAAAAAGTTGCTAGAATTTTTTCACATGGGCAAAACAATGTAATTTTCCCTAGATCTGTTCTTGGAAATGGAAAAACCATTTCATCAGAAATTTTCAAAAAGAACTAAGCTTGAGGCAGACAGCCAGCATAGAAAATTTCAGCCTACATGGTTAACATTTGGCAAAGTTATAAGCAACCGAAAAAGGGTCTTAGAATAGGAAATGTTAAGCATCCTTAATGATAGATAGTGATACCAGCCCCAACTATAATATTGTATGGCATTTGTATGTAAAATTTGTATAAATCATTTGTCATATTGCTGCAGTAACATACTGCCATTGTAATAATCGGTAGCTATTGTAGCAGCTTTTGAGAGCCATCAGATAGGGTTGTTTCTGCATTAGGATCAAGGCAGGGCAGATTGTAAGGGTAAGCTCTATTGCTACTTTAAAAAAAAATACTCCAAAAATCCTAGATCACTTTTTTAATTAAAAATACCTAATGTCCTTTCACTCTTCTTATATATACTAAAACATAAAGATTTCATAGAATCAAAAAGAATTTCAAAAACAGATTCTACCCTATGTTATTATGTAAAAATACACCTTCTCCACTGTAGCCAAATCACAGGTTCACAAAAATGCTGCATATTACAACCAATAAGACTTGGAATGCAGTGATCACTGTTAGCTCACTAGTGTTTGTCTCAAACATTTCAGCTGTTGCAGGACATCTTTATACTATTTTGACTTTGTTAGAATGATACCAAAGAGGGGATGTCTCAGAGTTACTGTATCAATGGACAAAAGTTAAGCATAGTCATACAGGACAATAAACTTAGGCAAACTCCCTTTGTTTTAGGAAAAAGTTCCCTGAGCTGGCAGGCAGAAGGCCATGGTTCTAAAACTCACCTCTAGTACTGATCGTACTTTATGATTCAATGCACTTCAGAGCTCATATTATTCAGTATTGCTTCATATCTCTTATCCTGGGAGAGAAGTTAATATCATTTCCCCCTGTTTTAGGAATATGTTCACTGAAAGGTTGTACAAGGTGACATCTGGTAAAAGAACCCAGGTCTGTATATGAGAGAGCCAAGCCTACTCCACTCAGTCACGTAGCCTTTCAGAATGAATGTTTTAAATCTATATTTTTAGCAATCCTGTACGAAATAACTGCTTTGACCAAAAGACAACATTCCCCTGCCAAGGGCGGGAATCCTCAGAATGTTCTATTCTGTCTAGCAAATAATAGTGTCAAAATGTGTCTCGTCCTCTATAGTAGCTGGTCTACAGCAGTGGTTCTCAACCAGGGATCTGGGGCCCCCTGGGGGGCCTCAAGCAGGTTTCAGGGCCTGCTTTAGACTTACTAGACCCCTGGGCAAAAAGCCGAAGCCCTGCCATATGGATCTGAAGCTTGGGGTCCTGAACCCTACCACCCAGGACTGAAGCCGAAGCCTGAGCAATGTAGCTTCATGGGGGACCCTGTGGCATGGGGCCCCAGGCAATTGCCCTGCTTGCTGCCCCCCTAACACCGGCCCTGGTTTTTATATGCAGGAAACCAGTTATTGTGACACAGGTGGGCCACAGAGATTTTATAGCATGTTGGGAGGGCCTCAGAAAGAAAAAGTTTGAGAATCTCCGGTCTACAGAAAAGATAATGGTCCAATGTACAAAAGCAGTCTATGCAGAAGACTCTTACTGTTTCACATGATTGAATTTCTGTTTTTTCTGGGATTTTTTTTAAACAATTGGTTTATTTAATACACACAATGAGAAAATATCCATATAGAAATGTATAGTTAAAATATATAATTTATGAAATATGGTACCACGTGCAACAAAACACAGGTGTTTCACATTTCAGTTATTTGCTGCACATTTCAGTTACTTCTGCCACATGTTGGCAGGTTTGAAAGTTATGAAGTATAAAGCCAAATACAGATGCTTTGGAGGTAAGAAAAAAACACACTTTGGATCTCCGTGTGCTGCCGAACATTTCTTAAATAAGGGAAGTATCCATATGTTAAAACCCGATTACTAAAGTCATTTATTTGTAGATTGTATTTTGTGTTTATAGCCCTTGTAAACTCTTTCTGGTTATAGGCAAGACATGATGATATGGCAAGCAGAGCTAATATAGGTAGGGTCCTCATAGGGGAAAGGCTGGGATGTCTATCAGTAAAGGAATGGCTTCCCTATGATTTCTCCTGTGAAGATCTAGATTGGGAGGGAATCAGTTAACTACTGGGGGGCACAGGATACTTTTTTATTGGGAGGGAGGCTGACTTCTGTTCCAAACGCAGTGTTTTCTTTATTTATTGATGCAATCCCTAAATGTTGAGGGGCTAAAGGCCTCCAACTCCAGTTGTCTATGTCCATGTACAAGGAAGAAAAAAATAGAAAGGAGAGATGTGCAAAGGTTGGTGCTGACTGGCCAGATAGCCACTGACTTCTACATCTGCATACACTAAAGGTGTATTGACACTTGGAACTAGGGGAGTGATTTTCACCTCAAGTAGACATACTTGCTGTGACACACAGGGTCTTTGGCAATTGGTCCTCTCTTCTTTGCAAACAACTCTCACCTCAGACAGGACAAACTCCTACACCAAACATGTGTCTCACAGAATATTTATCCACAAAGAGTGATATGTAAGGTATCTAAAGACAGCTTGTAACTTTTCCAGCTTCATAATGATTGTGAGATGGATGTATGGGAAATATTTAAAGAATAATGTAACTACGATGGAAATATGAAAATGTGTTGAAATCTTTATGGTCTTGGAATTAAAGTTAGTCACCGGGGGACAATATGTCTCAGAAGGGACTTGTCACCTCTCCCTTTTTAGCCAGTGATGTAATGCAAAGCTCAGTTGTCTAGCCTTGATCCATCCCAAGACTATCAATGGAAAGCCATCAGAGACAACAGCAGTCAAAACCCACTTGCAGGTTAAAAAGAAACATCGCAACAGACAGAGAATCACTCTGTGAATAAAGACAAAAGACTGATTCAGTATACAGGTGGGATGGGGGAAGACCTTCTGCATTGTTTTACTAAGGAGACATCTCAGGGGAGCAGGGATGTTCTCATGAAAAATTGGATCCTGTTTCCCATGAAGCTACCAACAGATTGAATTTGGGGGGAGGAGGGGAAACCTACTGTATTAGGTAGAAAAGGTAACTATTAGTAAGTGTAGACCCAGGTTCAGGTTTAAATATTTTGTTTTGCATTGTAATAATTTGTTTCAGTCACTCTCTCTTGCTTTTAGTAGAATCTTTGTCCTTTCTTCAATAAACCTTCTTTTGTTTTATTACAAGTGCTGTGTGCAATACAGGAGCGGGGGTGGGAGGGTTAAGGTAAAATGGTAAATTGGAATATACTGCTCCTTTGGGGACAGAAGGTCTGAGATTTCTGGGACTATCCAGTGTCAGGGGCTGGATATCACAGGAGAATGCTTCTAAAGGACTCAGGAACTGGGGTACCTATTGTTAACCTGCAATGCAAAGAGAAGGTTGGCACAGCCAGAGGAGAGTGCTTCAGTGGCTGAAAGGCTGGTGGTATTAGGGAGATGACACCCAGCTAAGTACAGGTAAGAATCCCTCACGCTGCAGGCAGGGGATAACAAAATGACTCAGTCCTGGGTGCCCCAAGAACCATCACACTTGCACTCTCTCTCACCAACTAGCACTAAAAATTAGCACTATTACTAAAAAACAGTAATGTAACTGCAGTAGAACTGGCAGCAGTGGCATGGGCTAACCACCCAAATACACACCCTACTGGACCCCCTGGGTATGTACTCAGCTGCTGCTCTCAGCTGCCTGTGCTACCACAGCTACACCGCTATTGTTAACACACCAGTTGAATGACAGCTAGCATGGGTACATCTACCAAACCGGGAATCACACCCCAGTTCCAAGTATAGATGTAGCCTCAGATTGTAGAGCACAAAAAGATACAAAACTGCTTCCAGTGGCCCAGCTTTGCAATTACTGCCAGGAGCTGGCTCATTCCCTTGGGTCTATCTCGGTGGTGACTGCAACATTCTTCCCTCACTTATCCCTCTCCTACTCCACACACGTAGGAGAAACTTTTCAAGAACAGCGTGTCACTGCAGGCTGGTGACATAATATGTTTGACGCTCATAAAGAAGGGCAGGGAAAGGCTCAAATGCTTCATGACTTATATTATACTGTCATTCAGTTGAACCTGGGGTGATCAGCTACACCTGGGCCAGTTTACATTTTACACCCACATTTTCCAAAACAGATGGATGGTTTTGAAAGGAGAAGAATGCAGCTTGCTCATTTAGCTGTTTACTCCTGGGGAAAACTGCCCCCCCAAAATTAAAAATTCTGTGCACAATATTTTAAAATTCTGCAAAATTCTGCACATTTTATTTATCAAAATAACACAATATAATCACACCAGTTACAATTATTTTGGTGATTTATTTCAAAATACCTGTCAGCAACTATGTTTGTAACGATACAGACAACAAAAAAGATTCAGGAAATGTTTTTTGACAAATAGATTCCTTACATATTAATACAAAACTCTGAGTAATAATTCATTTAAACTACAATACAGAACAGTATTTCCTGCACCCCTAAGAAGAAGTGCAAAGGCTTGGGGGAGTCAGGGATAACAGAGGAGCTGAGGGAGATGGAAGTAATTGCTGGGAAGGAGCCTTGGAGTGAACCTGGAGGGTTCTTGGGTGTGGGTGGGAGAAGTATGGAACAGTTTTTTTGGGGGGGAGAGATTGCTATGGAGTTGGGGAGCCTCCCCCATGCAGACCCCAGATGACCCCTAGCTTCTTCCAGTCAGTCAGGCACATCTGCCCCTGTCCCCATGTGGCCCTGCACCGCCATTCAGACACACACACCCAGTTCCCCAGCCCCATGTGGCCCTGCACCCCACTCCCATTCAGCCCCTACCCCAGTCTATGCCCCCAACTCACCCTTCTGGACCCCAGTCTATGTTACCCCCCCAGCAGCCCCATGTACCCCACTCTGTCCATCCTCCCTATATCCCACCCCCCCTCACCTGGCTCCACAGGCATGTCACTATGAGAAAAGTAGCTTCTGCTCTCTCCCTATTGGCTGCTGGCTGCTACGGTGAGCCGGCTGCCCTCTGTTCTGGCACCACAGCAGCCCTTGGTGGGCGAAAGGCATAACTGCAGTGCTTTGCTGGCAGACTGTATATTCTGCAGAGAGAAAAAATCTACGGGGAACAACAAATTCTGTGTGTGTACAGTGGCACAGAATTTCCCCTGAAGTAGATGTATTCCCTGATCCTTTAATATATTTGCATGTACCCATACTCACATTTCTTCCTTCAAGCATACACTTGTACCTGGCCCGTTTCCTGAACTATACACCTAAATCTGATTGAGAATGGTTCCACCACACAATTTTAAGCAAGAAATGTGTATCACACCACAGTTTGTTTTAAATTACTGAAAAACCCCAAAATCCAAGACAAGGACGTAAGTAGAATTAGAACATTCCTCAGGATACAAAGTTTACCTAGCACGTATTGCTTTCTAGTGATTTACAGTGAGCAAATGTTTATCAACCATAATTTTATGAAAATGACAATTGAACCGGACATCTGGTGAGAATTCATTTATGCCTTTTTACATTTTAAACAACCTGGCTATTTTTACTCTCTTAATCCTCTCCAAGGGAGGGCGATGTAATGAAGCATGGAGCTGGAAGTAGGCCACACCTCAGTTGGAAAATGTCAAATTCTAGTATGCAGCCCTCAAAAGCATAAATCATACCTGTGCATTTTTAAAAATACCAAACACAGAAGGAATGATTATAAAAGCATGTTACCTGAATGATATACAGCATGTTTACAAGAAAGAGGACTTTTTTGGTCTTTCTTTTAATGAATGAATGTAATAAAATATTTGCTTGGTTGAAGTCTATAATATATAGTATTTTGTTTTTGCTGAGGAATTTTTTTAACATCATTCAGGTTTTCAAATCCCACTTATTATTCTATTGTCAGTTATTAAACAGGTCTTTACATATAAAATCAACCACAAAATTTGGATCTGAATCCGAACAATCCCAGACTTAGTTCAGGCCCATATAATTACACCTATTAACTGTAAAGTACACTCATCTCCATTTTGCCACAAGAACTGGGCTGGAACCACCTGAAAGAGAGCAACAGTTCCAGGTGATATTTTGTAGTAACTGCTACATATTTAAATCTTCCCAGGACTATACGTGACACCCACACTGATGTGCCTCATTTTAGTGTTCTGGTTAAACAACGGCTCATTTTCATGTGCAACACATTTTCAGAATGCAGACATTTCTGTCTGCAGTATATTCCAAGATAAATGTTGGAAATTTTAGAAAAGTGCATGGAAAGCATTTTAACTGGACCCATCCTTTTTTTATATGCAAAATTATGGTAGGATTTTAGATGCCAAATTATAGTTGTTTTGGATATCTTTCTAAATGATCCAAATGTAAATAAACCAAGTTGCAACTAAGCAAAAGTATATTTGGATAAGTATAGTTACTTTTAGGAAGTATTCATTATGATATTTGCCTCTAATCTCAGATCTTGTTTGTGTATGTACCTGTGCTCTCTTGCTGATAGTATGTAATAATGATAAAAAAATTAATTTAAATTGCATCACAACATTTGATCATCCTTACAGTTCACTGTAGTGAGTCACGGCTAGACACTAGTTCCAAAGATGTTCACTTGATATCAGATTATTCTAGTGGTAGATTTCCAGTTCACATTTCTTTGTATTGCCAATAAAAAGAGATCACATCCATTGCTGGATTCTGTGGCAGGTATGTCATTAATCTATGTCACTGACTCACTGTTTGATTTAGAGGCTCTGACCCTGGCTCTCAGAATATTCTTCTAAAGATTTCAGTTTCAATAGAATAGACTCTCTGGGCCACCTTCTCAGCTGGTGCAAATCAGCATAGCTTCATAGACCTGCATTTATTTACACCAGTTGAGAATCTGCCTCATAGGTATAAAAGTTCTCTGAGTTCTCTGCTGTAACTTGCCTTGTATATTGTTCCTCTTTCCCGTTTCTGTGAGCTAGTTTACTGACATTCTTTTTCTGTGGCAATATAATCTGGAATTTGTGTGAGCAATGGTTTGAAAGCAAAATATATAGCTCTTGTAATGATGAAACTAATGTTAAGAAAGGCAGACTCCAAATATGCACTGTGCAAGCAAATTCCTGTGAAACAGGCAGGTTTCCCCCCTGCCCCCCAACAAGCACTCAGTTTGTGCTAAACTGTGGACTTATTCTTGGGTCTGCAGTTGAGCGATATGTTTTGTATATGCAACTATATTATATTTCAATAACCTTGTGTCTATTAGTTTATAAAGATGGATGTTCTTTGTTTTTTTATTTTATTTATTAGCAGATCCAATAAATTGTTATTGAAATATTTTTGCAGCACTAGCTTTACAATTCCACAAAGAATAGGTCTGGTGGACACACAAATTCTGGTACATAAACTGGGCTTCAGAAGTTGGTAATGATAGAATGGTGGCCGATTAGTAAGGTAGCAGTTTAACAACTTCTCCCATCCTCAATATTCAAAGACAGTCCTCAGTCTTTCAGGTTTCATGGTGCAGGATGATTCTTTCCCATTGGATTCAAGGAAATTCCACAAGGTTTCCAGTAAGTATCTTTTTTCCTTCTTCCTTGTAGAACTCTGAATGTTTGGGTCACCTTTTCTAGTATTAATATTTCCCATACTTTTTGAAACCAGTCAGTTTAGGGAAGCCACGTCTCATCTGCCACCATACAATTGTGATTCTTGCTGCAATTAACAAACAGCAACGTTTGGCACGTGGCTCGCCAGGGTAAGCACCCTGATGGGCCGGGCCAGTTTATTTACCTGCTGACGCAGCAGGTTTGACCGATTGCGGCCCCCACTCGCCCTGGTTCACCGTCCCGAGCCAATGGGGGCGGCACGGGCGAGGGATGTGCTGGCTGCCGCTTCCCACCGCTCCCATTGGCCCGGGACGACGAACCACGGCCAGTGGGGGCCGCAATCGGCTGAACCTGCTGCATCAGCAGGTAAATAAACTGGCCCGGCCCACCAGGGTGCTTACCCTGGCAAGCTGCGTGCCAAACGTTGCCGACCCCTGAGGTCATCAAATCTTTGTAGCATTTATACAGAACAGAATTTTCAGGAAAATTCAACAAAAACATATGGGTTAGTTGGCAACCCATCATCTCCTTAATGGAGTCTACAGCCTTTTTCCAATTGTCTTAATTTTTGGACAAGTTATCCATACATAAATAAATCTGCCTGTTTCATTATACACCTCTACCCCGCTACAATGCGACCCGATATAACACGAATTCGGATATAATGTGGTAAAGCAGTGCTGGGGGGGGGGCTGCACACTCTGGTGGATCAAAGCAAGTTCAATATAACGCGGTTCCACCTATAACGCGGTAAGATTTTTTTGGCTCCTGAGGACAGCGTTATATCGAGGTAGAGGTGTACTTTCTCCAGTATTGCGTGTGTTTCAGGAAAACGCCAAAACAAAACCTAGACAACAGTCATAACTGACCAACTAATTAATTATTTGCTTATATGCTCTATTACTTTTCATACTACCATAAAATACTGACACTGTCTTACAAAGTATATTAGCAATACCTGCTTATGCTCTGGAATAGTCTCCATAACCACATAGAAACATGCATTGTGATAAATGTATTATTTTACACTGCAACCATGTATTATTAAATGCTGTGTTGTTGACATAAAATATAAGTTGATCAGACAGACAGTCAAAGAATATTATTCTGACAACTGAGTACCCAAGAGGATCGTTGTACACTGAATGTCAATGTGTAATATGGTATAAATCTTCATAAGAAGAACAACCTATATTGGATGCACAGAAGGTGTTTTTGCTTATTAAATACAGGAGATAGTCACAGGGGATTTGAAGCATTTTAAAATATCTTCATAATTTTTTCCTTCTAGCCTATGGGCCCTGGAAGGTTGACAGATACAGTGTAGTAAGCATTTCCTGTTGTTGTCCAAAGGTATAGTAAACTAGGACAATTTCAGTGTCACACTGCTCTACCTGAAAACTAACACATTTTTATTTGAAACAAGGTTGCTGAGGTAATATCTTTTATTGGACCAACTTCTGTTGGTGAGAGAGACAAGCTTTTGAGCTTACTCAGAGCTCTGCTTCCAGTCTGGGAAACATACTCAAAGTGTGACAGCTATATACAAGGTGGAACAGATTTTTTTGGCATAAATAGTTAACTCGTATTTCAAGGGACCATTCAAAGTGAAGTGGCCCATTAACACCCCTCCAGTCATAAGGGGGAAAGGAAGGGAAGAGGACAGTTAGCCGGGGGGTTGTTAGTGGGATTTAGATTGTTGTAATAAACCATAAATCCAGTGACTCTATTCAGTCCATGATTTTTAGTGTCTCGCAAAGTTATGAATTTAAGCTCCCAGGCTTGTCTTTTGAAAGTGTTGTGCAGGTTTCCTTTGAGCAGTGTTTCCCAAACTTGGGATGCCACTTGTGTAGGGAAAGCCACTTGTGTCGGGCCAGGACGGTTTGTTTACCTGCCGTGTCCGCAGGTCCGGCCGATCGCAGCTCCCACTGGCCGCAGTTTGCTGCTCCAGGCCAATGGGAGCTGCTGGAAGCAGTGCAGGCAGAGGGGAAACACTGCCGTTGAGGGTGAGGACTTATAGACCAGATAAAGTGATCACTCTGTGTGAAAAGTGTTCATCCACAACTTCAACAACCGTCACCCATTCATTAAACTCTCTCTGGAAAACTCCCACACTAGCATCAACTTCCTGGACACCACGATCAGCTTCAACAATGGAACCCTAGGGACAATAAGAATCCCACGGATCAACACACCTACCTTCAAAGATCCAGTAACCACCCCAAACACACCAAGAAATCTGTTATCTACAGCCAGGCACTCGGACACCACAGAATATGCTCTGAGGAGAAAGTCCAGGATACACCCCTTAACACACTCAAAACTGCCTTTACCAAACAAGGACCAGAGAAGTAGATCACTTGATTGAATTGGCCACTCAAATACCCAGCTCTCAGAGCTGCTTTTTCTATTTACTTTCAAAAGCATTAGCAAACAGTCTTCTAGACAACCTAGGTATTGTTTCAAAGTAATGAAAAATAGATATCAAATAGATTGAATAGCTTTTGGCTACTTGCTTTCAATAAAATATTAAAGTTGTTTATGTAGTGCTCACTGATTGTCCACATAGTGACAGCATTAGACTAAAACTAAACTCAAACACTCTCCACAGTGCACAACCCCACAGAAGGTGGCTATTAACTCCAAGGAAACCAAAGTTTTGAAATCAAGACTCCCTTAGAAGAAACTAAATATATTAAGTCCTTAATTCTGAAAAGAAATTAGCATGGATCCCTACATTCACATAGATTTCCACTAAAGTCAGTGGGACTCTACACAGCTGCAAGAGTCTGCACTAGAACTGGGGAAATACTATGTTTTTTAGTTTGCTGGCAATTCTGAAAAAAATCTATTAAAAAATATATTTGGAATTCACCTGAAAATGAAATTTTCAAAAATTCTAGGTAACCAAAAAATCAGAAAATATTTGTTTAGATTTTGACCATTTTTTCCTGTTTTTAATTTTTTTATAAAATTAAAGGACATTTCAAAACAAACAAAAATTCAGGTTAACTCAAGAAATTGAAATTAAATGTTTAGAAAATGTCAAAATGAGACAATTTGATTTTTACAGATTTTTTTCTGCAATCTCTACACAATTCCGCAAAATCTACACATTGTGTAGATAAATTAATCTGCACTTTTTGCTGAAAAAAAAGTTTGAGGGGAGAAATTTCTCTTAGCTCTATTCATATTTTTCAGGATAGAAACCTAGATAAGTGGCTCCATCTAAGTGGAGGCACTGGAGATTAGTGGAATGATAAAAAATGATAATATGTCAATATGTAAATTCCTGTTCTTTCCTAAAGTTTAAATATACAAATAAATTCAATTTTCATAACTGTTCCACTTAACAGCTTGCACAAAAGTGTAAGAAAATGTATTTACAGCCAAATTATTACATCAATTATTTAGCTGTATTAGTTTATCTTATCTTACAAGTACAAGTGATACATTTTAACTGAACAAATACAAATGTATGCAGTGGTGTTGTAGTTGTGTCACTCCCAGGATATTAGAGAGAAAATACACTCTGTGACAGGTGTATAAACCTTGCACCAAAATGGTGCAGGTAGTCCAGCGTGGAGCATATTGGCGCACGCCTTCCTGCACCGCTTCTGAGGGCTCCGATATGACCGGCAGCTCCTTTGTCTCCATCCGAGAGGTCTTCCGCGAGGCCTCTCCGGGCTGCCAGTCTTCTACCAGGACCTCCTCCGGACCTGGAAACTGTTCTCAGTGACCAGGTCCGTGGTGGCCACCGTGGGGACAGATCTCCTCACGGAGCCCCTGCTACACAACCCCCAGCTTTGTGTGCAGGTGGCGGAGTCCCCCATGGTGTGCCAGAGGTTGGTCCTGGCAGAAGTCACCAAAGTCGGAGACCTCCTGGACTACGACTGGGGAGACTGGCTGGATCTCCTGACACTCGCTCAGCGCATGGGGCTCTCCAGACCTCGTACTCCCCGGCGCGTACTTCAGGAGGTGAGGACTGCTTTGCTGCCCGCTGCTCGGGACTAACTCGACCGGGTCCTGCGAGAGGGCACGCCCTGCCCACCCTCCACTCTGAGCCCTCCAGACTTTTTCATCGGGCCCCTACCCCGTGGATCCAACTGGCCCCCTCCCCGTTCCTTCGCCATGAGCTGGCTGCACGATCTGCAGCCGGTTCTGTTCCGGACCGTGCCAAGGAAACATCTATACACGCTCGTGCTCCATGTTCTTCATGTCCTCACCCTTGTGTCCCGCCCCGATATGAAGTGGCGGGACCTTCTGCCACCTCTGGAGGGTGAGGAGCCCCGGTGGGCCAGCCTTTATTCTGCTCTGATCCCGAAGCCCACCGGGGACATCAGTTGGCAGCTCCTTCATGGAGCCGTAGCATGGGCGTGTACTTGGTGCGGTTTACCCTTATCCCAGACACCTGCCCCTTTTGCGGCGTGAGGGAGACCCTGGCGGATGTTTACCTGTAGTGCGCCAGGCTGCAGCCCCTATTCCGGCTCCTCACGGATATTTTGTTAAGATTTTAGTTGCACTTTTCTTCTCACCTTTTTATTTATACACTCCCTATCCGTTGCCCCACAAAGTCACGGGACCTCCTGGTCAACCTCCTCGTGGCCCTAGCGAAACTGGCCATCTATAAAACCAGAGTGAGGAGGTTGGCCGATGGAGTCGCCTGTGACTGTGGGGCCTATTTCAGGTTCTCCGTTCGTTCACGTATCTGGGCAGAGTTCCTCTGGGTGGCGTCCTCTGGCTTCCTTGATGCCTTCGAGGAGAAGTGGGTGCTGTCCGGGGTTCTCTGCTCGGTGTCCCCGTCTGGTTCCCTTCGTTTGACCCTTTGACCTCACTCCTGTCCCTGTTCTTTTATTAGTTGTCTCCCGTAATTTTTTGGTCTCCAGGTCCTGTGGACCCCCTCTTAGGCTGTGGGGGATCCTTTAGCAGTGGGCGGGCAAAGCCCACTTCCTGGATACCAATAGGACCAAAATGGAAGGGGTTAAAGAGATGCTTTAAGCTGGAGTAGCCTCATGCTGCTGCACCTGCAAGTCCTGCTAGGAATGGAGAAGGAGTTTAAAAGGAGAAAGTGCCACTCAGTAGTGAGCAGCCTCTGCCCTCACAGAAGGGGAACACAGATTTCCTCTGGTAAAAGGGAGAAGAGACTGTATCCTATAACTTGTCCTGGAGCCCCAGTGGATGTTGGAGGGGACTGTGGCTTATCCAGTATCCTGGCTAGAACTGTCTACTCTTTTTGTTGTATGCAGTGTTGTTGTAGCCATGTCCCTTCCTGGATATTGGAGAGACAAAGTGGGTGAGGCAAAACTTTTATTGGACCAACTTCTGTTGGTGAGGAAGACCAGCTTTCAAGCTTACACAGAGCTTTTCTTCAGGTCTGTGTCATAGCTAGGTACAAAGCGAAGAAGAGGAGGTTGTGTAAGCTTGGAAAGCTGTTCTCTCTCATCAGTAGAAGTTGGGCCAATGAAACATATTACTCACCCACCTTCTCTCTTTATGGTTTTCTTTTTGTTTTTTGTTTTCCTGCTTTGCCTTTCCCCTTTTGTTCATTTTCTTTTGCAGAGCTTGGATTTTTTGTTTGTGTCACTTGGAACACTGAAAAGGGAAGATGTAGTCAGAAGTCCATGGCTAGAGGGCTGAGAGCCTGTCATTGCTAGACTGCCATTGGAATGTTCCTACCGGAAGGACTGGACTTGTGTAAAGTGTGCTTTCCATGTAACATCTAAAGCAGCTGCTCTGATTGGGACAGACCCTTGACAGACTCACTGTAATGGCTCTCACCTAGAGTGTGTGTATGTGTCGGGGGGGCGGGGGGATTGTTTGTTTATAAAGTAAAACTACATCACACTGTTAGGTTTTTTTCCAAAATCAAGGTATAAAATTTATTTATAATAAGATTATTTTAATGTGTATTTTACTATTTGGGTCCTAGCTTACTATTTACAGATTCTCACTCTATGAGCCTTAAGGCAGGTCTGTGCTTAAAACATTACAGCAGTGCAGCTGAACTTCTGTAGGGGTTCAGTAAAGATGCTGCTACACCGATGAAAGAGCTTCTCCCATCAGCGAAGTCAAAACACCTCTGTGAGAGGTGTTAACTATGCCCTCCTGTTAACATAGTACTGTCTGCACCAGGGGCTAGGTTGGTATAACTACGTTGCATAGGGGATATGGATTTTTCACACCCCTGAGCAATGTAATTATACTGATGTAAGTTTATAGTGTAGACCTGGCCTGAAAAAGAGTCTTAAAAGCATGAAGAATGAAGTATTAATATAAATTGTACACACTGTACTGTGCTACTATCATTGCAAATTAATAACATTGAGTGTGATTTTCAGAGGTGTTAAGTAATGCCAGCTCTCACCAATGTCATCTTTCTTCAAGGCATATTTTCCTATCTCCCCTTGTCTATTTCTATATTTGAGTAAAATCAGAGAAGGAAGTTGCACAGTCAGGCAGGAAAACTTGATTTCAGTGGGAGTTCAGTCCTACAGCACTGCAGCTTTCCCTAAGAAGCAGGAAAGGTGTCTAGCCAGTGGAGTGTATGGTGTGAAAGGACTGGTGGCTAGTAAAGCACTTTGGTAGGGCCAGAGAGACCTTTCCACATGTGTGGAGTCAAGAGTTGATTTTAATTAGTGTCACAGGTAGATGGTCCTCTGAGCAGGCCAGGCACCCAACCTACCTGTGACAAGCTCTGGTAAGGAGAATGAGCCAAACCAAATCCACCTGTGAGTAGTTAATTACCTAGGTGGCTGAGTGGTAGTTAATTAGCTACAGAACACCTGGGCATAATAAAGGTTTATGACAGCTCAGTCAGGAAGTCTCAGAAGACTTGAGATGAATGAGGCGGTGCCTACGTCTCAGAAATATTGTTTCAAGCTTTCTGCATGGTCAGTCAGACATCTCTGCATTGGTTATATTCTTAAATATTTAGAAGATTTTTTTCACAACTATAAGGGCTAGATACTAGAGCTGTGTGAATAACAGACCTATTGGTTTGGTGAGACAAGGTGGGGGAGGTAATATCTTTTATTGGACTAACTTCAGTTGATGAGTGTGAGAAGCTTTTGAGCCACACAGAGCTCTTCTTCAGGTCTGGGAAAGTACTCCCAGTGTCACTGCAAAATGCAAGTTGGAACAGATTGTTTAGCAGAAGCAGTTAGCAGATATTGTAAGGAACCATTCAAGGCAGAATGGCCAGTTTGGTGGTGGAACCGAAAAATCAGGGGGAGAAATCATTTTGGGTCTACTCAAATTGAATTTTGTTTTGAATTTTTCAGCAAAACAAAAAGGTTGAGCAAGTCATTTTGCTTGATCAATAACTAAATATTATGTTTCATGTTTGATGGGGTTTTACCATTTATTTTAATAAAATTAAAGCAAAATTCAAAACAAAGTAATTTTGTATCAAAAAATCAAAACACTGCAATTTTTTTAGAACTTTTGTCTGAAACAATTTGGTGAATTTGAATCTGCTGGCCTGGGCTGAGTCCTGCTGCTCGGCTCGGGCTGCTCGGCTCGGGCTGCTCCGTGCGCTGCTGCCCTGAACCTCTCTCCCCATGAGTACCCGCCACCCTGCCCACAGCTAGCCCCTGCCTCCAGCCAGCCCCTGCCGCAACCAGCCAGCCAGGACCAGTGCAACCTATTAGGTGACATAGGCAGTTGCCTAGGGCGCTAGCATTTGAGGGGCGGCATTTTCTTCGGCGGCAACTGGATCTTCGGACACCCAGGTCATCGTCAGCATTTAGGCGGAGGGAGCTGGGGCAGGGGGCGCGGGGAGAGCCACCTGCAGAAAGTAAGAGGGGGCGGCAGCACGCAGGGGAACTCCCCGCCCCAGCACACCTCTGCTCCGCCTTCTCCCCTGAGCACGCCGCCCTGCTCTGCTTCTCTCCCTCCCAGGCTTGCGGCACCAAACAGCTGATTGGCGCCGCAAGCCTGGGAGGCGGGAGAAGTGGAGCCGCGACGACGTGCTTGGGGAGGAGGTGGAGCAGAGGTGAGCTGGGGCGGGGAGCTGCCGCACGGCTCCCTGGGCGGGTGGGGAGCTGCCATGGGGAGGAGGCCTCAGGGCGGAGGAGGGGATGGGGAGCTGCCGCGGGGGGTGCCCCAGGGCTCAGGGAGGGGGCGGAGCAGAGGTGAGCTGGGGTGGGGAGCAGCCGCATGGCTCCCCGGGGTGGGGTGGTGGGGAACTGCCGCGAGGGGGGCACCTCAGGGCGGGGGGGGGGGGGGGCTGCCACAGGGCTCGGGGAGGAGGGAGAGCGCAAGGTGGAAGTTTCACCTACGGCGCGAAACATCCTTGCACCAGCCCTGCCTCCAGCCAGTCCCACACACACCCTGCCCTGCCTCGCCTCCAGCCAGCCCCACACTCCCAGCCCGCAATCAGCCCCTGCTGCATCCCATGCTCTGCCCCCACCCCCTGGCCTGCCCACAGCCAGCCCCTGTCTCCAGCACCTGCCTGCAGCCAGCCAGCCAGCCACACACACACACTGCCCTGCCTCCAGCCAGCCCCACACCCCCTGCCCACAGCCAGCCCCTATGGGCTATGGCCAGGACTAGAACTTCCCAACAAAGATGTTCTTTAAGCAGCCCGCCTCAAAAAGGAGTTATTGATAAGTTCATGTCCCTCAACTGATGGGAAGCAATAATAAGCAAACTTAAGGTGGACACTCAGGTGGGCCAGGGGCTGTGGTGAAAGCTCCACAAAGGGACTTATGCACCTAAACCCAGATTTAGATGCCTACGTCCCAGTTTTAGGCACTACTGTCATCCACAAAACCCCCACGTGGCTGCCACCTAACCCTATAGGAACCTAAACTCACTCAGTGCCAAAAGTGGACAAGGGATAGAAAAGTGGTGGAATTGTTATGGTCCCGCTCTCAGAATAGTAGTTGATGGCACTGGGAGCTGCACTCTTGATTCAGTGCAGACCTTACTGAAAACTACTTCCTAGCATGGATTTATAGAACCAGGTGGGTCTCCTCTCTGTCTCTAGCAATATGCTGAACACTCAAGGGCACTTCATTTTTAATATATTGTATAAACAGAAATTGTAAAACTTTATTTCTTATAAAGCCCATATGGAAATGACATGTACAGTAAATACTCTTCAGTTTTTGTAATATTATTTACAAGCTGTCATCATGGGCATCTGAGGCTAAATAAATAAAAGAAATGAAGCTATTAACATGCTAAATCTTCATGTTCTGTGGCTTGCTGAACTGGAGCTGAACTGCTCAAGAAGAGGATGCTTTCCCTTCACTAACTTCTTAGACTTGCATTAAGAAGTCTCCAGTGATGTTACATTAACCCCCTACAGCTGGTTAATTAGCCCAATACCAGGTGGAGTTGACAGTATCAGAACCAGCACAAACACTTGGAGAGAGTTTTCCTGCATCGAGAGAGAACCTGGTGTAATTATTTCCTAGTAAGCTGTTATAATAATGCAACCCCAAGTTAAATGCTAAAACAATGAAGCAAATTCTAAACATAACTGTTTCCCCATCCTACCCTCTTGCTCCACATTTGCTGTCTTATGTGGCAGCCCATGTGCCTAGAGAAAGCCTGTACCTGAGTGTAGCTAGAGTACTTTCAGACTCTTCATTACAGGATTAAGCTCTCTAAAGTAAATTCCAAACTATTGCATGCAAGAGAGCTTGGGGAACACATTAGAAGTCAGATCTAGTTAATGTGTACTTGGTGTGTCTTGGGCTGGCTATCTAAAAACTGAGTGTACAATAAATTGCAATCTGTATGTACCAGTGGTTTGTTACATTTTGTAAACTCCAGTTATTTGAATTCAGACTCTAAAGACTGTTTAGTCAGGTATCAGTTCAGGCTTAGTATTGCTTAATGTTATTTCTTCATTGATGTTTAGAGTTTTAACAATACAGGAAAATTATTACAAGTCAAGTGAAGATGAACAAAATCAACCCAAATCAAAGCCTTTCGGTTGCATCTGTTTTTTTTGTCTTGACTATGTTTTCTTCATATGCAGAAGCATGTAATTTTATGTATGTATTTAGTTGGTGGAAGATGAGTGACATTAAGGGACCAAATTTGTTCTCACATACATCGACTCAACTTCATGATTCTGCAAAATAGTCCATAAGTATTAGTTTTTAGGAAAGGCATTGGACTGAGATTTCTGAGAGACCTTGGTTCAGTTCCTAGCTCTGTCATAGACTTCCTATGTGACCCTGAAAAGGTCACTTAGTGTTTTAGTTCTTCTGTTCCCCGTCTGTACAAATAATGATACTTAATAAAATGTCTGTATCCAACAGGGTGATGGGAGACCTATCAGTACATATATAAATAGCTTTTTGGGAAAACCCACATTCCCTCATACTGAAGGGAAGATACATTTTCATAATAAGCATATTTTTAATCTATTCCTATAAATCTACCTAAGATGTATACCAGATGTCATACTACATATTAGTACAGCTTTACTGTTGTCATTATTATTTTGTTACTTTCTAAAGGTCAACAGTATTCTCAGTACTGTACAGAACACAGAAGTCCTTGCCCTATGGCACTTTCCCTCTAAGTAAAACACAAATTTCACAGTCAAATCAATGTTATGTGTATACTAGGCACATATATTGGTTGGTTATCAACATGGCTATAGGCACATTAAATGATTTATACCTTTTGATTCCTAATCAGCATTACTGAGGCCCCCTACATGGGTTGCAGTCCTTGATAGGTAGTGAGACAGAAGTGTGTTTTGAGGAAGAACTTGAATGTGGAGAGAGCAAGTACAAAACAAGCTAGTTTATAATACTGTCCAAAATCTTTAGCATAACATTTTTCAGACAATATTTGCAAATTTTGAGTAGGCAAAATGTCTGAGAAATTGTAGTTGTTTGGGAGGAAAAAAGTTGTTAAAACAGCCAAAGGAATACGCATGCCTTGTCCAGCTGTATACCTTCTGTACCTTGTGTTAATGTACTGTCTCTTCCTATATACTTTGTTCTTTTAATTTTCAGTTTAAGTACCAGATATGAGTATGACAGTCGGTGCCCCCCCATAAGGCTTTATGGAAATATGCTTATGTATGTGTATATATATAACATAATTAGAATGTGTTGTAGGCTACCTATGCCATGTAACATATCTCTGCAAAGGTTATGAGTACTGAATCTATCAATCCTATTTGTAGGCATGTATCATTTTTGTATTCATAGTTATGAATATTGGCTGCATACTTGTTTGATTCTAAGTAGGTTGTAGTGAAGCAGTTGGTCTGCTTCCTGAGAAAAGACTATTCTTAGTAAGTGCCCAATCAAGAAACACTTAAGTCAACAATGAACTTGGAGATACCAATCCACATCTGGGCTTTCCCAGGAGTGTGGCTTGGCTGGTAAGGAACTCAGTCATGCATGGACATGTCACTTGCCCAGGTGACTCCAAAACTCCATTTTGTAGCTGGACTTTGCATAGGAGAGAGGAGGGGGTCTCCACCCACAAGAGAAAGTCTATTTAAGCCCATGGGAGACCCCTCCATTTTGTCTTCAGCTGGCTAAAGAGAGGGCCTCTCTACCCCCAAAGATACCTGAAATAAACTGGAACAAAGGACACTCACTGCAAGGGGTGTGAGTGATTGCTGGACCCAGACTAAAAGGAGATTAGTCTGTAAAAGGAAGCTTATTGGAACTGGTGAGGATCTTATCTGTATTCAGTTTCTTACTGTATTAGACATAGACTTGCGTGTTTTATTTTATTTTGCTTGGTAATTCACTTTGTTCTGTCTGTTACTACTGGAACCACTTAAATCCTACTTTCTGTATTTAATAAAATCACTATTTACCTATTAATAAACCCAGAGTAAGTATTAATATCTTGGGGGGCAAACAGCTGTGCATATCTCTCTGTCAGTGTTATAAAGGGCGAACAATTAATGAGTTTACCCTGTATAAGCTTTATACAGGGTAAAACGGATTTATTTGGGGTTTGGACTCCATTGGGAGTTGGACATCTGAGTGTTAAAGACAAGAACACTTGTGTAAGCTGCTTTCAGTTAAGTCTGCAGCTTTGGAGAAAGTGGTTCAGACCCTGGGTCTGTGTTGGAGCAGACAGGCGTGTCTGGCTCAGCAAGACAGGGTGCTGGGGTCCCGAACTGGCAGGGAAGGCGGGGCAGAAGTAGTCTTGGCACATTGGGTGGCAGCTCCCAAGGGGGTTCAGTGATCCTACCTGTCACAATGAGATCTGCATGGCTCAAGCAGTAACTTAAAAATCAGATATTACTGAATGCTTACTGTTGACAAACACATTGTTGTTGCTGCTGTTTAACTAATTATGCCTCTCTATGTTACACTGTCAGTACATATATTAGCAACACTGAAAAGATGTTTCTGCAGCATCGTTAAAGGGAAATTGCTTTTTTCAGAACCTACTACAGTATAAGAACATAAGAACATAAGAATGGCCATACTGGGTCACACCAAAGGTCCATCCAGCCCAGTATCCTGTCTTCCAACAGTGGCCAATGCCAGGTGCCCCAGAGGGAGTGAACCTAACAGGTAATGATCAAGTGATCTCTCGCCTGTCATCCTCTGACAAACAGAGGCTAGGGACACCATTCCTTACCCATCCTGGCTAACAGCCATTAATGGACTTAACCTCCATGAATTTATCCAGTTCTCTTTTAAACCCTGTTATAGTCCTAGACTTCACAACCTCCTCAGGCAAGGAGTTCCACAAGTTGACTGTACACTGTTTGAAGAAGAACTTTCTTTTATTTGTTTTAAATCTGCTACCCATTAATTTCATTGGTGGGCCCTAGTTCTTATATTATGGAAACAAGTAAATAACTTTTCCTTATTCACTTTCTCCACATCACTCATGATTTTATATACCTCTATCATATCCCCCCTTAGTCGCCTCTTTTCCAAGCTGAAAAATCCTAGCCTCTTTAGTCTCTCCTCATATGGGACCTGTTTCAAACCCCTAATCATTTTAGTTGTCCTTCTCTGAACCTTTTCTAATGCCAATATATCTTTTTTGAGATGAGGAGACCACATCTGTATGCAGTATTCAAGATGTGGGCGTACCAGGGATTTAAAATATTCTCCGTCTTATTCTCTATCCCCTTTTTAATGATTCCTAACATCCTGTTTGCTTTTTTGACTGCCGCTGCACACTGCGTAGACATCTTCAGAGAACTATCCATGATGACGCCAAGATCTTTTTCCTGATTAGTTGTAGCTAAATTAGCCCCCATTATATTGTATGTATAGTTGGGGTTATTTTTCCCAATGTGCATTACTTTACATTTATCCACATTAAATTTCATGTGCCATTTTGTTGCCCAATCACTTAGTTTTGTGAGATCTTTTTGAAGTTCTTCACAGTCTGCTTTGGTCTTAACTATCTTGAGCATTTTAGTATCATCTGCAAACTTTGCCACCCCACTTTTTACCTCTTTCCCAGATCATTTATGAATAAGGTGAATAGGATTGGTCCTAGGACTGACCCTTGGGAAACACTACTAGTTACCCCTCTCCATTCTGAACATTTATCATTTATTCCTACCCTTTGTTCCCTGTCTTTTAACCAGTTCTCAACCCATGAAAGGATCTTCCCTCTTATCCCATGACAACTTAATTTACGTAAGAATCTCTGGTGAGAGACGTTGTCAAAGGCTTTCTGGAAATCTAAGTACACTATATCCACTGGATCCCCCTTGTCCACATGTTTGTTGACCCCTTCAAAGAACGCTAATAGATTAGTATTTCCCTTTATAGAAACCATTTTTGCCCAACAATTTATGTTGTTCTATGTGTCTGACAATTTTATTCTTTACGATTGTTTCAACTAATTTGCCCGGTACTGATGTATGTAAGATCACAAGTAGTAGTAGTCACTGTATAGCTTAAAACCTCCACTACTGATGTTACAATATTTGTGGATTTCTAGTTGTACAAATGCAATCAGCAGGGTTGTGTGAACATGTACTGATATGTGGACAGTGATTAGATGAGCACTTAGTTCTGTTCAGCAAAGAAAACTCTTTTCTGAGTTGAGACTAGTGTACCTTATTCATTGGCAGTTTCAGTATGAAGAATTTGTGAACTGTGACAATATTTAACTTACTATCCTTTAGGGCAGGGATCGGCAACCTTTGGCATGCAGCCCATCAGGGTAAGCCCCCTGGTGGGCCGGGATGGTTTGTTTACCTGCAGCATCTGCAAGTTCGGCCAATCGCAGCTCGCACTGGCTGTGGTTCACCATTCCAGGCCAATGGGGGCTGCGGGAAGCAGCGTGGGCTGAGGGATGAATGTGAGGACTAATATTAGTCTTTACATGTGTTTTTCACAGGGCACTTTAAATGCTGGGTAGGGAGCTGGAGGCAATATGTACATGCAAAAATTAAAATTGAAAACATTTTGTCTTTGTGCCCTGTTTTATTGCTAGACAGTAAAGACTTTCTCTCTCTTTCCATACACCTTTTTCCTTGCCTCTCCTTTTTCTATGGCCTACTTCTCCTTTCTGTCCCCACTCCTGTTCCTTTTGTAGAGACTTCTAGCAAATTCAGACTACTCCAGTCCTTTGTGTGACCTTTCCTAGATACTCTTTTTTTTAAATTTACATCATTTTTACATTTTATTTTCCCTGTTAAAATGTTGACACTTGTGAATTGCAGACATGACTGAAAGGGGCACTTGCAACTGGTTTGCAGACCTCTGTACGTGAATCATAACAAAACTTGAAAGCAGCTATGCTTGGAGTTTGAACTGTGTCTGGGAACCACAAATACAATAGTCTGACAGAATTTTTATTTTTCCAGCAGATTGTCAGTAGAAGTACTGTATTCTCTGAATGTTTGTGCTCTGGCTTCCTGCAAAACTATTAAGGCCGTGTTCATTGTCTGTTCCAAGTATAGACTTGGTTCATTGGAATGGAATCCATTAGACATATCACCTGGTGGAAATTGTACGGGGTATTTCTCCTGCAGACCTAACTGGCTTAGTCTGCCCAGGGTGTTCGGGAAGCACAGCCTAGCCCAGCAGGAGCTATGTTCGGAGAGTCAACATTCTTATTGAGTGCAGTCATCCAGCTGGAAAACTCCTGCAGTTTTGGCTGCAGCAGTAGGAGCAACCAGCACACAGGATGCTGTGCATCAGTGGCCTCAATAAGTCACAAACTGATAATAGCCTTTTGAGAAAATTTCTGATTGGAGTTCACTTTTCAAAGTGACTGCCAAAGTTTGTGTGTTTAGCTCTGGATTTTGGTTCAGATAATCTCTAACTTCCCAACACAATATTTTCTGCTTTAACCAACAATTTGTCAAGTCATCATGTTTATTCAAGGGTGAATTCTTTTTATTTCTTTTATTATTATTTTAAAGATTGGTAATATCTCACTCCTTCAATTCTGAGATTGCTGAACATGAATGAGTGGGGGTTAGTCACTAGTCATGAGTGTTTTTTCAGGCATATTGTAAAATTTAGGTAACTCAAAAATGCCTTATTTTTAAAATTTTAGACTTGAGAATCGAATGCCTTTGGCAGATTTGAAGAAATTTGGTTTAGGTATAATAACTTCATTACAGTTCATTAAATTACTGTGTATGCTGGCAGACTTTTTTAACTGAATGTTTCAGCCATGATCGTGGAGTGGTGATTTTGTTGTAATTTGTTCCAAAATGCCAACAGCCTGTGGCCATATAATCAAAGGCATGAGTTACACCAGGTTTAAAAATGCCTGTCTTAAGAATTGTGTAAAATGACAATAACTACTGTTTAAAACTAGTAAATGTAAATAGATTTTCAGGCTGAAATTTTGTAGTATCAGACTTCAATTAAGTGTGAATAGCTTTTTACATCTTATTCACACACCCTTAATGTCAAACTTAATCAAGGAAAAATGTCCTCCATCTCATAGGGTGAGAATATTGATTGGACCAGAAATAGAATAAATAGCTTGGAAAGAAGGGAAAATGGCTTTTCCTCATCCCTCGGCTCTCCGCCTCTTGTTGGCCAGCCAGAGGAGAGCTGGGAGCTGATAGGCCACACGCTCACCCTCCCTAACACACCATTAATTTGAACTTCTTTTAGGGACTTTTTGTCCCCTTTTTATGTCTGATTACAAATCCTTAACATCAAACTTCATAAATGACAAATGCTGAATGGCATAGCTGCTGTGCATGGCTATTGTGTCTCCATGAGGTGTGTTTTAAGTTGGTAAAGTTATTTGCAGTAAAATATTACTCCTGCTTTGTTGAAGCAACTTCACATGGCTATGATGCAGCCTGATAGCACATATAATGAACTTCCATCTTGAATGATCCCTTGCAAGTCTTCTTTTGGCAGGAGTAAGGGTAGAGAGTTAGGTTTTTCAAATCCCTCAGAATTACATCTTCCAACTTCATAGACTCATAGGGTTAGAACAAACCTCAGGAGGTCATCTAGTCTAATCCCCTGCTCAAAGCAGGACCAATGCCCAGTTTTTCCCCCCCAGATCCCTAAGTGGCCCACTTACGGATTGAACTCACAACCACCCTGGGTTTAGCAGGCCAATGCTTAAACCACTGAGCTATCCCTCCCCTTCATTTGTGGTTAACCTCATACTCTACTCCTTCAAGCTCAGCTCTATATATTTTCTAGAAGTATAATGTCTTTCACACATTGGACATTTCCCCATCATTACAATCTTGTTCTCAACTTCTACAAGACTGCAAGTTGCTGGGATTGTCTATGTATCTCCTACTTTGTAATTCAGTCTTTAATGCTTTCTCTAAAAAGAGTAAGAATTAATATTTTCTAATTTTGTTGTGTATATTTTGCCTCTGATCAAGCATCTTTGAGAAACATAAAAATCTGACACAAGATCTTTTTACAAACTGTGGATATTGATTTGGTAAGGCCTTTTCCATACTAAAACCATAGTGATTTGAGTTTCTATTTTTATTCTTTGCTATAGTGTATGGAAATATGTGGGCTTTATAGCTAAAAATAGCATGCAGAATTTATTCAACTCTTACTCAATTTACAGTTAATTTCCTGGAAAAATACAGTAAATCAGATATGTTACTGTATGATTTTTGCTGTTTAGAATGGTATGCCAACTATGCCACCATATTTTTCCCTACCGTGTTCTTCATGGGTATTTAATGAAATGATGATAAAACATTTCCATCTTTCATTCAGAAAAGCTTAGTGGAAATATTTGTGGCTTTCATTCTGAGAAAATGTTTCTGAATATTTAATGATTCTTCTTGAAGTGCTGGTCCCTATGTGTATTGCATTGTCAGGTTTGCATATGCTCCATATGCCTGAGACAAGAATTCTTGCAAGTAGTGTCCATTAGTCTGTACCCACACCCCTGTTTTCCTCTGTTCCTGAACCAATGGTATAAGGGGCGGGGCAGACCGCCTGCCTCTCCCATTCCTTCTTATCACCGCATGGCCTGAGTCAGAATCCTCCAACATCTGGAGCTTCTCTTTTCTCTTCTTGCTGTAAATATTCAAAGTTTTGATATTATTCTTAGTTTTGTTGTTAATGTTTTGATCGTTCTAATTAGTTAGTGTTAAAATCCCCAACCTTGGGAACTGTCCTGGTCTCCTGGCACAGGACTTAGATTATGCTCAGGATTCCAGACTTCAAAAACTGCATTTCCTGCTCCTTTTTGGTCAGTGATGATTTTGGTCCTCTTTTGTCCTGGGGAGGCACATATCTCATCCCGTACAGTCAGCAAGGTGCGCACCCCCTACTTCTATGTCTGATTCCAGAATGGAGAAGGGCAGAAGGAAGGATCCTTACTCTCATCAGAGTAAAGGGCACTCTCACAAACATAAAAACAGATCTTCTAAAAGGAGAAATCCCTCCATTCAAATCTGGTGAGCCTTCACACCCAAACCATAAGGAGTTATGTCCACCTAATCTGCATGGGCACGTACAAAAGACTCAGGGGATTAAGACTCCTTTGGTACTAGCCTTCGCATCAACTCCAGCACTGACCATGATGCCACCTAAAAAAACCCACCAAGACAAGAAAGACCAGGAACTGCCGTACCTTCAAAGAGTGTGAGGTTTGAGTCTCGTTCACCAGGTCCTGTAAAGAGCCACCATCTAAAGTAGGAGTGGGCATACTTTTTGGCCCAAGGGCCACATCTGGGTGGGGAAATTGCATGCAGGGCCACGAATGTAGGGCTGGGGCAGGGGGTTGAGGTGTGGGAGGGGGTGCGGTGTGCAGGAAGGGGCTCAGGGCAGGGTGTTGGGGCGGAGGAGGGTTGTGGGGTGTACAAGGAGAGTCAGGGAAGGAGTTGGGGTGCAGGGAGGGGTGCAGAGTGTGGTAGGGGGCTCAGGGCAGGAAGTTGAGGTACAGGAGGGGTGTGGGGTGTGGCAGGGGTGCAGGGTGCAGGAGGGGGATCAGGGCAGAGAGTTGGGGTGCAAGAGGGGTGCATGGTGCGGCAGGGGGCTCAGGGCAGGAGGTTGGGGTGTGGGGTGCAGGAGGGGTTGGGGGTGCTGGCTCCCGGCCCGGCGCCACTAACCTGAAGCAGCTCTGGGGTGGCAACAGTGCTGTGCCACTAAGGCAGGCTCCCTGCCTGCCCTGGCCCTGCACTGTGCTACTCCCAGAAGCGGCCTGCACCACGTCCCTGTGGCCCCTGAGAGGGGGCAGAGGGCTCCACGTACTGCCCTCACCTTTGGGTTCCACACCCGAAGCTCCCATTGGCTGGGAACGGGGAACCACGGCCAATGGGAGCTTCGGGTGTGGAACCCACAGGTGAGGGCAGCGCGCAGCGCCTCCTCTCCCCACCCCCCACCCCACATCCCCTGGGGCTGTAGGGACGTGGTGCTGGCCACTTCCAGGAGCCATGGGGGTGGCAATACCATGGGCCGGATCCAAAGCCCTGAGGGGCCAGATCTGGTCCACAGGCCATAGTTTGCCCACCCCTGATCTAAAGCTTCTCCAGTGGTATCAGTCCTCTGAAGGTACCAGCAATTTAAACCTCTCCTGACCATATCTTCATCATCCCCGACCCACAATCTCCCTTGTTATTGCAACCGCTCCTCACCTGTGAGATACAAACACCTGTGGGAATCCAGGACTCCAGAAAGTCGATTGCCATCCCTTCCACTAGCCATGATTCCCACTCAGTGGATCTGTCAGCACCACCAGTAGACTCAGATCAGAACTTTTAATCTTTGGGAGAGTTGGATGTACTGGTGGTACCATCTTCTCTCAAGGAATTCAGCCCAGAAAGGGGAGTTGAGAATTTCATGGAAACAGCCTGGGCCATACAGAAAGGAATTTCCTCCTTGGGACTGGTGGTGCCCAATGCCTTGGGAACCACCACAGCCTGCCTTCAACCCCTCATATTGGCCTTATTTGGGGATCTTTGATCCTGTATGCAAGTTAACTTGGAATCAATCCATTCCAACAAAGATTCTTAGCACTCCACGCCTTCAAGGAGTCAGTCTGAACCCTCTGAGTCCACAAAAGAAGGAAGGAAGATGAGCTGGATCCACCAGTACTGCTGGTTCCCATGGGTATAGTCCTCCATCACCTGATGAAGTTATCACTCCAGCCTCTCCATCTCCCCCAAACAATCATACACAGATTCAGAAGCTGCTATGAAGAGAGGCAGAAGAGCTGCAGATCTCCTTAGAGGAGGCCAAGGACCCTCAACATAAGCTCCTGGATATCCTGCAGCCTACGGGCTTCAGCTGAGTTGCTCAGTCAGTAAACAAAGCCATACTAAACAAGCAAGGGCTGTGTGATATACACTAACTACCTATGCCCCTACCCCTACGAGAGCAGAGAAGTGATCCATTGTCCCAGATAAGGGAGCAGGGTTCTTGTTCACCCAAACTCCTTGGTGGTCCAGATGGCCACCAACAGATCCAGGCAACCATGCCCAAGGACCAATACACAGAGAAATGTCTTTACATCTACCAGCCTTCAATTTAGGATTTCATTATCAGGCCTTTCTCACCAAATAAGATTTCCTGAACTAGTCTAAGTTCCTGAACTTAGAATTGCCTCAGAAAGACAGGGATCAAGTTGAAGCCCTTATTGATGTGGGCAAAGTAGTAGCCAAAACCACTTTACAAGCCACAGTCAATGCAGCTGATAGGATATTGAGATCCATGGCAACTCCCATTGTGATGTGGCTGAAATCATGATTACACTATTTGGGGACCCCAACAAGGTTCAAGACATGCTTGAGGAGGTACCTTTTGATGAGGCAGAGCACAAGGGGAGCATTTATTTTTTGGAAACAAAATGTCTCAATAGATTGTTCCTGCATTGTGCTTTTGACGTCAATGTAATTTCACATCAAATCACTAGAGTTGACTCCTGAAGATATATATTGATGGGGAAACCTTACATAGTTAAGGTTTTGTGTTGGAAAAAAATGAACATTTTGTTCCTTTAAATTTTCTTAAAGTCAAAGGCCATTTCTGCAAATAGAATATGACAATTTCGTGAAAACTTGCAGGGGGATTTTTCCTTCAAAATTGGTCCCTTCTCTTGTGAAAAATCATAACAGGAAATTCATGAAAATTCAAGATCAAGAGAAGAGACAGAAAGTTGCTGATTTTGGCCACAAAAATCTCAGTTCACTGGTGGAAAATAGAACAATATGTGAAATAGAAAAAAAAATCTCACTTTTGGTGTTCAAGGTGAAAATTAGTAATTTTTCACAGCAGTACTCTCAACTCCCTCCCATTATATAATAGCAGCTATCACAGGGAAATCTATGACTTGCTGCACTAAAAGATGTAATTACATGATGTTCAACATGCATTAGACGAATTTGTTTAGAGATGTATGTTCATTCTGTGAAAGGTTAAGTAGCTTCTATCTTTTATATTTTCTTGTATTCTTACATAGGGGTAGCATGCTGTTGGTGTCACAATATTGAAGAAAGACGGAGATGCAGTTTAAAGTACCCATGCTTTTTCCATTTTAATTAAATGGGAAAATAGCAGGTGGCCCTGCAGTGCACACCTACTTTAATTTAATGTTTAATATTGACAAAAGTTCTTGAGTGGCATAATCCTAAAAACCTAGCTGCTTGTGTACAGATTGCAAAGTCATGCTGTTAATGTAGTGCTTATAGGGTTTCTACATGCAGTGTGCTCCTTTCAAGATGTATAATTTTGTGTATATGATTTTCATGTAAAGGAGATGCCCTATTACCTACTTAGTTAAGGTTATGTTGTTACTTTTACACTTAAAACTGTGTATAACTCTGTAGAACTCACATTATCTTACCATATTTTTAACCATCTGAAAGGTTCAGTTTGAGTTTCTAGATAACTATTTCACCAGGTTTGCCAACAATTTTTATTTTCTAAACACTATAAAATCCCTCTCTTCTTAAAATTTCATTTTTTCTTGGATCCCCTGTAACTGAAGTATATAAATATTTCAAATTTTCCACAGTTATCAGACTTCACTAAAACACTGACATAAAGACACAGACCCAACCCACTTTTGATGAATATCACCATAATGTATTTTCTTTATTGCCATAGAAGCAGTGGAGACTGTCTCCCCAAAGTGCTTCCCTACACAGAAGCAGGAGACGAGATCCGGTGACAGCTGGAGCCCAGTAGGGGAGCCATGCAAGTTAGGCACTGCAAGGCCTGTATTCCATCTGATCCTACTATCCATTTACACTGCAGGATAAGTAACTAATTGTTTGTTTTACGGCATACCCAGAAACGGTGTACCTACAGCTATGAATTTCTGGGGATACCCTAGAGGAAATCTGAGACAACCAGGCGTAATCCAGATGAGGTAATTAGTGTAGTTATTTTGGAGAGGTGGGGAAGTCAGATATGTGGTCCTGGTTGAAACTTATGGAGAGAGACCCTAATTTTTAAATTCAAGTTTGGGTTCAGGCCTAGATTTTTAATTCCTTTCCAAAATGTGTAAGTATTTGCATTGATGATTCTGATTAGAGTCCATCACTGATTATTTTATTATTATGAGAGCCATCAGTGTGTTCAGCTCTGGTTGGGGCACATGTATTATGCTGATTATATGTTACCATATTTAATTAATAAAAGTTGTGACCATTACCATTTACCATAATTTATCTTGTGATTTAATTTTGACAGGCTGTGGCATTTCCAATGGAAAAGATGAGCTATAAAAATTAGCGTTAGATGACTAATACATCTTTTCTATCTGCCTGCTATTGCAGTATAAGCAAATTGTTTTTAATAGGTGCCATGTTTGTATTGAAATAACTGAGGGAAATCCTATTGTGGGTCTCATTCACTTTAAATTTAAAATCCCAGCCACACATGGACAAAATTAATTCCCATTTCTTCTTTATCTTCTTGGGTGATCTTGTCCAGCATTAGCCACCTTATCTGATTGTTACGCCCAGTCATTCATGCATTTCTGTGCACTGGAGAAACAGGTTTCACACACTGAAAAGTGGGGTATTGCTCTGCAAACAAAACAATTACCCCTAACAAAAAATATACAGAGTACTTTGGAGTATTTCAGTATTTTTCCTGGCACAAGATGCTTCTCTATTTAGGTTTCCTATGCTTTTATATTTGTATTATTTATTTTTTCTCTTGCACATCCACAAAAAGCAAAATTAAGATCCAATACACTTATGTTTCAGATTTTCTCATTAGTGAAATCCTCTTCTTTGTGCTAAAAGGAAGGGAGTCAGAGGTGGACTCATTGGGGGCATACACAATTCAGAAGAGTTGAGAGAAGTAATATATACCACAAAAGACAAGGAGAACAGGTCTCCAGAGATCTGTGTCTGACTCTAAATCCTGTGACTTTACTACCATAATAATAATGCCCAGCTATTCTGTAGCTTTCTTCATCCATAGATCTCAAAATGACTTACTCCTCTCTGCCGCATTTTCCTCTTCTTTAAAATGGGGGTAAGGTAATTGCCTAAGATCACAACAGGTCACTGACAGAACTTGGGGGTAGAACTCAGATCTCTAGCTGGCCATGTGGAGCAAGACCCTTCATGCATAGATTCATAGATTCTAGGACTGGAAGGGACCTCAAGAGGTCATCGAGTCCAGTCCTCTGCCCGCATGGCAGAACCAAATACTGTCTAGACCATCCCGGATAGACATTTATCTAACCTACTCTTAAATATCTCCAGAGATGGAGATTCCACAACCTCCCTAGGCAATTTATTCCAGTGTTTAACCACCCTGACAGTTAGGAACTTTTTCCTAATGTCCAGCCTAGACCTCCCTTGCTGCAGTTTAAGCCCATTGCTTCTTGTTCTATCCTTAGAGGCTAAGGTGAACAAGTTTCCTCCCTCCTCCTTATGACACCCTTTTAGATACCTGAAAACTGCTATCATGTCCCCTCTCAGTCTTCTCTTTTCCAAACTAAACAAACCCAATTCTTTCAGCCTTCCTTCATAGGTCATGTTCTCAAGACCTTTAATCATTCTTGTTGCTCTTCTCTGGACCCTCTCCAATTTCTCCACATCTTTCTTGAAATGCGGTGCCCAGAACTGGACACAATACTCCAGCTGAGGCCTAACCAGAGCAGAGTAGAGCAGAAGAATGACTTCTCGTGTCTTGCTCACAACACACCTGTTAATACATCCCAGAATCATGTTTGCTTTTTTTGCAACAGCATCACACTGTTGACTCATATTTAGGTCCACTATAACCCCTAGATCCCTTTCTGCCGTACTCCTTCCTAGACAGTCTCTTCCCATTCTGTATGTGTGAAACTGATTTTTCCTTCCTAAGTGGAGCACTTTGCATTTGTCTTTGTTAAACTTCATCCTGTTTAACTCAGACCATTTCTCCAATTTGTCCAGATCATTTTGAATTATGACCCTGTCCTCCAAAGCAGTTGCAATCCCTCCCAGTTTGGTATCATCCGCAAACTTAATAAGCGTACTTTCTATGCCAATATCTAAGTCGTTAATGAAGATATTGAACAGAGCCGGTCCCAAAACAGACCCCTGCAGAACCCCACTTGTTATGCCTTTCAAACAGGATTGGGAACCATTAATAACAACTCTCTGAGTACGGTTATCCAGCCAGTTATGCACCCACCTTATAGTAGCCCCATCTAAATTTTATTTGTCTAGTTTATTGATAAGAATATCATGCGAGACGGTTTCAAATGCCTTACTAAGTATGCAACTCAATGAGAGGAAAATCAGGCACAAAGAGTGTCCATTTGGTGCTGCAGGCACAGCAATTTTTCTGGTGTACCCTGTTGCTGCCTACACACATCACAGACAAAATGTGCAACTGCCTAGTCTATTGTCCTGTAAGAAATGGAACAAATTCTTGGAGCAAAAAGAATATGTTACAGTATACTAACATAGTCTTCAAAAAATGGCTACAGACATGAGTGCATTTCCTGGCCTCCATTCTTTCCAAAATTACCTGTGGATGCACATACATCAAAAGTATGTATGCTTATACCTTATAAAATGTTTTATTGAATACATTTTCTCATTCTTTCACATAACAGATGAACAAAGGGAATGGAAATGTTTTATGAATTGGGCTCTTAAATTGCTTACTTTCTTTGTTAAACCTTGATGTTTTTGCATACTGTGTATTAGAGAAGTATGCAAACATTTTCTTATAGGGGAAAATTCTAATTTCCTTTTAAAAACTGGCAACCTTATGACTCAAAAACATGATAAAACATCACAGTCTATTTCTAAATGCTTTGCATTTTAATATGGTTGAAGTTAAGGCAGTAAGCAATTTCAGAGATTTTCCCTTGAGCTGTGTAGTTCTTTTCATATGTAATTATTCTCTGAGTGCATTAGATAATGCTATGGTTCCCACAGCTGTATACACATCTATACATCATTAATGAGGCAGTTAACTGAAACAAAACTATAAAAGATTTGCATTACCCGGCAGAACCCAGCCTTAATTGACTTCCAGTTATTTACAATTAATTTTTCCATTTGGAATAATGATTGCAAGTAACTTCGTTGTTTTTTTATTGCTTAAGAATTAGATGCTGTCTATTCATCAAAAGTTTTTACAACAAAACTCTGTCAGCAACAAGCCTGAGGTAAACTTATTTTATAGACAGTATGCACATTTGTGCACACACTGATATATATAAACAGCGCATTAAAATAATTGTGTGAAAACAGTGAGTTGGGGTAAAGTGGTAGTCCAATTTTTAAAAATCACATTCCTAAATTAAACATTATTTTATGTTAATTTCATTTTCTACAATAGGTATATGAAAGGAAAAGTTATGGATGAAAATGTGTGTATGGTAGATAGACAAGGTGGATGAGGCAATATTTTTTCTTGGACCAACTTCTATTCATGAGGGAGACAAGCTTTCGAGCTTACACAGAGCTCTTCCTCAGGTCCTGAAGGAGAGTCTTCTTCAGGTCTCTTCTTCAGTTCCTCTGTAAGCTCAAAAGCTTGTCTCTTTCACCAACAGAAGCTGGGCCAATAAAAGCTATTACCTCATCCGCCTTGTGTGTTTAATATTCTGGGACCAATATGGCTACAACAACATCGAATGGTAAATGACAGACTAAACCATGTGCGTTAGGAATGAGCAAATGCATATTTATTCATATGCATTATTTTAGTCTTTTTTCCCCCTTAGGCTGTAATTTAGATATTAGGGCATAAATGCTCCAAAGTCTATAAAGTTAATGTGTTTTGTTACTCTCTTTTAGAATAGCATATACATGAATCTAATATATATTGTAAATCTTTGCAGATCTTTGACTCAATAATCTAGGATGCCAGTGTCTGGTAGACATGTATAACTAAAAGACCTTTTCTCCCTGCTATACATGCAAGGCTCTGATTGACACTAATGGTTTTGTATGTATTTATCAAGAAGGAAAAGACCTTTAAGTCATGTGTTGAAACTTCTAATGAAACGTAAGGTGAAAAAAGATGCACAGCAGCTGACTTTAAACTTCATCAGCTCAGCTGGGTTTTAATTTTCCAAACAGCCAAGTAATTCGGCCATATTAAGAGTAACTGCTGGCCAATTTTCAGTAAGTGGTTTAATAAGTCCCTCAAAATACACTGGGATCTGATGAATGTATAGCATTGGCCTTGGAAGCCTGTGCTCCCCTCCGTGCCTGCCTAAATGAACCACTTCCTTATTTCTCCAATCTACCCCAAGGTAAGAGTGCAAAGCAAAAAAAAAAAAAATGTTTTTTCTGGAGTTCAAGTAGAATGCAGAGGGATTTCCCAGGAGGAAAAATGACTACATTTCTTTTTCTAAAAAATGTAAATAACATTTTTGTCCTTGTCTTGTATTTAAGGCTCCCTCCCTCCATGCACAGTGAATAAGTGTGACACAAAACTAATGGATCTGGAATGGAAATTGGAAACATAGTGAATATGGGAAAGTGCTGTCATAGTGAGAACTAAGATTTATACTTTGGGTAGACTGGGAGACGTAGTTGCACTGGTAAGTATCAGAAAACTTAATGCTGAGTGATGTTAAGGCTAATGGTTGACTTCTTAGCCTTACCAATAAGTGCCAGCTAAAGGTCACTATAGTTGTTGCTGTTCAGCTTTTGCAGATCAGTCAGACACTTGTAACCTTGAAAAATCTCTCCATCTACTACAGAAGTAATTTTTTTTTTAGGTTATGTCAAGTTATGTTCCATTGGATCACGTTACAATTTGTAATGTAAAATAACATGACAAGCCTAGACATGGGTCATTCAGTCTGTCAGTAATTCAGATGCTGGCAAATTGGTCCTCCCTCTTCACCAGTCCATGAACTTCACAGATACTTAACTTCTTCATGCTATGCTAGCTCACCACATTATTTTATCTGGGAAAGCTACTAAGTTATGTGAAGTCAGAGAGGCTTTGCCAGCTGAAATTGTGGTGTCACCTGATGGGGGAAACAGCTTTGTTATTTGCACTAATACATTGCATACTTTAATGTGGACAATAAATTTATGAATAGTAACCATATAATGCAATACAAACTGTATAATATAAATTCAGATTTATATTATGTATCCATGGTTTCATATGAATTGCATCATTTTTCAATTGGACTTAATTTTCTAACTATGTTTTTACTCTTGTGTCTCAGATCTACTTGTTTTATGTAAGTCTGTGACATTGTCTGCTTTTCTTTGCTTCATGAGGCAATTTTTGAATATTTCTACAACCCGTGATTTCACCAACTTCAGGCAAGTCCTAAGTTTGTGACTCCTCTTTGTCCCAGACAGCGTGCACGCACATATGCACTCGCAACTAAAATGAATCAATCCAGATGTAAGCAGAGTCTGAATGAGCTCTCCCCTGACATCTAGTGGTGAGCTGTGGAAAAAGATTTCAGGAGCTTATCTCATTTGCATGGACACACCCACCCTGCCTAGGTGCTCAGCATAATGGGATTGCTTGCCCAAATGATCACTTGTGGCTGGTGTTGGATCCCCAGTCTCCTTGTTATTGGGGCAGGAGTTATCCTTGTGGTGTGAACCGAGGTCAGCAAAACTGTACCTGGCCTACCCCGATGGAGGGACTTACCCTCAACTCAATGGCACTCGCTAGGCAAGGGACATGGGTTCCAAAGCCCAATGAGTTTAGAAAGGGTGGGAACAGGTACTTGTATCAAGTGGCATGGACCATGAACACCAGTTGATCCTCTCTCCATGATAATAAAAAAAGCTAATTTAAACTCAATTGGGAGTTTTGTTACATGCTGCAGAGCTGAAATCACTGATACCTAGGTCTAAGTATTACATACATCTGACGAAGTGGGCATTCACCTATGAAAGCTTATGCTCCAATACATCTGTTAGTCTTAAAGGTGCCACATGACTCTCTGTTGCTTTTTACAGATCCAGACTAACACAGCTACCCCTCTTATACTTTGGGACAGTGTCTCTATTGCAAGAGATTGGCCAGTGTACACCAGCAGTGATGTTCCCCCATTAACAGCTGAAATCACTGAAAGCTGTGTTAAGTGCAGGGGCCCTGAAGATACCTTGGCAAGTGGCCAGACGGGAGGCTGGTGGAAAGGCGTGGCCAGCAGGGCGGATGGCTGAGAGGTCCAGTAAGCAGCCATCAGGGTGACTGGTGGAGAGGGCCAGAGCAGAGCCCTACAGAGAGGTGCGGCCATCAGCAGTTGGGGCAATGAACAAGTGCCCAAACAGTGGAGTGTGTAAGGTGCCTCCTTACCGCCCGCCCTCTCCACACAGGGTGGGAGGTGAACTCTGCAGATGAACCTCTGAACTCTGGGGCTACACTGGCCAAGGCGAGCTGGTTTTGTGTTGTATTGTTGAAAAGGAACCTCTGGATACTGAACCCGGCCCTTGTTGCTGCTGACTCCACCTGGCAGAATATGTAAATATTACATCTGTGAATTAGAGCTGGTCAGGAAAGCAAACCTTTTAAATTGCTTTTGTTTGTGTGTGTGTGTGTGTGTGTGCATGTGTGTAAAAACAAACTATTTTTCAGTGAAAATAGATTTTTGTACAAATTTCCATTTAGCTTAAAACCAATTTTCAACCTGTTGTACTACACATCAGAAATCTCAGTCCTGCAATGTTTTCATCACATCAGCACGTCAGTTCACCCACCTTGTTTTTGTTTCAGTTATTCCAAATTACTATTTAGTAGAGCTTCATAAACTTTGGAGGAAAAACTGGCCTAAATCTCTGGAATTGTCTCATTTGTTAACTACAAATTCTCTTAGAATTGCTGGAGCTATTGAACAATACAGTGCTCAATGCCCAGGGAAGGTCCATCTTCTAAGCTCCCTTCTCTTCCACTCTGATAAAGACTGAGAAGTATGACAGATGAGTTAAATAAGTATACAGCAATCTCAGTTCAATTAAAGGTAGATTGATAGTATAGATGGCCTTGACCTGTCAATTTCAGTTGTGAAGTTCCCCATCTTGGGTGTGAGGGGGGTGGGAGGGTTTGCTCTTGGGTTTTGGTTCAGTCTCGTCTCTGACTATTCTAGCAAACCAGATTCATAACAGAATATTGTGCATCTGTATTAGCAGTAGAGACTCAGGCCTCAGATTTAGGGGGAAATATAGGGATTTTGGATTTAAATACAAAGGATGGTCCATCTATATAGGCAGATTCTAGTGTATTTCTAGTAGGGAAAAAACTTCATATTAGGCTGGCAGAGATACTATAATCATAATCATGGAGAATTTATAGGAAAGCCAGAAAGTCCTTATAAGTTTGTGTGCGACTGGGGGAAGGAAAAAGACAGCAATTAGCTTTTAAGGCCAGCACACTCTTCATTTCCCCAGAACTGAACCACTGGCTGAAAGCCAAAGGAAGAAGATGATGCCTTAAAAAGGATTTATTAACCAGACTCTACAAGCTTCAGTTTTATTTTGGCCCAAGCTTAAAGTCCTTACAAAAACAGTGCGTATATCTTCAGGCATATTGCTGGAGCCAAATGTCTGAAAAAAATACTCCAAAAATCACAAGAGACCAACTCTAGTGTGGAGAAATTTTAGTGCATAAATATCAGTTATCATCAGTGACTTAGATAACATCACATAGTGGAAGATATATTAATATCTCATTATATTTCCAATTGCGGCTCAAAGTAATAAAGTTCCTTTTTATTGATAATGAGCCCTGAAGAGAACTTTTATCCTTTATCAGAGAACATAATTTGTTTTCTGTACTCCTCCTACCTCCACTCTCCACATAAAGGATGGGTGGGTAAGATGCCTATGCCAGTTGTCCAACAAAATCAGAAGTAGTTTAGGTTATGATGCAAATAGCAACTAGCAATCCAGTTGCATGTACTAAATATAAGGGGTTTTTTATTATTATTTTCATTGCTTTCACTGAGATGAGAATATAAAATGTCATGTTTCATAATGAGTCAATATTTTATTTAAAATCCTGCATTTCAGTTTTTTTCCACAATGGCCTAAGACAGACTTCTGCAGACAGAGCTACAGCTACCTTTTTCAAAAGAGAGGTCTCCTAAATTGACCCCCAGTGGCCTGATTTTCAGAGTTGCTGAGCACTCACAATTCTCTTTTTGCCACAATGAGCGTTGTAGGAGCTCAGTAGGTCTGAAATTCAGGCCAGTTATTTAGACTTATCACATAGTATCTAAGCACCTCACAAACATTAAGTGCATTACGGTTCAGTGGGTAAATATTATTCTTTATCATGGATAAAAAGACTGAAAACAAATTTCACTAAGAAAGAAATGGATATAACTAAAACACTAGGAGGTGTTTATGAAAATAATTTTTCATTGATGATCACTTTTTATGTTCTTAGGCCCAAATCCTGCACCAAGCCCTAGTAGGTGGTCTGGGGAATGAAAAAGAAGAAGGGAAAGTCTTCTCCATCACAAAGCCATGGAACAGCAGAGGAGGAGCCTACTCCATTATCTTTGGGAGCACTTTTCCTGGGAGTTAGGGGAAGACAGAAGTATCCTGCTGCACAGACAGCCCCGTATACAGCTGGGCTGTGTGTCTTGCAAGGGATGCACGCAGGGTCGTCTTTAGGCATACGCAGCTGTGTAGGGCACCCGAAAATTTGGGGCACCACTGGGTCTTAGTGCCCACCCGCTTCCTAGCCCTGTTCTGACCCTTCCTGCAGGCTCCCACCACAGCTGGCTGTTGCAGCCTGGTGAGTCTTCCTCTGGAAGGGATCTAGTACTTAAAAGTGAAAAAGCCTTCCAGCCTGGCAGACTTATTAGCACAACACTGAAACTGTTAAAGAGCCATTCAAGTGGTAATGAAGTCATTTAACGGGCATTTGCCAACCCCCAGGTATAGACTGTCAGTTTCTGAATTTACTGACAAAAACAGTTGTTCATTACTGTAATATTTACTCAGAACACCTCTACAGACCTTAGTTTAAAATTTGCTTTAAAAATATTTCATTAGTGTGTTGCTGAAGATTATAAAATCAGATCTCTAAAAAACCCTTGCATAGATTTTTAGATGCACAGTCTGAGTATTCATCTTTAGCCTTAAATGCTTGGATCCTCAGACATATAGTTTTTTAAATAAATCCTTCAAAAGATCACCCTTATCTAAAATACACATGCGAACCGGGTTGCCGTCAGGCATAGGGGCACCAGTTTAATAATACTGCATAGGGCCCGGGCCCCATAAATCCCAAGGTCGGCCCTGGATGCACACCTTCTGAGTGGCTCACATCTGTTGTATAGTAGTAGCTCACCAGTTTCTCTCTGAGCGCCCTCTGTATTTGCAAACATTGAACAGGAGTAGCTGCTAAAATTAGGGCATTATTGACTTAGGTTCCTCAGCAGCGCACATTGATACCAGTATCAAAACCTATAGTAGACCTATAATGGTCAAGGTTTCAAGCACAGATGCCTGTGTTGCAACACAACACATGCCTGTGCTTGCATAAAGGCACCATTCCAAAATGCACAAAGTATATGTAATATATTCATAGTGGCCTATATTGTCTTGGCATTTGATTCATTGTTTGTGTGGGGAGGGAGTTTGAAACCAATCAGGTTTGTCAGTTTTCTTGGGAGTTTAACAAACTACATTATATGTAAATATGTTTATTCACCATTTTTGAGTAGCATTTCCTTATTCTAGCAGCTTGTGTACACCCATGCTTTTCTAAAGGAAAGTGTTTGTGCTGTGCATAGCTATAGATTTTAAACTGGGAGTGTTCACTATTGATTCTTATATTATGATTGTTACATTACACAAGAAATATAAATTTATTACATTACTAATAGAAATATGCTGTGCACTAACCTACCTGCTCCAAACCAAGATCCCTTGCATGGACAATTTAAGGAAGACAACACTTAATGGGAAAACAGTGCTGTCACAGTGACTTAGGGTGACCAGATGTCCCGATTTTATAGGGACAGTCCTGATTTTTGGGTCTTTTTCTTATATAGGCGCCTATTACCCCCGACCCCGTCCCGATTTTTCACATTTGCTGTCTGGTCACCCTACAGTGACTAAAACTTCCATGGATGACAGGAAAATATATACAGGATGTCACTTTAACATGTGGGTATATACTAGTCAGTAGCATAGCTACGTGTCTTATAGGACGATACAGGTATGCCCATCTGCAGATATGCACAGGGCACCAGAGACAATGCAACTTGCTCTACTGTTGAGACACAGTTTTTCAGTATGCTTTTATTCAAATAGTTGTAAATAGGATTCATCTTAAAACTTGAGGTAAGTAATAAGACACATAAAGGAACATTCAAACAGTATTTTTATCATGTTTTTCAAGCATATATTTTCAAATACTAAATTTGTAATGTGAATGACATGCATGTTATATCTTAATGGAATGCAAGATGGCTATTGAACCTTAGGGCTTTTTACAATTCATCTCACTAGCTTCATTCACAAACCCACCTTTCAGTCTTTCAAGGATATCCATCATTGTAGTTTGTACGGCTTTGTGCCAAATGACAATTACAGTGAAAAGACAACTTCCAAAGCATCTAAATAAGCATATTTGTCACTTGGTGGAACAATATTGTTAACAAAGGAGTGACAGAAGATAGTTATAAAATGTAAAAATTTGGAATCTGCATTTGTATATAAAGTAAACTATTGCAAATGGCCTTTATATTTATTCACTACTTCAGTATATTACCTTTCTGCAAAAGAATGTGTGGCTTATTAGGTTGGGTTGAGACATAAAAGCTCTGTATCTTCGTTTGTCAATATTTTTCAGGAGTTGTTAGCTAATGAGGACTTAACAACAGATTCCTTCTCTGAAGCTTATCAGTTCCCTAAATCTCATTTGCTAGTACTTTGACATTTAAAACTATTCTTGGAAGGGCAAATTAGAAATCAATGAAGTGCTCATGAACCTAATATCAATGCAGTATGAAGAAATGTAGATCAGTCTTTGAGGAAAAATGCTGATTGCCTTTATGGAGGGTAAAGAAAATGCAAAGATGTTAAGATTTCAAAGTTCTTCCTTGATACTCCAGCATTAAACTTTACATTTGGATCGCCATATAAAACTAGCTGAAAGTTTGAGCTAAGGTTTAGGCCATAATAAAGTGGTAATGCTAATGATTAGCCTCTCTGATGACTGAAATTACATCTGCTACAGTGAGAAAAAGCTTCACATGCAGCTTCTGGGCATATGCTATTACTCAAAGAGTGGTCTCTCTAGAATCCACATTTTTTGAAAATAATGTCCCAATGTTTGCTCATCTGCAGTCCCAATGTTGTAACCTCCTTCATCAGGGCATAGATACTCAAAGATGCACTATAAAAGCTTCTAATGCTGTTCTCGTGACTCATTGTGCAGAAAGACTGAAACCTGCAAGTTGTATGTCCTGTGAGTTGAGCATCCTCTTCCATTTTAATGGGAGTTGGGAGGATTGCCAAATGGTAGGATACCCAAACCAGGGCCAGCCCACAACATTTTGGCACCTGAGGCACCTGAGGAGCTCAAATGACGCCCCCATCCTCCCTCGCTTGAGCCAAAACTTTGAAAGGTCTCAATTCTGCTTCTTCCTGTTCTACTCCTATCATACTACTGCTCTGCTACCTACCCCAATAAAGGAGAACTAACAACTTGAAATGCCTTGTTCAAATTTTTTAAGTAGCACTTAACTTTCAAATGCCTGAACAGCAAATGTGACTTTTCTTGTCTGCATAGTAAACACTGGCATTTTTATCTGTTTGAATAATCAAAGTGGTGCTTCCCGTGCCTTCTTGGTGGCAAAGATTTGAACTGCTTCCTGAAGGTCCACAGTCTGGGCCAGCTCATGCTCTATTGAGATGGTTGCAAGGCCGACCAGCCTCTCCTGTGTCAATGTGGAGCGTGGATGTGTTTTTATTAACTTCAGCTTGGAGAAGCTGCGTTCTCCACTGGCAACTGTTACAGGAAGTGTTAGAAGTATGCACAGAGCAACAAAAGCATTTGGAAAGAAGGTGGTCAGCTTATTTGTACACATATATTCCAGAACAGCCTTTGAAGTTGATCCTGCTGAAATGTATCTTGAAAGGGCTTTCAGTTCATCATCTAAATTACTCGCATCAATATAGTGCATGTCATCATGTGTCAACACTGTCTCTAGTACCCTGCTTTGCTGGTGTAGGTCTTCTTCAGGTATAGTGAGGAGTTTTGGAATATCATACAACATCCCAAATATACTGCTGTGTTCCTTGAGCTGCATGAAACATTCTTCAACTGATTGTATTGCACAGTCTAGCACCTGGTTAAAAAATTCAACTTTGAATTGTTGTTTGGGGTCTCTTATGGGATTATTCCGTGCCTCATAATCAACATGTCTTCTTTGGTGACTCTTGTATTCTTGAATGAGTGGGAAAATAGCTTCAGTGTGAAGTTCCTCTGCCAACTTCTGTGCACTCTTCAGAATATTTTGAAATCCCTCGTCTAACCGGTAAGACTGTCGGTATGACTTTGCTTTGTCCAGTTGCTCCAGATATATTAAGGTCAACACCTTGGAGTCTCTTGCTTACAACATTTATTTCAAACAGTATATCATGCCACAACACTAAGCCACACAGAAATTTGAAGCTATGTATATTTCTGGTGATTCCATTTCCCTCTGCCACTGTTCTCCCATGAACAGTTCCTGTCATAGCATTATCCTCCATAATGACAACTATGGCATCATCTATCTCCCCAATTTGGTGTTTGATAGGCTTTATCACCTCCCCTCGACTTTCCCATCGTGTGGCACTCAGTGGTTTCAGTGTCAGAGAGGATGTTCCCAGATGTTGCTTTAAAATTTGCCATTGATGAGTTGATACAGAGAAAAATACACAGATGCTTTGAATTACATAAAAAAATTCAGCAGCCTCACTAGAAGTTGATGCTGCATCACTGACCACCAAGTTCAATGAATGAGAACTGCATGGGACAAAAAAAGCTCGAGTGTTTAACTCTGGGATCCGTGTCTGCACTCCTCTGTTCTTTCCTCTCATGTCAGCTATCACAATTCCTGTATCTTCCAGCTTTTTAAGAAGCACATTTGTCATACCAGCTCCTGTAGTATCATCAATGTCAATAAATTCTAGAAAATGCTCTCTGACAGTCACCACTGCAGGAACATTTTCACTAAGTTCTGTTGTTGTTACAAAACGCACTATTAAAGTCATTTGTTCCATATGGCTGATGTCAGGTGTGCAGTCCAGAATAAAAGAGTAATATCTTGCTGACTTCAGATCTGCCACAATCGTCTGTTTGACTTTTGTTGTCAGTAACTGTATGATCTCATTTTGAATTGTTTTTCCAAGGTAGTGGTGTGTATACATTTATTGGGTGGTGACTCTTCTTAGATGCTCCTGGAGTACAACATCAAACTCAGCCATCAGCTCCACAATTTTAAGGAAGTTTCCATTGTTTGGCACATACAGTTGATCTGAAGTGCTACGCAGTGCTAGGTTTTGGGTAGCAAGCATTCTCACAATGGCAATGAGCCTTTTCAGAACATTTTGCCAGTAAAGAGATTTGGATGCAATCTTCTCTTGATGCTGATCATCTATGGTGGCCAGATGACCTTAGTCCCATCTCAAGCTCTTTCCACCTATGGAATGCTCTCTGGTGATTTGCTGCCTTCTCATGGCATGCCAGATTTCTAACCAGATTTTTCCAGGCCTTTGTTCCTGTAGAACCCCATGTGGCTGGAACATTAAACTGGAAGAGTTTGCAACAAAAACAGTATGCAGCACTCTGGGGTTTTGAGTACATAAGCCATGGCCTCTCCACTTTGTCACCATTGGGGATTTCACACCAGTAATGTGTTGGATGGAAACTTCTATTTTCATTGTCTTTGGGCAACATGAAGTTTTTCACTTGCTGTGGCCCATACAGTACAAGGAGCCCCTCAGGCTACTGCTCAAGTGGTTCCACAGTCCTGGATCATCTAGACTTAAGGAACTAAACTCAGCAGCAGCTGTTTCTTGCGCCTCTACCATACTCTTCTCTGATCTACACTTTTCTTCAGGAATGTGCATTGTTATATCCATTTGAGATGGGGCTATGGATGTTGCAGTAGCTGCCAGGTCACCTGCACTCTAAGTGGAAGATCGGGCATTGCCTCACCACTCACATCCTCACTGGGGCTGGAAGGCTCACCGTGAACATTTGTGTCTATGTATCTCAGGAGAGTTTCTTCCTGCTTAGATCGAAAAGCTTCCTTTGCTTTCTTTCTTTTTCTGAATGCTGCCCCAGAGGGGCCTTTTCTTCTGTCACTCATGACTGCTGTTCTGTGCCAGCTATAGTAGTTCTCAATACTCAATTGAAGAGGACAAATAAGCAGGCTGGTAACGGGGCCTGCGTGTGGGAAGATAGCAGCGTTTTAGGAGCCTAACTGGCTCCTAGTACTTCAGTTGACTGCCTGTTCTCCTCAAGTGGGTTCAGGGAAGCAGCAGGAAACAGGAAGCTCCCTGAGAAGCTGGTGTTAATCAGTCCAGGCTCCTGGGGGTGTTAGAGAAGTACATAAGAGGCTCCTCGTCCTCTCTCTCCCTGCAGCTCCTGCTGCTTTCTGTTATTCCCTCTCACCTTTTTCTCCTGCCTGCCTGTTATGTCTCTTGTGCCCCCCTTCCTCCAGCACAGCACTCCACCATCTCTGTACATCTAGAGCAGAGAGAATACATATGCACCAGCAGCAGACACAATTTTCTACACTCTGGGTCCTAGTGGCGCCCCCACACAGTCTGGCACCTGAGGCAGCCACCTCATTTCACCTCATGGTAAGGCCAGCCCCGAACCAAACCCTTGTTACCAACCAAAATGAACGTTTGCAGAAAATGAATGCATTTGCATATTTGCTGTGTATAAAAGGGGCCCACAAGCTTCTGAACACCCCTCATTGAAAATTCTTTCAGTTCTGTAAACATCATTTGGGGAGATTTCCAAAAGCTGGCCTCTGCTTTTGTACCCATGAACTAAAGGTGAAGTAATTGAGGGTGTAAGTTTGTACTTGCATCCATTTGTACCCACAGTTAACGTCATTTGGACAGCTACATAACTGATTTGGAAATGGAAAAAAAGGTAAGATTGGTGGCTTGTCTGAAGATATGTAAAGATGGCTCTGTACATGACATTCAAGATTGGTGTGTGAGAATGGGAACCTTTGGTAAACTCTTTGGTCCTAGAAATGAGAAGTTACTAGAATTTCCAACATTTATTGTACAATCAAGGGGAAAATAAAATTTTTTTGAAAAGGAATTACAATTATTAGTTTATTTATTTTTACTTTTATTTTAACCTTATGCAAACTCTAAAGAAAAGGGCATCCATTCAATGCAAAAACTACACTGAAAAGTGTTTCATTTACTCCTGCCAATTTTGGTGGTTTTCAAATCACATTTATTTAGTGTTTAAATATTTTTTCTTGTTGTTGTGTGAAAGTCCCATACAAACAACAGAGGGAAACTGACTATGCATGGAATACAGTAAAAGTACCTTTACACAAAGTGTTGTCCAGTGCACTGAGTTTGCAAACTGGGGGATGGAGAGGGGAAGAAATATTTTCCCATCCTATGACAGAGAAAATCAGAGGCAGACCTATGGCTCCACTTGTTAATAAGCTTTGACAAAAGAATTATGAATGAGCCCCCCATCCCTTTGACTAAACCCCAGTTTGCCCCTCTTCAATTTTTTTTATCAACTTGACCAGGAAGTATGGCGTCCTCACTGCAGTTCTCCACTCTATCAACTTCCTCCACTCTGCTTTCTAATTCTCTTATTTCCCTCTCTTTTACACCAGTCAAGAGGCAGACAGAGGAGATGGAAAGAACCAAGAAAGCAGATTCATCTTCGGTATCCAAGAGCAAAGGGAGAGATCAGAAGAGATGGAATATCCCATTCTACACCTTATTCTCCTGTTAAAGGCAAAGCCCTGTGTACAGAAGATGCTGCTTCTCTCACTGTCCCTTCTCCTGCTGATGACAAGGAAATCAGAAAGAGTAGGGATGGTATTGTTGGCTCCTTGGTGTCTTTGCCACCCAGGATTCTTTGGTGAACCAAGCTTAGACTCTGTTTAACCTTCCTGCCTAAAATTAAGTGCCAGGAAATAGAAAGGAGCTGTTTCATAGCTGAGTATCTCTTCACAAAGGTTGCAGATTGCCTGATTAGAAGCAGAACTTTGACCTATTCCTGTACAGAAGCCCTTCACTAGATGACCACTAGAAGAGGTATGAACAATTGTTTCTGCTTATTGCAAAACATCTTGACTGGATTAAAAAGTAGCTATATTTACCAACTGTCCCAACTCTTTCTGTTGCAGGACAGCAGGAAGAGTCTATGACAAAAACAATTAATGGTGAGTAGTTTTCCTTTTTATCTTCCAGTCTTAATAATCTTGTACCGATAGTTGCTAAACATTTCCAGATTTTTTTTTAATTTTCCAAAGCAGTTTTAATTAATAACAATTCACTATAGACACTTTAAAAACTGTATTCCTCTTTTTAAAATCATTTTTAGAACTAGGGCCCTGATCCTTATCCCAAAGAAGTTAATGAAAGTAGAATCTAGCCTGAAAAGAACTTTAGGCTGTCAAAAAACCCTACATTTACTAGCGAATCCAGCCTGACTCTGGCATTGTAGCGTGATCCTAGACCTTTGTGAATTTTCAAATTGCCAGCATTGCACAGAACAAGGAAACTATCTCAGTCACTAACATGGATTTGTACTGGCATAATTTTGAGGATCACTTGTAATACAATACTACCATCTAATTGTAAATAGCTAACCATAGGCACAATGTGCACAATGAGCTTTAATTAAGGGTGCAGTAGTAGTCTTAACTCGGTGTGCCCTTGCTTTTGATGTAGTTAAATGCATTTTGTTTAATCATATGGAAATATGTTTGTTGCAGATACTGGAATTTAAGTGTTCTGACTTTGTTTTAGCGCAAGCAAAGCAATAATATAAAAAAGAATATTTGGAACGTTTAAATTATGGCATGTCCTGTTTTTTCTGCTTATATTTATTACGTAGTTCAGAGACAAAGTTTGCAGAAGTTTATCCTCATATTAAAAAAATTATCCTACAAAGATAAAATTAACCAAAATTTAAGTTCTACATTCTGACATTTCTAAAACATACAGTTGAGACATTTAACATTGCCAGTTTAATTTTTTTCAGCACATTAAAAGGATCACGTCATACGATTATTCAGGCATATTAGGGTACATGAGAACCAATACAGTGATTGCCAACATTTTCCAAGAATTACATATGTCAGTATGAGAGAGACTGCAGTTATTTCCTAGTTTACATGTGCTGAAATACTGGGCACCTGCGGTACCATCACTTTTTGTACAGTTAACACAACTGAAAGCCCTTTAATCATCTTTGGATGCAGAGCAGATATTACTTCCATAAAATATATGAAATATCTACAGTTTAAAACAATTTAAGGGACTTTTAACTTCAATTTTATATGCTCCTGACTTGCTAATTTTGACTTGTTAAATTCATATTCATATACAGAGGTCCAAATTCAGCCCTCACTTATAACAGCTGACTTCACTCTACTAGAAGACACTCCGCCTTGCATTTGGCCCCCACACCAGAACTATGTTATCATGCCTATATTTAAGGAAGAGGAAGCTGCTTTGCTTTTCTGAAATGATCTGTTTCTAATCATACCCTGCTTTCATACTAGTCCCATTTAATTGTGTGTGTGGGCATGCGCATGCATGTGTGTAAGAGTAGTAGTGTGAATGAACTCACGTGAAGGAAGTGGGATCTGACATTTAATCAGTCGAACTAAGTGAGAAATGTATATTGTATGCACTTTGTTCCTTATTTTATTCTTTTCTGGCAATTGGGATGCACAGCATTTTGTACTTTATTTTTAGTTTTTCACTCCATGTTCTGTGGAGTAGTTGCAATTCTTCATGTTCATGATAAAGAATCACAGCTCACCTATTTTAATACTCCCGAACAAGGACCAGGGCAAAGAAATGGCGACATAGATTTTGATCAGCGGGCAAATTCACCACTGGTGTAACTCAGTAGACTTATGCCTGCCGTGCCAGTGATGAATTAGGGTCAGAGGCCCAAATCCTGAGCTGCCATAAATCAGTTTAGTTGCACTGATGTCCATGGAGCTATGCTGATTTTCATCAGCTGAGGATTGGGGCCAGAATCTTCAGTGGAATTCCATTCAAAATCCATCAAAACTATTACATAATCAGCTGAAGGGGCTTCTGTTAAATTACTAGCAGCAGGGGAATCTCTCTGCATAGCAAAGGCTGAGCGGCATCTTGCCTCCACAGTTCTTTCAACATGGGAGCAAAGACCAGACTGAACATAGAAATTGAGGCTTCCCACGTTGGTAGTGCAGAATGCAACCAATAAATTATTCATAGCTAATGCTTATCTTGTTCCTTTGAAAAATCTTATACAGTTGATATTTATCTAATAATTGCATAAAACATCTGTGAATGAGGGAGTAGAAACTAAACTGATTGGTTCCACCTAACCAATGCATCTTTCAATTACCTGTTTGAGCAAAGGAATGACTCTGGTAAGTTTTCAAATAGGTGTGGAATCTGTGACATATAATAATTAAGAAAGATGTCTGATACCAACCCCCCTCTTTATTAATTAATCTATCAAAATATGTATCCGTGCAAAATATCAGTTTTGAAATAACATAAAAACTGTGGGAATCCATGTCCAAAAAACCAAAAAAAGATTTCCAAAGTCAAACAAAAAGTTTTTAATACTGTATTCTTAGCAAGAACATTTTAACAAAGAATGTGTACTTTAACTTAATATGGTACAACAGAGAAACCATACTTAAAAGTTTCCATTATCTAACACTCTACTGCATATTCATTTTTTTATCTTAAAAGACCAAAAGCCAAGCTGAACTGAGCATAAAAAAGCATCAATTATAATCCTCATATTATGTCAGCTATTGGGGTTTAGCTCACACTCTTGAATTGGTCATCTAATGAAAGGACAATTTTTACATCATTGTTTTAAAAAATGTACACACATTTTTCTTTAAAACGTAATATATTGAGTATCAGCTTCAGTAAACAAAGCTTAATTTATAAACACAATTGAAACAGCTCTATGCTGAACAGTTTCAGTGATAAACTGGACTTGTATGATATACAGCCAGTGAGGACATTTGCGGCTTAATAAAATCATTGTGCCATTGCTATACAGTAATCACTACCTCCTTTAAAAAAAAAGTTAGTTCTTTTGGGGAATAATTCCTTTATGTGCTTAAAAATACTACAACTTCTTTCTATCTTCTGGGACCTAAAAATGATCAGTTGCAACAGGCTTGGTTTGGTATGGTAAGCTTGTAAAAAGTCTCAGTATATCTTAATGACAATACGGCAGTTTTCGATGCAGCAACAGTAAATTGCTTGAAATTGTCCTTCAAGTTTCATGCTACAAATCCTTCACACAGTACTGAAGGCATCAAAGGTTGGAAGGGATGTCTTTCATGTACTATATAGTCTTCAAATAGTGATCATTATATATTTTTCAACAATAGCTTCCTTCAGTACATAATAGTAGGTTTGACGTATGTTCTGTTTTCTGAAAAAAATAAAAAGTTGGTTACATAGTGATTTATATATTTTATAAATGAAACATTTAGGGTTCTTTAACCATGCAGTTTAAATTATCTGATGTGTAAGTGACAGCTCTTGGTTCAAGTGAGTGTCTTTTACCTCTGGAAAACAGGTGCCCATGTACTTTGGTGATTGGGGTCTTATAAGTAACTAGAGATATAGACTCTTATGTATGTCACAGTTGGAAATAAGCTTAGTATCCAAGCAGATCCACCTATTTGGTTCATTGACTATCCTCCTATATATGGTATGAGTTGTAGACTTTCAAATTGGTTTACAAATGCTTGTAATCCCAGCTATCTCTCATTATAAACAAACATAGTAGAGGCTGGACATTAAATATTTAAAATATCCACTGCCATGTATCACCTCAGCTCCTATTGCCATCTGCTGCCCCATCTGACATCTGCCATCCTTTCCATCCTTTAGTCTGAAACCAGCTCCCTCCTATAAGCCCATCACAGCCCCAGACTCACCCCATCCCCAGTATATCCTCACTTGCTAAATTCCACTTATGACCCCTTTCAGTCAAACCCAGCCCTGATCCTCGAGTCATGATCCCTTCTCCCCCCACAGTGTAACTCCCTCTTCATGGCAGCTGTGAGTATCTGGGTTTGGATTGTGCATCCCCTGAAAACTGGTAGCCGCTATCAATGACTTGACAAATCCCCAAAAGTTGGATTTAATCATATCTCTAATTTTTACCCCCCATAGGACAATTTTTAAACCAAAGGGGCAATAGTTTTAGTTCTGAACTTAAAAGTCCACTCCATGGCCAAATTCCACACTGACAGTCTGACAGCATTGCAAGGGATCTGCAAGGCAGATTTTGGTCCTACACATTTTAAAAAAATGGAGTATTGAGAACAATGTTCCTCTTCCCCTCCAAATCCTGACTGACTTACCCCCTCTTTGTACCTCACACTGATGGGACAGATTCTTATCTCTGCACTACAGCAGGCTGGCTGCTTTGTAAATCCATTGAAATCAGACACATTGTAGAACCTGGTATGCTTCTAGTGAGACCAAATATGGTTATGGCAAAGAAGAGAAAAGCCATTGTTCCCTTATTTATAAAATCCTTAAAACTTAAATGACAGTTTTTCCTCCCGCCACAACCTTTAAAAAAAATTAACTTCTGTTTCAGAGGGTAGAACCATGACGTACTTAATGCAGTGTTCAGAGTACCACAGAAATTAATGTAGTTTATATTGTGCAGAGTAAAATGTGGCTATTACAGACCCAACAAAGCCTTCTGCAAAGCAGTGCTATTGAAGAATAAAACTACACTGAAAATCAACATGTAAATCAATATGTGTTCCTTAGAAAAATGGTGTTTCACTCAGAACACCCCCCCCCACACACACACGTCATTTAATTATTGTCTTTATTTGAAGAGATAAACAGAAATCCACCCACACACATCATAAAAAATTTGCTTGGGTACAGAGCCTATCATGTGTGATCTTCAGATTCAGCAGCTTTAAGCCCAAAGACAAATAAATGTTAAAATACCCTCAGAAAGCCAAAGTAATATGAATCCATATTCCTATCCAATAAACACTGAATCAACAATTCATACAGCTAAACCTACTAGTTCTGATTCTGAAGATGGTAGCAAAATGATAATCTTGAGTAGCATTCTGTATAATGTTGACAAGTATCCCATTACTGTTTTACATATGCCAATACTGAATACTCATAAGGAAAGAACCAGTATTGACCCACTAACTGACACAGATCCTTGGAGCAATCTCAAAGTTTGCCACATTTCAATTTCAAAATGCATTTCAGCTATAATATGAGTGATTTATCATTTAGCAGTAGCTGTCAAAGTAAGCTCCTAGATAAAACAAAAACATCTGGAACCATAAACAGAGGAGAGCAGTAGCTGAATTTTAATCCAAATCTGACATGCTCACTTCATTAGGAACGGGAAACAGCTAATTAGTAATTGAATGTTTCATGTTTTTAAGAGGGCTCCTACTCTCCAAGCAGAGATGATCTAATATATATTTTGGATGTAAACAAGAATAAAGATCAAGAAGAGACAGGGAAAAACATCTCCCAAGGAATGTCTGAGAGTCAGGGAACTTCAGCAAGAGTTAAAGAAATGATAGCTGTTTTAGTCTGTATCAGCAAAAAAAAAAAAAAAAAAGAGGAGTCCTTGTGGCACCTTAAAGACTAACAAATTTATTTGGGCATAAGCTTTTGTGGCTAAAACACACTTCATCAGATGCATGGAGTGAAAAATACAGTAAGCAGTATATATAAACAGCACATGAAAAGATGGGAGTTGCCTTACCAAGTGGGTGAGTCAGTGGCCTTATTAGCACAGACCCCCCCAATTGTAAGGCAATTCTCATCTTTTCATGTGCTGTAATATATACATTGCTTACTGTATTTTTCACGCCATGCATCTGATGAAGTGTGTTTTAGCCCACGAAAGCTTATGCTCAAATAAATTTGTTATTCTCTAAGGTGCCACAAGGACTCCTCGTTGTTTTTGCTGATAACATTTAGTGTCTTATGATTTATAGGAGAAAGTTTGGGGAGTGAGTCAGACGACATACACATCTGTGGCTTTTTTAAAAGCAGATTCACAAGAGTTCCTCACACAGCAGGCTGTAGATTATGTCTCTTATTTTAATGTTGTACTTTTAACTAATGGATTGGTACTCATCTGGACCTATTGACATAGCAGATATTGATTGTCCTTGAAAATCATAGAAATGCCTTCAAAAGGGCCCTAGTTAAGTCCCAAAGGCTTAGCTCATAGTGTATATGTGGGAGACCTGATTCAGTAACACAAAAGCTCTGTAATCTGTAAGCAGGTGGCTTCCTTCATAGTCCCCAAAAGCAAGATTTTCAAAGGAATGTAGGTGCCTAAAGATGCAAATATGCACTTTTGTAAATTCCACTAGGAATTTGGTGCCTAAGGCTCATTGACTTTCATTTGAGTTAGACACCTAACTCACTTTAGTGTAGGGCTACTCTACAGCCATCTGTATGTCAGTCAGGGTAAGACTGAAGACATGTGATACCTGTGCCAGTGGAAGGCCCTAGTGTAGTTGCAATTATACTGACAAAACTCTGCTTTTTCCAGTCTAGTGTGTTTGTCTCATGGTGGATGGTTTGCTGATATCGTTACATCCACACTGGGAGTACTTTGCGGGTATAGTGTACCAGTATTCCTATTCCAGTAAGACCTGTTCTTAGACACTCTTGAAAAATCCCAAGAGACACTGATCTGCAGCTTTAGGCCCCTGAATACCTTTTGTTTATCTGTCCGCAAGTGCACATAGCATTCAGAGAGCACATTCACGGGGTTGGGTTTATATGGAGAGCTGGTTGAATACTGGCTTTTCAGTTAACACGGAATTCCAAAAAAATAAAAATAATAATGCATTTTGGATGAACCTGAGAATAAAATGTTTAATTTTATTTTAATTTCACTAGTTTCAGGTCAAACAAAACATTTTATTTGACCTGAACCAAAATGTTTTCTTTTGGTTTTTGACTTTTTTTTTTTTTTTTTTTTAATGTTTTAAATTTTTATGTGGCAAAAGGATAGTAATCCAGTCTGAGACACTGCCTCAGGGCAAAAGTTACTTTGTTGAGGGGGAGAGGACATGAAAGATGTCATGAAAGAGTTCCTTCTTCTCACTATAAACAAATTAAACAGAAAGCCTTTGTTGTGACATGAGACAGGCTGAAGGGTATCCAAGGATTCGTATACTTTTACAAATACACAAGCATTTCAAAGAGATTTTTGTGGCTGTTTTTTTAAAGTTTCACAAGCCATTCAACAGTGACTTATACAAAATGGACTGAAATGTCTTTTGGTCAGCTAGTCAGTAACTGGAACAACGACGCACTAAACCAACCCAGTTAGGAAAATTTGGTTTAAAAATGGCTACAATTTTTATATAGCCATCTCAATAGGAAAAAGAATAGAATTGTGTTTTAAAATTTCTTAAACTAGCTCCAATTTTGCAACTGTTGTAAATTTGAAAAATAGGTACACTTGGAAGAAAAACATTTTGCTGTGAACAGTTCAGCTAGTTCTCCTCACATAGGGAACGGGAGAGGCTGTGTGTAAAAGCACTCCAAATTACACTGGTCTACAATTTTTGAGAAGTCGTCTGCTTCAGAGATAAAATGTGCTAATTATTATGTATTTTGATGTGCTGAATTCAAATATGGCAATTAAAACAATTGATTGGCTACTGTTTCTAAGATATTTAAGTTTCTACATTTTATGTCTATGTATATTGTGTAGATAGTAGAGTTTTTAATAATAAATTGTAAACCTAGGTCTTTTAATGTGTTTATGGTCGCTTTACATGATAATATTTCACCTGTCCTGTTTATGTAACATTTTAAAAATAAATATAAATAAAATTTATTATGAAACAAAAAGGCAAAAAATTATTATGTACATAGTTTAGTCCTATTCAGTGTCTACTCGGTGCTTCTTGGCTTGTCTCTTGTATTCATTAAATGGAGCATCTCTTGTCACTGTCCAGCAATAGTCTGCAAGCATTGATGGGCTCCATTTGCCCTGATAGCGTTTCTCCATTGTTGCAATGTCCTGGTGAAATCGCTCGCCGTGCTCGTCGCTCACTGCTCCGCAGTTCGGTGGAAAAAAATCTAGATGAGAGTGCAAAAAATGTATCTTTAGTGACATGTTGCAACCAAGGCTTTTGTATGCCTTGAGGAGGTTTTCCACCAACAACCTGTAGTTGTCTGCCTTGTTGTTTCTGAGAAAATTTATTGCCACTAACTGGAAGGCTTTTCATGCCGTCTTTTCCTTGCCACGCAGTGCATGGTCAAATGCATCATCTTGAAGAAGTTCACGAATCTGAGGACCAACAAAGACACCTTCCTTTATCTTAGCTTCAATTAACCTTGGAAATTTTCCACGGAGGTACTTGAAAGCTGCTTGTGTTTTGTCAATGGCCTTGACAAAGTTCTTCATCAGACCCAGCTTGATGTGTAAGGGTGGTAACAAAATCTTCCTTGATTCAACAAGGTGGATGCTGAACACTTTTCCTCCCAGGCTCCAATGACTCTCGGAGTGGCCAATCTTTCTTGATGTAGTGGGAATCTCTTCCACAACTATCCCATTCGCAGAGAAAACAGCAGTACTTTGTGTATCCAGTCTGCAGACCAAGCAAGAGAGCAACAACCTTCAAATGGCCACAAAGCTGCCACTGATGTTGGTCATAGTTTATGCACCTCAAAAGTTGTTTCATGTTGTCATAGGTTTCCTTCATATGGACTGCATGACCAACTGGAATTGATGGCAAAACATTGCCATTATGCAGTAAAACAGCTTTAAGACTCGTCTTCGATGACTCAATGAACAGTCTCCACTCATCTGGATCGTGAACGATGTTGAGGGCTGCCATCGCACCATCGATGTTGTTGCAGGCTACAAGATCACCTTCCATGAAGAAGAATGGGACAAGATCCTTTTGACGATCATGGAACATGGAAACCCTAACATCACCTGCCAGGAGATTCCACTGCTGTAGTCTGGAGCCCAAGAGCTCTGCCTTACTCTTGGGTAGTTCCAAATCCCTGACAAGGTCATTCAGTTCACCTTGTGTTAGGAGGTGTGGTTCAGAGGAGGAGGATGGGAGAAAATGTGGGTCCTGTGACATTGATGGTTCAGGATCAGAAGTTTCATCCTCTTCCGCGTCTGACTCAAGTGAGAATGATTCTGGTGCATCAAGAACCAGCAGTCTTTCTCCGTGGGGTACTGGGCATATAGCTGATGGAATGTTTGGATAATGCCCAGTCCACTTTTTCTTCTTTGACACACCTTTCCCAACTGGAGGCACCATGCAGAAGTAACAATTGCTGGTCTGATCTGTTGGCTCTCTCCAAATCATTGGCACTGCAAAAGGCATTGATTTCCTTTTCCTGTTCAACCACTGGCGAAGATTTGTTGCACAAGTGTTGCAGCATATGTGTCGGGCCCACCTCTTGTCCTGATCTCCAATTTTGCAGCCAAAATAAAGGTGATAGGCTTTCTTAACCATAGTGGTTATACTGCGCTTTTGTGATGCAAAAGTCACTTCACCACAAACATAGCAGAAGTTATCTGCACTGTTCACACAAGTATGAGGCATCTCTGCTCACTTTGGCTAAACAGAAATGTGTCCCTTTGCAAAATCAAACACTGACAAATAAGAGAGCACGACACTGTATGATTTCTAGAGCTGATATAGGGCAATTTGTTCAGCAGAGTGATGTAAGCTTCGTTATGATTGCATCATCCGTGACTTCTAGGAATAACATGATGCAATTCATATCATGTATGACGCAATACCAGCTTCAAATTGCATCATTCATTGTTTTGCCTAAAAAGCAAGTACTGTCCAAACCCAGTCATAGATTTATTCATAGATCCAGTCAAAGATGTATTTTAGTCATTTCTGGTTTAAATTGAGATCCCTTCCCTTTATAACTCACTTATCCTCCGCCATTCCCAAGTCAAGGGTTGTATATACTGACCCAATAGCATACCTTGAAAACTAGAGCCAATCAACAATTTTAAGCATCATTTTCGTTCTCAGTGACCCAGAATTAGTAATGTTTGACTACATTTATTTCAGAAGCATTTTGGCTGTAGAGCAGTGTTATTAGTCAGTATGTAATTACCTAGCTGTACTAATTTGCGCTCCTCTGCAGTGCATGCTAGGTGAAATTCACCCTATGCAAAGGGCTAGTACAGGGGCTATGCACTCTTTAAGTTCCACATAAATGTTAGTGTGTGGTTTCAGTGGCGCTTAAGTGAAACCTGGGCCTTGTATTGGCCCTTTGCACAGTGTTGAATTTCACCCTGAGAGATTCTGTGACAAAAGGCACTAGGCAAAGTGCTAAATATACACTTTGCTTAAGCTGGACACATTTAACTGGAAAACCTGCTTTTTTCAGGACATCTTTTAGGGAAGCTGTAGCAGCAACTGCTGCTCAGTGTTGAGACTAATTCCACTTCACTGGTTTAAGGTGTTCTACCTAACCTAAAGCACTTCTGTTGAGGCCTAGTTCTGTGGACATCTTAAATGCAGTATATTTCTTGATTTTATTCTTGGTAAAAGTTAATAACTCTATTATAAATAGTTAAAATTTGAGGGTTGGCAGTGATTACGTAACTTGCATTGAGGGCAATATTGTCTAGTGGTCTGGATTTTAATGCTGAAACTGGCTTGCTATTTAAATTTTGGCACTAAATTCTCTAAGCTTCAGTTTTCCAATCTGTTAAATGGAAGCAAAGCCATTACTTCACTTCATAGGAGTATTCTGAGGCAAAATTAAGTAGCATTCGCACAGTGTGCTCTTAAAAACAAACAGTGAGGACTAGAATTAGACCTCCTCATTCCCAGTCATTCTTCTAGATCTGGGGCTGTCAGGTTTTTTTGTTTTTGTTTTTACACATTACAGCTCTATTTACCACACAAGGTTGAGAATCCCTGTTCTAGCATATTTGCAAGTATACCACCAGTCGGTATGTGGAGTTTATATTCAAATACCAACACTTCATTCAGAACTGGCATTCCCTTAATGACTTTGGTGAAGCTTAGTGCTTGTAAATGTGAATCTGAATATGGAGGCTCTGGCATATTATGGCCATCCCGTGTCTACAAGGTTCTGTTTGGCAATATACAGATAATGAGTAATTTAAATATTTCTTGTTTCAAGAGCACTTATCAGACATCAGAAACAATTCTGTATTACTATTTGTGCTATTAAACGTCACTGTATGGCATTCTCTAATTCCACACAACCCCCACCTACAAGAAGTTAAAGTTTTAAAAGCATCCTTGATGCAATTTGTGGGAGAAAGGCAATGAAACATGGACAAAAATTCATAGTACCGCAGAATATTCAGTATCTCTTCCCCGTAGCCAACTACAACCCACATACCCTTTTATAGCATTTTATGGTATTATATAGTCAAGATTTGAATAAATCTGTGTTCAATAAATGTATTCTTTTATTAGGTTTATCCCTTAATCAAATATTCATTTATGTGGGCTTCATTCTATTAAAAAATGAAATTATACAAAGGTGAACAAATCTGTAGAGTTACAGTAGTTTAAAGCTTAATCTCATTCTCTAGGGGTAATATTGACAATATAAAAAGTGCATAAATGATATTCTGTAACACTGAAAAATGCTTATGAGCCCCCTGTGCATGTTATACTGTTTTACAACCTACAGTGAAATGCATGACTCGCTTAATAAGCAAGACCTTTAGAAAGCTTCCCCACACCTCCTGCAATGTATAACATAAGTAAAGATCTCACAGTTTCTATGTGAGCCAAATCCTATATTAATTATTGTAATTTTCCTGTAGGATTATGTTTTCTTTCCTAACAGAGTGGTCATTTCAAGGTATGTGTATCTCTCTTTTTTCCACAACATAATCTTGAAGCCTTAATTTATATTAAAACAGAACAAAATCTACAGGCAGTAGTTACCATTTCCATATATATTCACATTTCATACTTAATTTATCCCTCTTTTTTCTGCAAGCCCATTTATTCTGGTCCTTCTCCTTCCCCCACCCCCAAACAAGTGTGCAAAGTCTGACATTTTCAGCCTACTGTTCTTGACAGTGGTCCTTTAAGAAAAATGAGGGAGGCAAACAAGCACAGAATCATCTTCCCATCAAACACTTTTCTCTGCTGGATTTTTCATGAATTTTGCTTATCATAGGACATGTCCCTTTTCTGTTTCCCTAACCCCACCCCTGTTGTGGTTTGCACATCCTTGTGGAGAGGGCTGGCAACATGTACCTAAAATGCAATTTTTTTAAATGAGTTAAAGAAGTCAAGGGCAAGTCTACCATACATTGAATACAAGATATACAGGTGTTAGATTTGAACACACAGCAAGACAGAGTTGTAGTTAGCACTGAGGTAAGATTCAAGCTTCTACTGAAGCTTCTTCTCTGATTAAAATGTTCACATCTCCTTCCTAAGAACTGAAGATGAATAGAACATAGAATATTGTGGACGGGGAAGCTTTTCTGCTGAAAAAAATCATTTTCTTTCCCCAGTTCTCCATAAAGTAAAAAACAAAATAAAACAAAACCAACTCTCTCTTTCACCTGCACCCAAAAAATGTTCCATATGAAATGTCCAATTAACATGCAGGTTAAGAGTAGTGGTATAGTTATTTTAAAAAAACTGAATTATATTTTACTCAAAAGAACTCTTTAATAATGTATGAGAATTGTAAGCTCCTAGCTGGTGACTAGCAAACAAGCTGCTTTGGTTCAGAAGTCACATGAGATGCATATAACTTTTGCTATCCTTATATCAAGTGTAGGCTTAGTTTCTGATGCTTTTGTTACAATACATGGAAGAGATCATCTGACACTTTAATAATTGAACCATTACAGTATTTTTTTCAGAAAAATTATTCTTGTAACATTACAAAATTAAGTAGTACAAATTAACCACTGGAATCCTTACTCAGGGCTGAAAATACCTGAAAACCAGGGCTGAAAACACCAGTGGATCCACTGACTGTCTAAAAGGAGTTCTTGGCGTGGGGGGAGGTGCTTGGACTAATTTAGCAGAACAGAGGGGTATCATGTGTCTGCCTGGGGAAGCTACCACTATGTAGGGGTCTCACAAAACAAAAAGTTCCGTTGAACATGAAGGAAATGACAGACACACTAATTTTTTTTAACTCTACTCACAGTTTAAGGAACCCTGCAGAAACGACCAATGCAACCAGAGTGAAAAGACTGCTTTATGGGAACAGGCATGAATGAGACAAAGGAGGATACATATAGAATAGATAAAATGAGGCTTGGGCAGGAGACGGAAGATATTTGAGAGCCTGCTGGGCAGTAGTAGAAATATTAGGGCTCTATTAAATGAGAGTCAAGGTGCCAGTCTCAAAGTGCCGGATCTGATTCCCTCATTCCCACCCCCCCACCCCCCAACACACTTTCACAGGGCTTGGCCTGTTCTTACTGAAGCTCTGGCATTGACTTCAGTGGGAGTAGGACTGTGGGACTCAGTCCCGCAAGGCATTGAACTTCTCTCTTATGAGATGCTGAGTATCATCAACCACCACTGAATGCAACTGGTTTCAGTGGGAGTGTAGGATGCACCTTGAGGCAGAATTCAGTACAGTGACAAAGTGGTGGACTAAACTGATTTTTTTTTTTAAACTGGGCTGGTTTCTGTTTGTCACAGAGGCTTGATTTTACAATTGTCTTTCACATATTGGGATACTAAAAAAATAACTGTTGGGTTCCAGCAGATTTATTAATAAATAATATACGGCAAAATAAATTCTAAAGTTAAATAGGCCTTTATCTTTGCAAAATGTATAAAGAAGCAAGAAATTATTGATGTTTATTGACAGTCCTCCTGTTAAATATATTCCTGGCTTTTTCAAAAACAAAAATTACAGTAGCATTGTGTCACCTTGCCCTTGTACTTTATGGTGTATTTCTCAATATATTTTTTTAAATTACAGAAAGGTCAGTTCCCCAATACTGTCATCTGCTTACTTAAATTTAGGGCCTTCATACTTTTTATGTTGGTTCACCTGGTATTAATCTGTTTATAAAAAGCTAAGATAATGTGCTTTGATGATTGTATCAATATCCCCCAACAATGAAATACAGTCATACAAAAGTTAACTAAGGTATAAACATGCAAAAGGAGAAGTCTCCCTGCGATCATAAAATCATGTTATTTTCTGTTCAGCAGTTCATGTTACTGCTGTTCATGCTAATTAATTAAAGGAGCTGTTGCTGTAATGTGCAAACAGGGAATCTGAGAAACTGAGAGGGCTTTTAGGTCTCTGAGTGAAGTTAAGTCAATCTGGGTGCGGGCAATCAAATGTAATGAAATCACTTGTCAGTGCTAAGCTTGCAAAAACTGTGAAGTTTGACTAGGGAGTAAAAGGATTATAATTAGATTTCCAATAGGATAATAACTAAATGGCAGAAAGCAGTAAAGAGAAAATATTACTTTGTTAGCTAATGGTGCTGCTGTTCAGTTTTAGTTTTTATCAGCACACTTGTAGTTGTGCTAATTTAATTTGCTTTTATCAGCAAAAATGCACTACTCAAATGGTACTTGAATGTCATTTGCAAAAATCATTGATCTGAAGGTGCACTTAATGACACCCAGTATGTTTATTTTATGTGAAACGGAGATTGGTTGATAAAAAGGTTGACGTGCTATCTTTCTGGCCCACAAGTAAGTTATGGAAAGAGGAATGGAATGGTATTTGTGTGCATGCATCGCCCTTTCCTTCACCATTCAACTATACAGTGGACATCACCATAAGAGCGACTATTATTTTTTTATTTTGTCAGCTGAAAAGATTTATCCGGCTTAAGCCATACATTTAGGCTGATAGACTAAACATTTAGGAGGATTGTGGGTATAATGATTGAGAAAGTTACATATAGGGGTCAGACTATCGGGACAAAATTTCAGATCAATTAACATAGAGAAAAGGAACCAACTAAACTGAGAAGATTTATAATGCATATCAGAATCCTAGTACATGAACAGCTTGCATTAATAAAATCATTTTAAGAAATGAGCATAAAATATGATGTGACTTAATTACTGTGAAAGGTGGTCATGCAATATTTTTGTAATTCTCATTTAAACCTTCTTAAGGAGATACTGGCAGTGGAACTAATTGAATTTCAAAGGAAAGGCACTGTGTGAATGATAGATTTCTCTCCAACAGAGCTATTGACAACAGAAAAAGAAAAGTCCTCACTGATGCCAAAGATTTTTGCTATGAGCTGTAGATATTTTTTGGAAATAGCTTTGTATTAGGGATGCATGAATTGTTACCCCCACAAACAAAGCAAGCAAATGAAGATGGTGATGGAGAATATATTTAAATTGTTAAAGACTAAAGGGCAGTTTTAGCTGCCAAGTTTTGTAAAAGTGTAATCAAAAGAAAATGGAAAAAGATAATACAATATCAACATAGAGTAAAAGGATATGGGACACAGAGTTACATAGCAGAATTGCAGTGAAAGCCAAAACAAACCTTAATACTGTATTAGCTAGAGAGGGCTTCGTAATAGCCATTTTACAAGCTCATTGTGGGTTTGTAAGAGTACTATCTAAGCTCACAGCACTTTTAAGTATGAACAGAATTGTCTGGAAAGGCTCCATGGCAGTCATTTGTTACTGGTGATAAACTATGTTTAAGATGAATTCTGATAATATTTCTACTCTTATTTCGCTGCATGACGGAAAGAAAACCTTTTTTGTGCTTGGACCTAACCTTCTGTTAGAGCTGAAATTGTGATTCTGTGGTGTTGTTAATACTAGACATTGTGTGCACCAACATACAAAAAGATTCTTGGACTCTAGCATTTGCAAAATTCCAAAATAATTCTAGCAGGACATTTAGCTTCATCAATGTTAACCACTATGCTTATGAAGAATGGAATTTTACATAATTTTGTGGACCCATTTTAAATAATAAAAGAACATTAACTTGAACAATATTAGATGAAGACAATAATTTGCCCAGTTAAGAGTTTCTGATAGATTTACAACTAAAATATACAGAGTCCTATTTTATGCAGTCATTTTTATATTTATAGGGGAGCACCAAACTGGGGAATGTTCAACCTAGCGCCTGAACATCCAGCCTCCCATTCTCAAATTCTATCATTTAGGGCAGGGATGAGCAAACTTTTTGGCCTGAGGGCCACATCGGGGTATGGAAATTGTATGGCGGGCTATGAATGCTCATGAAATTGGGGGTAGGGGTGCGGCCTCCAGGTGGGGGTGCAGCCACAAATGATGAGTTCAGGGTGCAGGAGAGGGCTCTGGGTTGGGGCTGGGGATGAGGCATTTGGGGTAAAGGAGGGGGCTCTAGGCTGGGACCAAGGGGTTCAGAGGGGGATCAGGGGCGTGGGTGAGGGCTCAGGGCGGTGCTTAGCACAAGCAGCTCCAGGAAGCATGTCCCCCCTCTGGCTCCTATGAGGAGCCGTGGCCAGGTGACTCTGCATGCTGCCCCATCTGCAGGCACCACGCCATCTGTAGGCACCACCCCTGCAGCTCCCATTGGCCAGGAAATGTGGCCAATGGGAGCTGCGGGGGCAGTGCCTGCAGACAAGGCAGTGCGTACTACGTAGGAGCCAGAGGGGAATCATGCTGGCTGCTTCCTGGGAACCGCGTGGAGCGGGGCGAGCCCCCCAACCCTGCTCCTCAGCAGGAGCTGAGGGCCAGGTGTTGCCTGCAGGCTGTAGTTTGTCCATCCCTGATTTAGGGCCTGATCCAAAGCGTACTTGCCCCGCCCATTTGAAAATGTTTGCTTTTTCTTCAATTAAATATGGAAATTTACTTCCTTTTCTGATAGGATTCAATCACACCTTTGGTTCATACCTCCATTGTGTGAACAACAATGATGTCAGTGCTTTGGGGTTTCGTAAAGATGATTTAAGTATATTTTTAGTTTGCCAAATTTAAGTGGGAAGATCCTAACTATTTATTTATTTCTTATTATTTTATCTAACTTCCACATTTCAATACTTACTGCAAAACCATAATCATTTATATGTAATTATGATTTTTCCACATTTAGTAGGTTACTGAAATTATCATTCGAAATACAAAACTAGTAATCAAAATGTCAAGTAAATCATTTTAAAGAATATTGTAGGCAGAACTGGTAGCACTGGCTATTATTAAGGTTGCATGACACTTTCGATTAGAAGACCCAGAAAAGGTTGCTTATACCTTTGCCAAGCTTTAACTGTTTCAGCTGAAATTTTCCATGCTGGATGTTTGCCTCAGAATGTGTTTGTCTGAGAAAATGTCACCCAAAATATTTACACCATTTCCAAGAACAAGGCTAGGAAAAAAATCATTGTTTTGCCTATTATTTGGGTAACCTTTTATTTGAATAGCTCTAGAATTCTGCTACTTTGCAACAGAGACTTGAAATTCAACAGGGGATGACCTTTGTGTCAAGAATATGCCATGGGTTCAGAAACGGACTGATGAAGATGGGGGAGAGAAACTGAGAGTATGTCTACACTGCATCTGGGAGTGTGCCTCCCAGCTCAGGTAAAAGACACCATCTAGTTCTGCTCTGGTATGCTAAGAACAGCAGTGTAGATGTTGTGTAGAAGCCTGTCTGAGCTCAGGTGACTAGACAGTGCCACAACATCCATACTATTATTTTTAGCACACTAGCTTGAGCAGAGCTGGCATATGTCTGTCTACCCAGGTTCAGAAGAACGGTCCCAGCGACAGTGTAGACATACCATGAGAGGGAAAACACAGTGTGTGTGTAAAGACATTTGGGTACACATATAAAATATGTAAAGACACTATTCTTTGTAATAATTTTGGCATTTGGGCTTAGCTATGTTTGCACTTCTAGTGATGATTTTAAATATATACAGTATGTGTATATTTGTGTACATAATACACACACACACACACAAAACCCTGTGATTTTGACATGCGGGTAAATAGAGGGACTAAAACTATCTCAAAAGATGTGCAATTCTAAAAGGCATGTAAAATCACAAGACATTACATCTTTTGGATTAAACCTACATATGTGCTAGTTTGGCAGTTAAGTATGAGATTTGCTTACACTGGATTAAAACTAATTTAATACCTGCACATCTAATTTTACTGTGTTTTTTAAACTGTTTCTAGATTAAACAAAAAATGAACTAACAGACTGTTTTGCGATTTCTGCATTTGTCATCAGGCATGAAAAATTAGATCAAGCTGATGCTGCATTGAATCTCATTTCTCTGGAATACCACAAATTATAGATTTTTAAATAACAGCGTGAAGTATACTGCACCTTGCATTGCTGCACTGTCATGTTGAGTTCCATTGTGTTCTATTTCCATGTCTGGGATTCCAGCTTCTGAAAAATGTGACACTTAAGATTAATGTCTTTGTCCTTCCTTGATGCAGCTTTAGAAAAATACTTATTGCAAACCAGGATGATCTTTAACTTACACTAGTCCTGCATAAAACATTGGCATTTCACAGAATTTCCAGTAGTAAATTGTTTATCAAATGTGAAAAAGGATTGCCAGTCTTATAGTGAATTATTTTTAACATACTTCACACATTCTTTGGTGATACGATAGTAATCAGCATATGTTATTAATATGTCAGTGAAATTCTCTTTTGGAGTACTGGTGCCATCTCTCGCATGAAAAAAATGGAAATTCAGATGGGGAAAATACTAAACTAAATTGCCCCATCCTAGCAGCATACTTGCAAAGCAAAATATTAGATAGGGCAGCCAATGCCGTTGAGAGTGTCAAATGGTATGATCTGAAGCCACTGTACACTGTTACCTCCTTGCCCTAATTGTATGTTATGATAATGTCTTTAAAATATTCCCCTAAAGAAGACTAGCAGTATATATTTGTTATAGTTATTTAAATGTTTTTTCTCAAGCTTGTGTTAACCCTCTACTCTGTGTGTGTATACATATATATATATATATATATATATATATATATATATATATATGTGTATATATATATATATATGTGTATATGTGTACACACACACACACACTTCAAGCAGAAATTGTACAAGATTTCTTTCCAAGTCTTTTCTAAGAATGCTTTAGGTCCCATAGCAAAATTATATATTTTTAATAATTTGAAATGTGAAGCACTTCCAAATCTCTGAAAGGAAACTCCCACCAAACTGATTGTGTTCTTATTCCCAAGTTAGGAGAGATGTTCTAACGATGTAACACACACACATATACATGTCTGAACCATAGTTTAATGCTGATAATGTCTTTGTAGGCAGTGTTTGTGGGTGCTTTGGGGCTCAAACACCCAGGAGTGTTGGGATAACAGATGCCACTATACCATTCAATGCCATCAAGGATTAACATGAGGAGTATGTGATTTGAATTCATGCCCTCCCCCATCCTGTGGAAACATCTGTTTTCCCTTTATAATACAGCACTTAGAAACTTTGGCAGAGCCCATTTAAAAGGGACCTGCAAATATAGTTTAAGGAGTCATACAACTTTAGAATTTTGTGCTAAATGCCCCAATAACTATTTTGCTAGTTTAAACTTACCTTTATTTTTTCCTCCTTTAGGTCTGTGACATCCAGACTTCCAGTACTTGTTTGGTACTATGGACTAGCATGCACTCAGCTGGTTACATCCCAACCACCACTAACCCTCACTAGGGACCAGTGCAGGTCTACAGAAGAAGGTAAATTCCATACTTGTATAGTGTTGCAAAGATTTTAATATTTTTATCATATATATATAAATGTTTACCAAAAAAAATCACAAATGACTGTAGCCAAATGGGCTTTCCTTGCCCTTACTGGTATTTGTATGAGCCCGATGTCACCAGCAGAGTGTATGCTGGTGCATCGCACAGAGAGAGAGTCACTGGGTCTGAATGTCAAGGATCTGAAGGAATAAATAAGAACAAAGGCTGCGTTTTAAACTAGCAATAATCTGAATGTCCTCCTTTCCCAATTATCTGGGGCATTCAGTACATATTTCTAAAGGGTTTTATTAACCTTTTAAAATATACGCTGTATGTTCATAAAACAACAAACTCATCTGTAACTAACAACAGTATCTGTTACAGGGAGAGACCATCAGAGTTAATTTAAAAACAAAATTCTTCACAATCACCCTTCAAATGTTATGGGCATAAAATTGTATGTGCCATTAAATTGTGGTGTTGGGTGCTAATGAGCTACCTGATTTGCCAGTGAAATCAGATTAACATCTAAATACCAGCATTTTTGCTTCTTGCAGGTGTTAATGTTAACTATAGACATCTACCTGATAGCAAATTAAGTAGTTGTCTAAATGTCTAAAGGAGCACAATTAATTGTAGATTTAACTATATGCTGATAAAATTAGTGGAGTACTGACAACCCTGACATGATTTTCAGAAATGCTGAGCATCTACAAATTCCAGTGAAGTCAATGGGAGCTGCAGATCCTTGGCACCTCTGAAAAAAATCAAGCAAATGGATCTTAGGTTATATCAAGATTCAATTTACTCCAACACAGTCATCAGTTGACTGGCTGTGTAAACCTTTTGCTACAGAACCTGAAACCAAGTGAAAACACAGAAACAGAAGTGCTAATTTTTGTTCAGATCTCTTTAGACTCAATATTTTTTAATATCACTTGATAGAACTTGTTGTCCTTGGTTATTCATACATTTCTGGAAATTAAGTTGTGTGGTTTTATTTTACAATACTTGAGATGGCTGTGAACCTAAACAGTCACAAAGATTTATGCAATGTAGGGCTTGTCTACACTGGCACTTTACAGCGCTGCAACTTTCTCACTCAGGGGTGTAAAAAACACCCCTCTCAGCGCTGCAAGTTTCAGTGCTGTAACTTGTGAGTATAGACAGTGCACCAGCACTGGGAGCTTTGCCCCTCGTGGAGGTGGTTTCTTTAGAGTGCTGGGAGAGCTCTCTCCCAGTGCTCTGCCGTGACTACACAAGCCACATTAAAGTGCTGCCGTGGCAGCGTTTTAATGTTGACAGTGTAGACAAGCCCGTAGTAAGCTGAATAAGTCTTCAGTTTGAATGAGTTCATAATGAGTTTGAACAAGTTGAACTTTTGGAATGAAATTCAATTCAACTTTTGAAATGAAACTGAATCTGCACAGATGGGAAAGTCACAGAACCTCATGCAAACTGAAACCAACAAGTTTCACACAGACCCAGCCATCACTGTAACTGGTTTCTAGGGTAATAATGTGTAGTCTTTCTTGGCATTCCTGCATTATTTGTATGTCTGCCCTCCTCTTTCTTTCTAGATCTAGACTTACTTATTTTTTCTTTTTTAATTCATGACCCAGAGCACTTGACTTAAATTTGTTTTTTAATTATTTCTGGACAAGGCTCGTGTTTAAAAACTGACTTTGTTTTTTGCATCTCTAGTGCTATTTTATATTTTCCAGCTAATTAGAACTGATAAACATAATTCTAACTTAATTGTCAAAGTCCAACTAAAACATTACCATTTAACATCCTGAGACCATCACCCGACGTGGCCTGTTTAAGTGCCTGTTCCACTTGTTCTCTCCTCTTTGATTCAAACTCCAGGGCTTCCTGCAATTTTCTCTTTGCTTTTTTCTCTTTCTTCAAGCGCTTTTGAATTGTTGCTGGAAAATAAATGTAGTTCAAAGACTTCATTAAATAGTTCCAAGTAAGCTATAAATAATGCTTTCATAACAAAGATACTTATCAGCTGACATTCAAGCTCTGTGAAGCCAGGAGAGGAAAATATCAGAAATGGGTCTGCTACAAAAATTATAGATCCATATCCAAAATGTGAAAATGTTTGGATCATAAAATTTTAAATGTCCTGATCCCGCTATCCTCAATGAGAGTGAGCATCCCATTGATGGCAGTATACCATTCAGTGTAAGCAAGCATGACAGAATCAGGCTGAGGGACCAGCAGTGAAATTTGGACTAGTTTTGGATTTGCATTTCACAAAGTTTGAGGGAGTTTGGACTTGGAGTTTTGTTTTACACCAATTCTAATAAAAATGTAATTTCCTCAGCAATGACATGTGTCTAGTCTTCCATTCCAACTCTTCTCTTCGTCATTAGTCACCTTCCCCGATGACTGTTTGCTTTCTACATAGAACTCCAATTATATTAGTAATGTATGCAAAGCATGTGTCAGATGCTGGGACCAGTGATATTCACATTGACACACCAGAGCATTTATTTACTGCTTTGACATCCAGTGGTATTTTCCGACATTAAAACGAAATGGAATTTGCTATGTTTGAATTCCCAGGTACTATAAAATCTGGAATGATCAATACTATTATGGAGTTGGGGTGAAACCACATTGAAGCTGGTGGGCATGAGACCATCCTTCATTCACAATAAATGTAAAAGCAGTCAGACTCATTTTGGAGTAAAATGGCTGAAATTGCAGGAGCCACGACCAGGCCCACGACCCTGGGGTTGGGTATTGTTTGATGGAGGCGCCTGTATTTGTGAGCAGAAGCAGCCCAAGATAGGCAGAGAAGGAGAAATCAAGGAAACAATCAGAACAGTAGCAGGAGTTTACTTCTGAGAGAAAGCTCAGAGATAGAGCTTTTTGGGCATAGTGTTAACTGGAAAGAGGCTTGGAACTGTCAGGAAAGAGACTGCCTCCCAGGGCTGCCTGGGTGGGGGGGGAGGGCAAGTGGGGCAATTTGCCCCAGGCTCCGGGCTCCTCAGGGGCCCCCACGAGAGTTTTTCGGGGCCCCTGGAGCGGGGTTCTTCACTCGCTCTGGGGGCCCCAGAAAACTCTCGCGGGGCCTGGGCCCCTGGAGCTTCTTACGCTCCGGGTCTTCGGCGGCAATTTGGCGGCGGGAGGTCCTTCCGCTCCGGGACCCGCCGCCGAAGACCCCAGGCCCCCTGAATCCTCTGGGCGGCCCTGCTGCCTCCTGCTGTTTGAGTCTTACTGTGTTCAGGAAAACAGGCCTTTGTACATTATTTGTGTTTAAATAAATAACAAAACAAATCAGGATTGGATCTAAGAAATATCTGATTCTGTCATCAATTTCTCCTCCTAACAGAAACAACACCAGATCCAGAAGTTTGGTCCAACACTCAGGTCAAAATAGGTAAAAGTATTATAAGAATAATACCTAACTCTTAAATACTGCTTTTTTCATCAGTAGGTCTCAAAGCACTTTACAAAGGAGTTATGTATTATTATCCCCGTTGAACAGATGGGGAAACTGAGGCACAAATAAGTGCAGTGACTTGCCCAAGTTCACCCAGAAGATCAGTGGCAGAGACTAAGGTCTCCTGAGTCCCAGGAGTGTGCACTATCCATTGGAATGCCATTTTCTTTGAAAAGCTCAAAAAATGAAAATGTTTTTCCTGAAATTGCTTCAATATCCTTTATAACAGTTGGGAAGATTAAGACCTAGATTCAGCTACCCTGCTTCAAGGGTAGCCTTCTTCTGCATGCAGTCCTATTGTTTCATTGGGGAGAGGGGTGCTTGTAAAGAACAGTGCTACATGCCTTAAGGAAGGGTGAATCAGTCCCTCAAATATTAACTGAGAGCATTAAATGAGAACAAAAGCCCACAGGTAAGTATAAAAAAGGAAAGTTAAACAGAGGCCTAGATGTTGGGGGGACAAGGAAAATTACATTAGGGTCATAGGAGCAATAAGCAGGAAATCGGTGAGGGAATCATGTCAACAGCTTAGATGCCTACACAAATGGAAGGAGTATGGGGAATAAACAGGAAGAACTTGAAGTATTAATCCAAAAGCTAATTTATTATTTAACTGGCATCAAAGAGACTTGGTGGGATCAGTCTTGTGACTGGAATATTTATATAGAGGGGTATAGCTTGTTCAGGAAAGACCAGCAGGATGGAGTAGGGGAAAATATATATACTTGTTTTGAGGTCCAGCAGTAGGTGAGAGACAGACCAATTGAAGGTCTCTTGGTAAAGGTAGAAGGGGTAAAAAAATAATAGGGGTAATGTCATGGTACGGGTCTACTGTAGACTATCCAGTCAGGAAGGTGTTGTATAAGGAATAATAAAAATATCCAAAATACAAGACCTGATAGTAATGGTGGACTTTAACTACCCAGACATCAGTTGGGAAAGAAATATGGCAAAACACAAACTTTGCAATAAGTTCCTAGAAGGTATTGGGGGGGACTTTTTGTTTCAGAAAGTAGAGGAAGTAACCAGATGGACGGCCATTTTAGGCTTGAGTCTGAGCAGCAGGGAGAAATTGGGAGCAAATATGAAGATGGAGGGCAATTTGAGTGACAGTGACTCTGAAATGATAAATTTCGTGATTCTAAGTAAAGGAAGGAGTGAGAGCAGGAGAATAAGAACAATGGACTTCAAAAAACAGATTCAGAGAACTGATAGGTTAGGTCCCATGAGAAGGAAATGTAAGGGGAAAAGGAGTTCAGGAGGACTGGCAGTTTCTTAAGGAGATATTAAAGGCACATCTGAAAACTGTCCCGATGCGAAGAATAGTAAGAGCTCAATATGGCTCCCTCAGGTGCCCTTTAATGACCTCAAAATGACCTTGGCAAATAGGTCTGAAATCAACAAGATGAATTTCAGTAAAGAAAAGTGCTGTAGGAGGAAAAATCAAATTCACAACTACAAAATGGGGAATAACTGGTTAGGTGGTAGTACTGCTGGAAAGGATTTGGGGGTTATCACAAATTGAATAGGAGTCAACAGTGTGATGCAGTTGTGAAAAAGGCTAATATTCTGGGGTGCATTAAAAGGAGTGTCATATGTAAGACATGGGAAGTCGTCGTTCCACTCTACTCAGCACTGGTGAGGCCTCATCGGGAATACTGTGTCCAATGCTTTAGGAAAGATAGGGACAAACTGGAGAGAGTCCAGAGGAGAGCAACAAAAATTATAAAAAGTTTAGAAAACCTGACCTATGAGCAAAGGTTAAAAAACCTGGGCATGTTCAGTATTGAGAAGAGAACCTGTAAGTCTATAAATATGTTAAGGGCTATTAGAAAGAGGACGGTGATGTTTGCCATGTCCACTGAAGATAGGACAAGAAATAATGGGCTTAATCTGCAGCAAGGGGAATTTAGGAAAAATGTCCTAACTCTAAAGGCTGTTAACCATTGGATTAGGCTTCCAATGGAATCCCCATAATTGTAGGTTTTTAAGAACAGATTGGACAACCACCTGTCATGAATGGTCGAGGTATAGACCTGCTTCAGCAAAGGCGGCTGGACTTGATGACTTCTCAAGGCCACTTCCCACCCTACATTTCTATGATTCATTGTCCCGACCCCTTTCCTTCTCCACCTTCTGCATACTGTAAAGAAAGGAATATTTGGGTGTCGCACGCTTCAGCTGGGTGCTTGTCCCAGTCCCTATTGCTGCTATTGGGAGTGGTGTGAGGCCAGGTTATTAGCTGTCACCTGGTTGATGGAAGAGGGGAAGGAGAGATACAGTCTGCTTTGCATGCATGGTAGCCATTGCAAGGTCCCTGTTTCATCTCTGACTTACCACCTTTTAACAAAAAGGGGACTATGCTGGTTGTCAGTTTTGGGGTCTGGAAGTGACTTTTCCCATATGGTGAAATTGACACAAAGCTGTATGGGTTTTTCATGTTTTCAGGAGGTCTGTTTGGGGCTGGGGGATGTTGAATTACAATTATCATAACTTTGATGGGTTCAGAAGGGTCTAACTGAGGGCCCTAAATCCAGTGGGCTGCTTGTCCGTTGGTTCTGGACACACATGGCATGGCAAAGGCGGAATACATCAATGTCTGCTGCATATTGTGGCTCCCCTCATCTCTCCTACCTCCAGCACGAAGGTGGGTCAGGACCCTAAAACTGAGGGTGCATGGCTTTCACACTCACCCCAGCTTTACAGTCCATCAGGGCCACCGGTGTCCATTGGTTCATACTGGACAACCCTGCCAAGTAGTTTGGGGTGGTTACCCCAGTCAGGTAATAAAGTCACGGCCTCTGCATTTAACCATATTACGGTGTCTTTTTGGTCACTGTTTCCATGTTCACATCAATTGCTCGCTGCAAGTACTTTACCCAACTATCTTTAGCGATCTAGTTAGAGGACAGCCAAAACCAATTTCTTTACGCGTACAAGTAGTCTCCACTGAAATAACTGGCGTACTCAAAGTCAAGCAGCCCAGCCTGCACTGAAAAGTCCTTTCAACTAATTTCATACTACATTTAAAACTGAAGTTATATATTGAAGTTATAGTTCAGATCATCTCAGATGATATATTGCCAATCTCCATCTATCTGGTCTAAGACTGCAATGGAAGGACTTTAGTGCTTTTTAATATTTTAAAATGTAATCAAAATACTTCTTTAAAGTGTAGAGGGAGTGGTTCTATTATCACGTAGACTGTAAAGCTATGGCAGCTTTATGAAGGTATTTAATTCTGTTTATTTTCAGATACAGCAGCATCTTGAGACTACCAAAGCCTGATTCAGTTTCAATCTTTCAGTATTCACATAGGAGCAAATCCTGCCTTCTTACCCCAGTCAGCCATAGAGGTTCCTGCCTGCAGCAAAAGTGCTGCAGTTCCACTACAATGTGGGGAGGGGGACATGATGCTGGGAATTCAGCAATCTCTGTGCACTCTTTTGTGTAACAAAGTCCAGGTCCATGGGAGTTCTTTCTGCACTGATGGAGATGGTCTGGGAGAGGAACAAACCCAAGGCTGATGCATCAGTGATTGTTGGTGAAACTTAGTCCTGTGCTGGAGGCCACCAAAGTCTATACATCACTTCAGTCTCATGTAAGGATTGTGATGGTTTAAATGAACCTTAAGCGATGCACAGATTTTGTGCTGGCCTTTTACATAGGGATGAATTTCACCTTATGAGAATATACCAGGCTTTCTTTCCTTTGGATTGTTGGGGTACAACAAATTGCAGGTCCTCTGCAATTTAATTATCTCTGCCGAGTTTTCTCTCCATTCACTTCTGACTCCTAGAGTTCCCCAGGCCATCTACTCAGGCTTGGCACTGAGAATAGGAGTTGTCCCCATAATCCAGTCTCAACTTCAGGAGAAGCTGCAGATATGCATATAAGGGTAGAATTCTGATATAATCCATGGACAATATTTTAGCACGTTCACTATAACTTCGACTCATTTCATATTGCCCTGTAATGTAGATTCTGAACTTTGGACAAGTCTGCTCTTTTGCAATACCACAGTGAAAAATGTTACACTTAAAGACTCCATATTATAAAACTAACACAATCATGGTACTGTTGTGATTATACTTCATATTACAGCCTTACAAGACCCAGTTTAAGAGCTATATCATGTTTCCCTCCATGATACGACAGGAGAATTAGTAAGGTTATTTGCTTCTGATCTCAGGGAAGGACAGTTTTGGATAAGCATCTTCTCCTCCCAACTGATCCATGGTGTGGCACTGGAGTCATCTGCAAATGAAGTAAACTGACTAGCCTCCCTGTTAGTGTAATAATTACCCCCAAAAGGATGGGCTAGCTCAGAGGGAAGATGATGAAAGAAATTCTGGTGTAAACACATTTTAGAAATGTACTTTCCTTGTGAATCTTTCTCAAAATAAGACTGCTCCTCACTGGTGAAGATAATAGTTGGAAACACAGAATAAATTAAAGCTGCCAGATCAAGAATTCAAGTTAAGAACCCACAGAAGGACTGGTAATAATACATGTGAAAGCCATGGAACTGAATCAGCTCTCAACTAGGGGAGCTGCCAAAATATTTTGTGGCCAGTTATCCTCTAGGAAACAGTCCTACAGTCAGTTTTTTCCGATCTGCCTGAAGAAAAACTTGTTTTACATTAAAACTTAAATCTTTCTTTAACAGTTTGTCCACTACTGTATTATGCTAATCTATGATTGCTAGCTAAGTCCAAGTCACCAGCAGCTCAGAGCAGGCAAAACATATCTAAAGTCCATTCTTAATTCACTTACCTCTGCTTTGCAGCTCAGCTGTAAGTTGCCTTTCTAAGCTCTCTCTCAGTTCTCTCTCTCTACAAAGCTCCATCTTTAACTCTTTCTTTTCCTGCTGTATCTGTTTTTCCTGGACTCGTGCGTTGTCCACAGCTACTTTCAGTAGACCCTAAAAGCACACACATACATCAACCTTGTGAAAAATTACATTTAATCTCAATGGTAGCATAAAGCATCATCATTTATTATCAGCTCATTATCTGTGAGCGAATAGAAAAAAATATGACAGGAAACTTGTAGACCTTTGAATACAACTGAGGAGATTAGGCAGCTATATCATATTTAATATTCTATGAGCAACTTTGGGGTGTGGACTCATTCACAATAGCTTTTCCAAATTGATCCTGTTGAGGTTTTTTATCACACAAAAACTAAACTTAAATAAAAGACATGTGAGGACTCAAGAAACACAAACATAGATAAACTGCACATATGTATTTGCATGTTCTGTACAATCAGGGAGGAAAAAACCCTAAGAGAGACATATTACTGCTGTTCTGAAAAGTTTAACTCTTGCACTGCATTTTAAACAAACTATCAAGTGGAGCTAGCATTCTTCAGTTTGCTTCAAAAACTCTAATTACAATAGATCTGATTTTACAGATTACTCTGAATCCAAAGAAATATGATTTTGTAGAATGTATGAATTATTAAATAAAGGGAATGCTGCATGTTCATTCTTTATGAGTTAATTTATCATTACGTAGCTCTGGTTGCGATAATTTACCTGAATGTTGGTTAATAGAGTTTCGACTGATGATAAACCATCAGCAAAAAGAAATGGTGCAGGGAATCCAGGAGGCAAGGTCTGTCCAGCCAGTTGGACTTTATCTAAGGTTGGTTTCATGATTGGAATAGCAATTTGGACCTCTTCTGTAAAGACATATTAGAACGCAACATCAGAAAGTTAATATATTGGCAATGGCAACCTTCTTATACAGGCAGGTGACTGAAATGTTTAAAGGCCAGGACTTAATTCACCTTAAAATCAACTCATAACTATTATAGCAAAATTGGCATTGTCTTATGGCAGCAAGAATTGTGATTATGGTAAGGCTGAAAAATAGTACAATTTAAAGAAAAATCACGCTAAGCAACCTGGAGGAGGTGCACTAATATTATGTCATACCCCAAATGTCAGTATATTACAAAATTATAGCTATGTTACTCAGGTCATTAGATCTGAATTGTTTATCAGAGAATAATGAAAAGTAGGGTTTTTCTGTTACAACCAAAGAAATCCTCTATAGTCGGGGAATTTATCAGTTCTCCTTCCCTTTAATTTTCTCCTCCCAGAGTCAAATCAACTCAGTTATTCCCTCTTGCCTTGATGACACTGAGTCTCAGTTGTAGGTGAAATGTCAGTTCAGATTTTCCTACAGAGTATCTTGCTATTGTCATCCTATCTAGTGTTCAGCATTAGCTAAACATGCTTTGAGTATTTTAGGTGAGTTGTTTCATCTAGGGTAAAAAGAGAAAGGGTGTATTCTGAAGTAAGTCAGGCAATGGAAAGGGGGCAGTATCATGGTAGAGTAGGGAGAACCCCTTCTCCTGCAATTTACAATACGTAGCCAAACTGGTGTGCCTTTTCTAAATTGCAGGATTCTGGCCCAATACAGTATTCCCTATTTGACAGGCAACACATTAACTTTTTACATCATGGACGGGCAATCTCCAAAGAAGCAACATCATTTTAAAATGTTTTTCACCAACCTTTCTGAGCCCAAAACATTTTTTATGAATTAACACTGTCACTAATGAATATTGTAGAGCAGTAGTTTTCAACCTGTGGTCCGCAGATTTCTCAGAGTCCACAGCCTATGGCTAAGATTTCCAAAGGGGTCCGCACCACCATTCGAATTTTTTTAGGAATCCACAAATGAATAAAATTTGCAAACCACTGTTGCAGTGCAATAACTGACATACCACCTTTTTTTAAACCCTCCTCTACACATAATGGCTTTAAGTATCAAGCTTACTGCTGAGACCTATAGAACAAAAATCTTCAATCGGTTATTTTACATCAGGTGTTGTGTTGTATGTTCTTTGAATCTGAAATGTCTAGAAATATATCAGTGTAGTGTTCCTGTGGAATCCATGAAACACCCCTTTAATTCCTTTGGCAGTTGCAGAAGTTATGAAGAACATCTTCACAGCAATTGCTTTTTAGTAAAGCTTGAAACTAATATATTGATCATAAATGCATGATGCATGTGTTTTCTAAAGGCAATTGCACAACCAATCCTGATAGTTTCATTTGTCAAGTCCCTTGGTCATATTAATTCTAAGATTTACAATTAGATCACATCACATTTACAGGGCTTTCCCCCTCAGCATTAAAAAAAAAAAAATGCAGAGGGAATCAGTACATCAGTTACAAATACTCTGACAGAAATTAAACTGCAGGTCTTTACATTGGTAATATTATATAGCTTGAAAAACAAATTCCTTGGGCATCTCTTGAACAAGATAACGTGTTATGTTTCTGAAATACATTTGCCAACAACTAACCCAGGAGTGCTAGTAGTTTTCCTGTATTTGTTGAAATCTATATTAGGGAGTATTTTGTCTTCACTGTGTGAGAGCATTGAATGGAACATCTTCATAATGATGCCTCAAGTATTAATAACAAAAGCCTACATCATATTCACATCTATGTAGCTAACATTTTATAAACTGGATCTATATCATATAAATTATCTATTTTTAAACAACTGTGGTTACATATTCAGACCACTGCAATCTTACCGATTCAAAGACTATATACCGTTTCTCCTGTTTAAATATTTTATATAAGAAGTAGAATTCTTAAAATTAATTGATTAGCTGTTGCATATGATATTACACAGAAATTACATTTATGCTACAGAGTTAAGGCAGACTAAACAAAAGTGGCATCTCAAAAGGAGAGCAATACATGAAGTATGCATAACAGAAAACTATAACAGCTTTAAAATGTCTAGAAATCTCTCCTACTTGGAGATGAAAGTAATACTATTAAATTGGCTGAAAGGAAAATTACTATTGACTGTGAAGACAGGTTTCATGGTCTATGGTTTGTAATGTTGCTATACAGTAGATTGAAGTTTCAAAATAGTATTACTCTTCTTTAAAGAGATAGACACAACTAAATTAGGTGCTGCTTGCTGCAGTGAGGATCAAATGCAAAAAGAATCATATTTCATCAGACCTAGTCAACACCAGGAAAATAAATAGAAATATAAGAGGTATGCAGGCAATGATTCATTTTGATAATCTGGCCCAAGAGAGACACATAGAGACAGCACACAGATCTAAGCTTCTACCAAAAGACAAATAGGACACAGAGGGTGGGAATTGGGATGACAGTGTAGCAGAGGTCACATCGATTTTCAGCAGCAGTTTTCACACAGATGAGATAACCCTGGACTCTATTTGGCCCATTGTTCATATCCTACCTGTCCCACAAGCAATAAATTTCCTAGTCCCAGAAAAAGGGCAGTAAAGAAGAAGGATTCTACTTATGACTCCTTATGATTAAGTTTTTGTGCTAACCAAACATGCTTTGCAGACCAAGGTCACATTGCATGTTAAAGTCTGTAATAGCTGAAAACTAGTAGAAGCATATTATGTTTTAGCGTATATGGGTGGAAACTGTCAAACCATTCATCATTTTTTTCTGATTGAAATCACACGCTGCAAAGATGAATGATAAATGCATTAGAAATCTATTTCAATCTTGTAATAGGTCTTCACATCTGAATGGTGTCTACATTTTGTCCACAGTCTGAATAAGTGCACACAACGGCAGAAATGTATTAGCGAGGCTTGAGAAATCCTAATTGACAAAGTAATTAAAAAGTGGGCAACTGCTGGAAGCATATTTTGTGGGTTAAATAAGTACATCTTTTTAGAGTAAAAGAAGAAAAGGTTTTGACTCAAACATTTTGAATTTAAAGCCCTCTAGAACTGTACATATTAAAAGCAGCATTCATAAATATAACACAATAGAATAAACAAGAAATACAGCTGGGACAACTACTATCTAACCAAGGACACAAACAACCTTTCCATTTATTGAAGTAAAGTGAAGCCTGCTTTTATTGAGCCTGTTTGTTAAACCTGGCACACTTTGTAATAGCATTCAGGAGTCCATTTAGAGGGCAAGTCTTTTTATTTTAATTTCTTGCTTGAGGCTGTGCTGACTAGACATAAAGGATGGCAAGAATTATATTTGCAGAAAAGAAATAAACAGTAAATACCAAAAATGAATTGAATGCTACTCCTGAAAACTACATTTTAGATGACTAAAAATTTTTCTGTAGATCCAACAGACCACTGTAGTTCATCTTCTGGCTCACCAGTCTCTTGCCCAGCCCTGACTGGGAAGTGAAACTCCAGCCTATGGACTAAAAATCAGGACTGGGAATAGATGCTATGTGACTAGTCTCTAACCTGAAACTACCAATAGGCTAGTCAGTATTTTTATTAAAGAAGAAACCTGCTAGTTAAGCACATTGTTTTAACTCTATGTGATATGCACCTCACACACTTGATAGACTACGAGTATGAAAACAATCTAGTTCCCTTCTATTCACATCCTAAAACATTATTTATAAGCCCACCAAGTTGGCACCCATTGCTCCTGATTGGCTAACATCTACACACAGCTGATTAATTTTGTTACCCTATCTCCCCAGCCTAAGCAGCTACAGTGACAGCCTCAAAGGGTTTACAATTGAGGAGAGGTGACAAACATGTGGGTCTGGGTTGGAGAGGCAGGGTAAAAAAATTACTTTTGTAGGGCTTAGCCCTCGGTTGTCAGAACTAGTACAAATATAATCAGTTGGGAAACTCTACCAGCAACACTGGGGCTGACACAGCTGCACTAGGCCATAAGACTATGTATGTCCGTAAGCGCCCCCTCGATGCTAAGTGGCAGAGGCAGGGGTGACTCCAGGCACCAAAGCACCAAGCGCGTGCCTGGGGCGGCACGCCGCGGGGGGCAGCCTGCTGGTCGCTGTGAGGGCGGCAGTCAGGCGGCCTTCTGCGGCATGCCTGTGGGAGGTCCACCGGTCCCACGGTTTCAGTGGCGATTCGGCGGCAGGTATGCTGAAGGCGTGGGACCAGCGGACCTCCCGCAGGCATGCCGCCGAAGGCAGCCTGACTGCTGTGCCTGGGGCGGCAAAATACATAGAGCCGCCCCTGGGCAGAGGGCCCACCATACATTAACTCATAGCAGGTCTGACACACACAACACATAATTATCATAATATTTATCTAAAAGCAGCCATATAAGGGATCATGCATAAACTGGTGACACACTGGGGCTGACAAATCATTGTGTTATGTATATATGGGTAATGTAGATAAAGGGTTTTTTTTTGTTAAATATGTGTGTGTGTAAATATGGTCTTAAAAAAAAACTGTTAGGGAGGCAGAGCATGCAAGAAGCCTGACAAAGCAATGTGGATTTCCTGTCTGACCAGCTTGATTACAGACAGAGGACAATGAAGGTATATTTACATACATATAAGGTAACCAATGCCATCAAGCAAACAAGCAGAGGAGATAACTTAGTAAACATGCCAGGTGACAGAGTCTGCACCTCAGGATATCTTCCTGGCTCTCACAGTGGAGACTGTGGGTAACATAAGGGGAGGGAAAAAAGCCTTTTTGTCCACCAGGTAGGGCGCAGCACCTTATGAGTCTGTGAAAATTGGATCCTCTTGGCCTGAAAGGAAGGAGCAGCTGGTAACTAGTTTAAGTGAGAAACTGTTGTAGGCAAAGATATAACTTCCTAGACTTAAGTTAGTTGCTTGCATTTTTTTTGTTTGGTTTGTAACCATACCAGGCTGTAGCGGGGTGAACACCTGCTCCAGCCCTGGAGAGGTTGGAAAAGCCCTACAGAGGGCTGGGGCTGGGCAAGGTAAAACCCTGGCTGATTGGGGGAAGTGGCTGCAGCTGGACCATGACCCAATCAGGCCACAGCTGGCTGGTATAAAAAGGCTGTGAGCCAGAAGCCTCTCTCTATATCCAGGGAGAGAAGGGCCTGGCTGCAGGGAGCTAGACACAGAGTACCTGTAGTGGAGCAGGCCTAGGGAAAGGCTAGGGAGTTCTAGCATGGATAGCCCCAGGCTGCAGCCTAGCAGGAGGCCAAGGGGTACTGGGGATTGCAGAGGGTAGCCCAGGGCTAGGCCAAGGCAGCAGGTCCAAACCCAACCTTGCCTGTGATGAGTGGCCTCTACTGCAGTCTGCACCAGGGAATGGGGGCTAGTTGGAGACTGGCAGTGGCCTTATTCTGAGGTGAGGTAGGGATAGTGGGTGGGGGTTCCCCAGGGAGGGAAGACCCTAATACTGAGGGGTGTACTGCCAGGGGGCAGCACCCCAGATACAAGGGCACTGGGGTCTGGGAGGGACACGGGGGGCCAGAGGACAGGTGGCTTACCAACCTGCAGGAGGTGCTCCAGGATGCTGGAAGAGCTAATTCCCGAGATGACTGGCAGGAGGTGCTGTGGAGGTGAATCTGCTCCTCTACACAGGCTCTCTTTCTCTTGCTTAGTATCACTCAAATTTCTGGTCTTTATTAATAAACCATCTTAGTGCTATGTAGGCAATGTGCCCTGCTTGTGATGGACAAAGACTTCTCAAAGGTTGTCAAGAGGAAATTAAGAATAATCATGATAGTGATAACCCTTTGTATTTTTTTCTCTCCAAGTGATGAAGTGGTGGAAACCTACATCCTTATGGGAAAGCTGTAGACAGTTGTGGTGCCCTTTGAATAGGGGAAGGGATTGAAGATATAGTTACAAATACTTATTTTCCTCTGCACCAGCTTACTGGGATGGAGAAAATATAGTGTATCCACTACTGAAAACATTATTCCCTTTCAACATTTTTTTTAAAATCAAATTGCCCCTATTTTAGGATCAGGTCCCATATGTTTCATTAAAGGAAAAATATTTTGCAGCAGTGTATTCTCTCCTGTACCTATTTAAGAAAAGATGCCTGTAGTTGTATATAGTAGGAGGTGTAAAACACAGGAGGTGCTGTGCACCTATCTTTTAAAAGAACTGAACATTTACAACTCTAATTGAAGTCAATGGACACTGCTGACTAGTATTACTGTGTCAAAAAAAATCTAGTCTCCCTGTACACAGATTTAGGCCCTGATCCTCCAAAGGGATGCACCCACAAGGATACTTATGCCTGAAAGTCAGTGGAACTCTTGACAATTTATTTTGGTAGGATTTCATCAAGCTAAGGGTTGACACCTGTGAATCCTCATGTAGGCTCAGGCCCTCAAACTCATGCAGGACTGGTTGGTTTTTTTTTAATCTTAGCAGCTCCAATGCTTCCTTAGTAAGTTGTGGGATCAGTTTCCACTACAGTGGGACAGACAGTAAAGAAGATGGGTTTATTTCAAACATGTATGGAATATATATGAAGTCTGCAACGATTTAACTGCTCTGCAAACCCTCACTGCTTCTCTGCCAGGAGGTGAGCAGTTCTTTTAATCAATGAGAAAAGTGATGCAGCCTCCTACTCTGGCACAAGTCAAAAAAATTAACTGCTTTAAGCATGTGATTCAGCTGCCAAATTTAAAATAACTCCCTTTTTTTCTTAATTACACTCCCTGAATGCAGAAGGTCAATGAGGGCAACTGGAGAACAGCTGATTATTCCAGTATACCAACTTTAAATCGAACCTTGGTCCATTTAAAAAAGGGCTCTATATCACTTCATGTCACAATAGTGTTTTTCACTAGTGCACTTTACAATAAAAAAAACTCCTCACTTTAACCATAAAACTTAACCATTATGTATGAATTTTCAGGATGCCCTAAAAGCTTTGGAAGCTAACAGTAAAGCTAGCTATCCTCCACATCACCTTATTCAGTTCCCTTGTGCTTTTCATCCACTCACTCTAAAAATCAATTTATTTTGTTTTGAAGAAGTGTTGAATAAAACCTTATAATTGTTTTCAACACATCCAGGGGAAAACATAGATCACGTCTATAACACTTGAAGCAATGTGAAGGCTTAAGAAAAGCAGACTATTTGCAGTAGTAAATAAGAGAGAAAATAGTGTAAGCAATGCATATACTGCCCTTTCTATAGAGCTGTTTTCAGGAGTTATGAGGGTACATTTACCAGGAGGATTTTATGAAGTAGGCACTTAGGAAGTATTTCAATGGAAAGACGAGTCAGATATTCCTGGAATGGAAAACTTGACTAGAATAGGTTGAAACAACAATTTGCAATTTGTCTTTAGCTGTACACTCTTTAACAAGGGACACATGGATAATTATACAGATTTGACATTTACATCAGTGGGCTCTCATTAGTACCATTGACAATTATACCTATTTATAGTTGCACATATTTAAAATATACTTGGCTCTTACAATAAAAACGAGGGGTTTTTATTGTTTTAAACCTTAACAAGGAAAGAATCAAGTTAGATGAGATTTATTTTGCAATATTGAATAAGAAATTATGGAACAATGCATACTGTTTGCTGGTGTCAAGCCTGGGAAATGGTCTTGCAAGCTTCTTTACAAATAGCTTCAGTGTAAAAATCGACATGCAGGGTTTAATAAAAATAAAGTTCAAAAAAATCCCATCATGACCTGGGTACGGTCCTGTACTTTAACAAAACTCGTAAGTACAAACAAATTCTACTTGTACAATAGCCATTTCCTACAAAATACTTACCAAACAATATATTAAATAATATCCTACTATTTACAATTTGTAGTCTAGTTCTTTTATTCTCATATTTAGGTTCTAATGGGAGTTATGCAGCTTTTGTAACTTGGATGCTGAGTTTTGAACTGATGTTCCCTTAATGGACCTTTACCAATCAGGCCTTAAACCTACATGAAAAGTCAAGTACTATCAAATTTTATTTGCCATATGACAACTTTCTGAAGCTTTATTAAAATAACAGGCACCCGCTAGTAATATTAACCTTGCCATTCCCCCACATAAATATACAATTATTATTTCTAGTGGCCAACTAAAAAAGCAAGGATTTGAACTATGCCGTAAAAGCCAAGAACACTTATTACAGAGCTTTCCAAAGATCTCCCCATTGTGGATCAGAGGGATGCAAAGCAAGAGGGCAAAAAACTATGGTGTTTACAAAATCTTTCTGAATTAATTGTTTCCTATTCAAATTGACGTGCTTCTCATGGTAAGGTTTAAGTTTCACTGCTGTCAGATTAATCTTCCACTGAGATGTAAACTCTCAGATGAGGTTGGGTGGGTAAAACTTGCCAAGAAAAAAACAAATCTTAAATTTTCTTGGCAGATTCAGCCTTTTTCTATTAATGTTGAGATTATTTCTTCAACTATTTTGTTGCAAATATTTATGACTCCATATGGAGCAACAGATGTTGAAGGGAAGGCATGGCAGAAAAGACTTCTTTTTCAGCTACTTGTTGTCATACTGTAGGTGTTTTTAAGTGCCTCTTTGCTCAGTGCCCTGTCCTCTCACATTCTGTAAGAATGTCAGTTTACATAATTAGTATAATAACTTCAGACCCTATCTATACACAGAGGGGAGTAGTACAACAGGGGGTAAAGATCAGGGAGGATGGGGGACTACATGCATCGTTCCCTCAACCCTGATGGAAAATCTGCTCAGAAACTAATATAGTGCAAAGCTATATTAGCTCCCTAGTGGAAACTGTCTCCCCTCCCCCAATGCCTTTAAGAGATGTTCTAGGGGCTACAGCCAGTGGTGGAAGCCATACCAGGAGCCATGCTGACAGGGAACCAAAGCAGGCCAAAAGGCAACACGGATCATCCAGGGGACATAAGTGTTTTAGACTTTGAATTCTCTCAGAGGAGTTGCCTGCTGTGGTGTAATCAGAAGGTTCTAAGAAAATGTCAGGATAAAATTTAAAACAATTCCCTTTCCCCACCCCAAACCAAAAGAGGCAGTGATCTGGCTATTTATTAACATCTCATTCACTCTAATAATAATAATAATTAATAATGCTGTAAAAGCCATTTGGCTGTTTACCACATATAAACAACATATTTTTGCATAGGTTTTCCATTTTCCCACCATATTCTTTCTCTTTAGCCCTTTCTTCCATAGTATCTATGGCAACAATGTTTTCAAACAGAAGCAAGGCTGCAATATTTTAGGTAATGCAGCAGTAACCTTTTAAGAGTAACAAGACTTCAATAATTTAAAATTAAAAATCAAATTGGGAAAATTTCATTATTTTTCTTATTTATAAAACCAAATCTACTGTATAGATTCTTCCTGATCCCCATGACAGCCACGGCTTAATTTTAACCCAACATTGTATATATGGTTACACTTCTACTTGGCACCCACACAGCTTCATCTGAAATGTTGGGGATTTGGACACAACTAGCTAAATAAATGCATCACAAGTTGTCTGCCGAGCCAAGTGTCCATACAAATCCCAGATTTGTATGCATGTGTGGTTGTGTGCTGAAAATAGTCCTACATTGGTTCCCATGAAGTCTATGCTACTAAACTCTGTTAAAAACAGCCTGGAATCAAGACACTTGATATCTTCCAGGGTTCAGAAGTAATCCAATCTGCCATAGGGAAATCTAACATTGTGACATTTTCTTGTAGAAAAGAATAAGGAACATCATTCCTCCACATCAACATGTGGAGACTGGATATGTCTACACAGCCCAGGTCGCCAGACTCAGGTTAGTGAAACTCGCAGGTTGAGCTCTGAAGCATAGGGAGGGGGTAGACTTCAGCACCCAAGCTCCAGTCCATGTTGCAACTTTAAAGTACAGTAACTTCTCACTTAACATTGTCCCGGTTAATGTTGTTTCGTTGGTACATCGCTGATCTATTAAGGAACAAACTCCTTTAAAGTTACACAATGCTCCCTTATAACGTTGTCATTTGGCAGCTGCCTGCTTTGTCCACTGCTTGCAGGATTCTCTGGAAAAGCAACCTCTCCTTGTGGGGATTAGAGCCAGGGGAGGGGGGGCAACAGCCCCTCCATCAGCTTCCCTAAATTCCCTGTAAGGTATGTGGCTCGGCAGCTGCCCAGCAGCAGTTCAGCTGTCCCTCCCCCACTGCTGTGCTGCTCCTGACCTGCCCTCTGCCTTGGAGCTGCTCCAGGGAGCTTCCTGCTCCCTGGGGGAGGAGGGGAGAGGGGTGCTGATATCAGGATGTCCCCCTGATCCTGCCCCCCCACTCTGTAGCCCCTCTCCACAAAACACAGGAGGGAGACAGGGCCCAGGGACAGAAAGGAGGGAGCTTGCTGGAAGCTGTTGCTTCCTGTCTGAACTGGCTGATCTGCTTAAAAGGGCAACGTACTTGAGTGGGGGTCAGCATTTTCAAAGGGGCAATGCACGTCTCTCTCACACTCATGTACGCACCCACCGGCACTTTGGGAAGTTAGCACCTGTGCAGACATGCATGTGCTGTCAGGAGGAGGAAGTGGTGCACTCCAGCTGGATAGCGTGGGCTCATGTTCGGTTTTTGCATGGAAGTGTTTGCAGCCACTGCCCTGCATCTATTGTTTCCTCCCTCCTGCCTCAGTCCATGCTGCCTTGTAGAGTGTGAGGCTACATTAACAGTATATTAACCCTTGAGGGCTCAGCTGAGTGCTAGTTCATCATTTAGCAGCAAGGCACTCCTTGGGAAATATTCCACCACCTCAACCAAGCTTCACAGTCATTGATTGTTGTCAAGTATCAGGGGGTAGCCGTGTTAGTCTGTATCTACAAAAACAACAAAGAGTCTGGTGGCACCTTAAAGACTAACAGATATATTTGGGCATAAGCTTTCGTGAGTAAAAACCTCACTTCTTCGGATGCATAGAGTGAAAGCTACAGATGCAGGCATTATATACAGACACATGGAGAGCAGGGAGTTACTTCACAAGTGGCGAACCAGTGTTGACAAGGCCAATTCAATCAGGGTGGANTATGCATCCGAAGAAGTGAGGTTTTTACTCACGAAAGCTTATGCCCAAATATATTGATTGTTGTGTACAATATTAAACTGTTTGTTTTAAATTGTTTAAAACTTATACTGTATATCACTGTTTCACAAACTTGGGACACCGCTTGTGTAGGGAAAGCCCCTGGCGGTCCAGGCCAGTCTGTTTACCTGCCACATCTGCAGGTCCGGCTGACTGTGGCTCCCACTGGCCATGGTTCGCTGCTCCAGGCCAATGGGAGCTGCTGGAAGCGGTGCAGGCTGAGGGACATACTGGCCGCAGCTTCCAGTAGCTCCCACTGGCCTGGAGCAGCGAAACACGGCCAGTGGGAGCCGCGATCGGCCGGACCTGCAGACGTGGCAGGTGAACAAATCGGCCAGCTCCACAGGGGCTTTCCCTAAACAAGCGGCGTCCCAAGTTTGGGAAACACTGCTGTATATGTATATAATGTCTTTTGTCTGGTGAAAAATTCCCTAGAACCTAACCCCCCAATTTACATTAATTCTTATGGGGAAATTGAATTTGCTTAACATTGTTTTGCATAAAGTCACATTTTTCAGGAACATAACTACAACATTAAGTGAGGAGTTACTGTACTGTCTACACCACTATTTTTACAGCAGTGTAACCACCAGTTGGTGCCTCAAGGTGCAACCAGAATATAACTAATAAACAGTAATCACAAGCCTTTAAAAAAAAATCCCTTCTAGGTAACAAGTGCAAGCATTATTTGTGATAGATTTATTTTATATATAAACACTTTACATTAGATGGTTTATGATAACACACTTGATATCTCATCTCTTAAAATGGCACCTTACTACTATATTTATTATTATTGTTAAGTTCTATTTTTAATGTAGGCACAAACAGTTAAACTTTCAGAATCCTTCAAAATATCTGAAGCAGTCTGAAGACTGAATTTCCTACTCCTGGGTAATTATTTGTTTTGTTAAGATTTATTTTACAACTGTATGAAATAGGTTATAAAGAACAATTCTGCTATTATGTTCTCCGCTTCTTAGGCTTAATAAATATTATATCCCACACCATACATTAAAGCCAAGCAGTGGAGAAAATAAGAGTGGTAGTAATCTCCTCCACTGATGTAAAATACCCTTAATAAAATAGGGGTATATAACAGTCAGGAACAAATTACTCAGGTCTGCTTTAATAAAATAGTATCCTTAAAGCAGTATTATTCTTAAGGTACTGACATTCCCATTGGTGCTGCAACTGTGTCCTTTCAAAGCAGTATAACCTGTTAAGATAGCAAGATATCTTTTTGCAATAGAGTGTTTGTGTCCAAGCAGATAGAAGGTTTGTAGAGAATGCATCCAGGGAGCCATAAAACTGGTGGGGAAACATATTTCTCTGTGGTATTTTAGTACTTTGAAAAATTCAATCACTGGGAAAAAATGTTTTGCTGTAAACATCTGAAGAGCCTTATAAAAGCAATGGCTTCCCACAGCACCTGCTTAAATAATTTTAAGAGATGGAATATGTCTTTGCTTATCTTCTAAAACTCATAGAGAGCTTCTATTAATTTCCCTGGTGTTGTCAGGCCAGGGCATTTTTAATCAGGAAATAATTATTAGTGGAAATAGAGGGAAATTCACCAGCATGATTATTACATTTTTAAAATCAAGCAAGTCTCAAAAGTGATCACTAGAAAATCCTTTACAATATGATTTGGACTCTACTTTTGGCTTTATTTAGAAGTGTACATACACATAGTAAGAATGATCTCTCCAGTTTCCTTGCCATAACGCACGGAAGGAATTCTAAACATGGCCAAAAAGGAGAATAGCATTCTGTTCCTATATTTCAGCATTTTAATATACTCTATCTTAGTCACGCATTGGATTTACATACACACACAGACATGAAACATGAGGCATTATTTCCTTCTGAATTTACCTGCTATCATCTTTAATACGTCAAGTAGAGATGCTATGTCACAGACACTGCCCATAGCATACCTGACATAGAAAGGCCTCTGGCTGCAACCTTATTAAAAGTTTACATTTTATTAAACTTCAGAGTAAAACTTATATTGCCTACCAGCTCCTCAATCCCTACAGGCTCTTTATCTGCTGTAGACTACTAAGGCCTATGGGAATCTAGTCATCTGGACCCTAACACTGTAAGTATCCAACCTGGGCTTTTTCCTGGGAGGAGGCTCTCATTCACCTATTGTGGGCAACTTATGCTAGTGCCTGGTTACAATTATACTTTAATCACAGTGGAGATCAGTGAAATTTCCAATTTATTTTTATAAAGAAATGTGTGACTCACTTTGTACTGTTACTCACCAGGTAATAAAGGTGGCAAAGGGTTAACTTATTTCTTGAAATAAGAGGAGAAATTCAATAACTGATAGTCACTTAGTTACTGATAGCCCATTCATACTAACATCACTAGGAGGTAATTACTGCAAATCTCTAAACAGTTAAACAAATTTGCAGAAGTACCACTCCGGGGGAAGTTGCATATACAGGTTTTGACCAGGTTCAAGAGATGCAGCAGACAAAGGACCAGGAACTGTATAAAGTGGGCAGCCTGCTATAGAGGAGGGGTCATCCTCATTGGATCCAAGAACTCATATGAGACTTTAACCAAGAGCAACAAATCCTGCTGGAATGGTTTGAAGGACTTCAAAACCTACCAGGGTTTCCATGTGGAAGACTGATGACAGCTGGTAAAACAGGCAGGCATATAGGGTTACTGTCTTCAAGATTTGTTTTCTCTGTAATGCTTTTGTTCTCAATAAATACTTCGCTTTGTGAAGGGTGGCTGGTCACTGGCTAACCCTCTCACAGCCCATGGAGACAGCAGGACAAAAATTGCTGAGCTAAACTCAGACTAGCTAAAGTGATCACAGTGAGCTACAGGAGGCATTTACCACCTAATTCCTAATCTGGAAAGAGAGCAATAAAGTTACTGCTGGGAGAAATGTGACAGCTCCAGGCATGAAAGGGGGGGGGAAGGGGTGCAGTCAAGGAGGCCACAAAGGAGTCAGAGGTGCAGTTATTCCAGAACTGTGACAGCCCCTCCCTCCTCAATTAAACAATGCTTGAATTTGGATTAATACTAAACCATAGGCTGTCCTACCATGAGGCTGCCCAATTCCTAAAGCTTTGACATTAAATCTCAGTAACAGGATGACTAGTGGGCTCAAATATGTCAGCACTACAACAGCTTCCAGTTACTAAGAGCTTCCTATGATTATAACAGTCAGGGCAGAACTCTCTCACCAAACAATCCTCACATGATACTCCAGAGAAAGGCAAACTCTTCCTAACTCTCAGCTAATGTGCCAAAATAGAAAACTCCTTACTGACCCAAGTGGTGGATGGGATCAGTGGTTTTATTGATATGTGAATGTGAGCAAGAGTCAAATGTTCAAAACTTACTGCTTTACAATCCAGTAACTACTCAGGCTACTGTTTCCCAACTCATTCCATGCTCTTCAAGGTTAGCACCTACCAGAGACCAAACAGAGTGAGAGAAGGAGAGCAGAAAGAAAAACCTGAGCAGGAAGAAAGTACATCTCCCCTTCCCCCCCATACACACACCCTGACCTCTATCTGCTATATCCACAGGTGAAATAGTCAGGATGGGTTTAGCCATGGGGAAGGAGGAGCCTACCTACTTCCTCCTGGCATCACCCTGGTAGGGTCATTGTAAACACTGTACACCACAGTGAAGGGCAAGTATACAACTTTTCATCTGAATATGTCATTGGCATGATTCCCTGTACATCAAAAAGTGTATCAGATGCAACATCCCTTAACTAATAACAAATTAAAAGATATTTTACAGGCTAATAGCTAAGATCAAGGATCCTAGACTTTTCCTGTGACATTTGATGGCCTAAACAATTAAGAGTGCAGGGAGCTGAATTTCTAGGGGTTGATCAAAACAATGTTTATTAAGTTTCAGAACAAAAGTTAGTTACCTAGTAGGCCCTGACTCCCTGCTGTCTCTGTGGGCCCTAAAGGCCCATATGAGCCTCTGTGTCCAATTAGCTATACCCTGCAAGCCAACATGAGGAAAAACAGACTCTTCTTTCTGTGGGATGCTTATGCTAATGTTTGGCAGTAAAGCTCAGCCCCATATGTAAATTCTGTTAATAATATGCCAACATCTGCTGCATGCAAAACACAAACACCTGAGCTCTGGTCTTGAGAGGTAAATGAAGGATGAATAGTATTAACTGTTTTGTTCAAACACATTTATAATGATGAAATGCTCACATATCTTCCATCACTGGTTTGGTGTTGCTTTTTAAACAGCTATAGCAGGGGTCGGCAACATTTGGCCCGCGGCTCGTCAGGGTAAGTACCCTGGTGGGCCGGGCCAGTTTATTTACCTGCTGACGCGGCAGGTTTGGCCAATCATGGCCCCCACTTGCCGCGGTTCGCCGTTCAGGGCCAATGGGAAGCGGCATGGGCGAGGGATGTGCTGGCCATGGCTTCCCGCCGCCCCCATTTGCCCAGGACAGTGAACCGCGGCCAGTGGGTTCCATGATCGGCCGAACCTGCCGCGTCAGCAGGTAAATAAATTGGCCCAGCCCACTAGGGTGCCAAACATTGTCGACCTCTGAGCTATATAATAGGGGAGTTTAGTGGCATCTGAATTTTGCTAATCTCTTTCAAGTTTCATGAACTATTTTCCCATTAAATTATTTTTCAAGGGAAGTTAAAAAAACACGAGACATTTCTTACCAAATGGAAACCTTTACATTCTTGTTTAAAATTAGTTCTTGCCTCGATTCTAAGACTGACAGGGAAATATAGTTTAAAAAAAATAACTACTCATGCAGACAGACATGCATCATTCAAAAATACAGAAATTGTGGCACACTGATGCAAGTGATCCTTTAGTGGGACATTTCCCAGGTAAGATGGGGAGTATGTTGTTATCTCAAGTAATATTGTTTGATGTTTGTAATCTGTATTAGTTTTTCTGTTTGGTGGATAAATGCAAACAGCCATTTAATTTTGAGGGTTTTTTTAACACTACTACTATTCATGGGTCTTAATAACCAATCCTTTGTAAACTGACTTGCTCATTTCAGAAGTATTATTTTCCCCTGCTTTCACACTGCACACCACTCAAGTGAATGGCTGACAGATCCGTTCATGTCAGTGCAGGAAAATGAAGCTTAATGAATCCCACCCAATAGTAGCACACTGTATCCATGTGTATGCCATCTTACAGTTTCCTCTGTAAAATTGAAGCGTTTGCTCAGAAATTTCTCTCTTGAAAGGACCTTTTATTTTATTTTTTGTAATGTTTAACTGCCTTTTTCTGCTCTTGTCTCCCTTCAGTATTGCTCAGATGGCAATCTTATTTCTTGTGCAAACTCATTTGGATGATACAGGATGGGCTACAGCTGTGTGTTGCTATTTAGAGTGTAAAATATGTCACACAGTTAATATAATAATAATCTATGAGATAGGTATCTCTCCATATAACTGGAAGGGACCCCTAAAGGTCACCGAGTCCAGCACCCTGCCTTCACTACCAGGACCAAGTACTGATTTTTGCCCCAGATCCCCAAGTGGCCCCCTCAAGGATTAAACTCACAACCCTGGGTTTAGCAGGCCAACGCTCAAACCACTGAGCAAACACAACAAAACGTAACTTTTTAACTGAAGATTATTAACAAGGCAGAGCTGTTTTCTCTAAACTGAAAGTAGTATTTGAAATCAGCATCATCAGGTTTTTTTAAATTCTGAAACGTCTTGAGGCGGTCCACATTGCCTCTTGAGTGCCAATGGTTTTACAAAGGTTGTTGCAACCCAGCGTAACAAAAAGTAGCTGTGAAGCTTGTGCAAACATGCAAGTCAGTAGTCACTCAGTCCCCAAGCAATCATTAAGTACCGGATCAGAAAGTTTATCAATCTTGATTATTACCTGTAAATGAGTTTTTAAATATTTGTTACAAAAAATGGAAAAAAAAATCAGGGGCCACTCACTGTTCAGATTAATGAAGTAGCATGTAACCTCTCAAACGCCTGTTTTCAAACAACACAAAAAGTTCTTAATTTCATGACCTATCTTGTTTGGGTTAATATGCTTTAATAAAAACTACTGACTGAAACTGCAAGTTTTACTATTTCTGACACAATTTCCCATCCAAATTGATCACTCAGTCTGGAGCTAAAAGAATTAAGGAACTCTTCCTATAATTTACCTGCACTGATAAATATTTGACCCTTTGCCCAAATAAAACCTTTCAAAAATAAGACTGTCCATAAAAACTAATGTGGGGAAAAAAAAATAAAGGAAGCAGCAATCAAAATCATTTTGGGTTCAAGCTAATTATCTGCTGCATGGGTGCTAAGGATTGGATTTTAGGCACTCAGCACCTTACAAGACACAAATAATATAAATGATTAAACTGGAATCAAGTCCATGGGGACAAACTGTGCTCACCTTATTTGTATGAGAAAGTCCCATTGATTTCATTAGGTCAGTTGTACCTAAGGGTACGTCTACATGAATATAAAAGACTCACGACACAGCCACGGCGGACCCAGGTCAGCTGACACAAGTTTGCAGGGTTGGGCTATGGAGCTAAAAATTGTGGTGTAGACATTTGGGCTCGGGCTGGAGCTGAGCTCTCAGACCCTCCACCCGCACAGGCTCCCAGAGCTCGGATTCCCGCCTGAGCCTAAATATCTACACAACAATCTTTCAGTCCTGGAGCCCGAGTTCCGCAAACCAAGTCAGCTTACCCAAGTCAGCCATGGGTTTTTATCCCGAGGTAGATAGTGACACTACTGGAATTACTCGTGTGAAAAATGCCTAGTGCAGGTAACTAGATTTCATTCTCAAAAAAAAAAAAAAAATCTATATTGTTTCTGAAATGTAGGCAATAGGAACTGATAATCTCTATTAAGTGGCAGTATGAAGAACCCTCATTAGCTTGAAGTACATGGATTATCAGTCAAAAAAGAAATAAGCATAGAGCAGATGAAAATGGCAAACTGCTATAATTACAAATAATGTTATGTGCATGACTGTGTCTCAAGAACTGTTATGGGATACTTGTAGAAACAAATTAATTTATACTCACAGTCTAAAATAACATGGTCCATTACAATGAGGTACTTTGGAGCAGAAATGTCACTTATGTCTCACATTGTTTCTGGTCTATCCAGTGAATCAATATTTATTTTGCTTTTTTAAAAGTGCAAATTTTTGCTTGCAAGCACCAAAAATTTATATTGTATAAAACTCAAGTTCTACTTCAAATTCTTTCCCCTAAAATGCATAGTTGATATAAATTGGATGTTTATTACTCGCTTTGTATGAACAATTGCCTTTTTTCCCCAGGTACATTTGTCAAAAGTTATATAAAAAAAATGAGCCAAATTCTCCTCTTAATTACATCTATTCAGGTCCACGGAACTCAGTGAATTTGCACCAGAATAACTAAGAGAAAAATTCAGCTCACAATTCCAAATATAGCTGAAAACACGTATTACTTTATCTTTAATCCTTTCTCAGCTATTCATCAGGCAAGAAATAGCAGATATGCTGGTAGGCAGTCAGGACCAGAGATAGGAACAGAAATAATGGATATGCTACATCCGCTCAGTTAGTTGGGGTCAAATTCTGCATTCAGTGTATATGCACAGTTCCCACTGAAGATTAGTGCAGAGGTTTCCACTGACTTTCCTGGGCAAAAAAACTGGTTGCATTTTCTTTAATGGAAGTTGTGTGCACTAACTTACCCATGAATAATCTGTTTACAAATATATTACATGTATTCAAAAACACACAAAGAAGAGTCCAGTAGAATGTCTTAAAGTTATCCTAGCTATGGGGAAACTCTATTCAGAATGGAAGACAAATTGTCTTGATGCACTACACTGTGTGAACTGAAGTTCTGGTTATAGGAGACCACTGCTTACGGTGAAGTTGCATTACATTAGGGGTTTACTGCATTTTGATTTATTATGTCTTTCTCAACAGAACTCACATGAAAAATCATTCAGCTCAAAGACTGCAATATGCAACTCCAGCTAGGAACAAGGTTGAGTGTCCCTTGTCTGTCATTCCCCAAGAAATTATAGTTTACAGCTTGTTAGTTGGAAAATGCTATGTTTAAAATTTAAACCAACGTTTTTAGAAATATCATATATTGTCTTTATTGCTGAAATAACAACCCCCACCCCAAAATATAATAGCAAGTAATGTGCTCATTGCCCTTGGCAGCACCATTAAACTGGGCAGTGAACTACTTCAAATAGCTGAGAATGTTAAACATTAGTTATGCCTTAAGTAGGTTGATTTTAACAGCCAAATGTGCTCTGTAGTCTATTTGAGCATTAAAAGCACCTTTCAAACTTCATTTTACAGAAATGTTAATGACCAGAACAAACTACTGAAGGCAAAAAAAAAAAAAAAAAAAAAAAAAAGTAATTATTTCAACAGATGAAAGGAAACAGTAAATTAAAGCTTCTGGTTTAAGAGGCGTGCACTAACATATCTGTTTTAAGGAAATGTCATTAGCTGAAGGCACCGTGGAGATGTTAATCTTTTCATGTTTTTCTCTCTTTTCTCTTTTAAACATGAGACTGGGGTGTAAGAAAGAGCTTTAAATCTTTAGTCAACATGTGATAAGCCTCAGAAATACTTTACTGAAAAAACAACAACATAATGGTTTCTAAATGTCTAGTTTACAAGGTGTTGTCTATTATGATGACACCTAAGAAGACATTACAATACTGTGACTTACTGAGACCAAAAATAAAATATGTGGGCTTCTTTTAAGTTTATCAGATGACTGGAAAATAAAATAGAAAATTATACAACTTGGAGGAAAGGTAAGCTGTATCAGAAGTGAAATACTTTAATGTGTTTTGATCTGGTGACTTCTATACAAATGCAGTGTGAGAGAGAAGAATGAAAGGGGGGGGAGGAGTCTAAAGTAGTGATTACTTTTGCTACCAATGGGTGTCTCTGTAAATATTTTTTTTTAAATGTTAAGTGGGGAAGGCAAGAGACTAAGACATTAGAAATATGGAAATTTAACTAATGCTATTTCAGTTCATTAGAAATTGTTACCTTGAGAAAATCTTTTCAAATAAAGAATATTAAACTCTTTGTAAACATGAAATACATTTTAACATATAGGGATTTTGTGTATGTTAGTGTTGTAGGCAGAATTTAGGAATCTGCTTAGAAAATTTTGTCTTTGGCTTCCAAGAAACATTGATTCCCAGAAGAATTTCAGACACATATTTAAAGAATTTTTAAAATAAAATTGAGATTCTGATTTTTGTGTAGAGGACGCAAATATTGCTCATTATTAAGAAATATTTTGATATGAATGAGGTTTTGAAAATAATTTCCTTTCTTTATACTTCGCCGCATAGGCTTTCTCAAATTAGCCATTGATCCATTTCAGATCTTTAAATGGGTAATTTCTCTCATATGTTTGTGAGTGCAACCAGGTGTCCATGCAAACTTTACTGGTGCAATTTGGGAGACTGTTTTGAAAATTTGGCTCAAATGTCAGGGCAGATTCAGGGAATGTGGCTCACTGTGTGGGGGAAGGGGGAAATCCCAATTAATTAACAGAAATTGGCAAATGTTTTTTGTTAATCATTTTACACTGATTACACTTGTTTAATCTTGTCTTTCAAGCCATTCTTTTTTTTTTTTCATATTAAAGCTCGCTAAGATATTTGGGTAGATAAAGTGGTGATAGTGTATTTTATATACACACATAAATAGACATACACACACACACACCTCTGAATATGTCAGAGGTAAGGAAAAAAACTGGATTTGAAGGTAAGCCTGGAGTAGGTGAAGAGTCAGAGGAGGGAAAGTCTGAGGGTAGGAGAAAAGTTTTGGGAGGGACCTGGTCATTTCCATGCTCCGCAGATTTTGATATGGAAACTGACAAAATCTGGTTCATAGTTACATTTTAACGACATTAGTAATGTTTTGGTCATTTCAGATTTTTTTTTGAACAGATGAACATAAAAAGTATGTCAAATTAAAAAAAAAGGAATCAATAGGAAAAAACAGTAGGAATAAATTATCTGTAATAAACCAAAACATCTGGACAACATCTTTTGAATATCAAGTTAATTTAGTTTAATTTTGATTAATATTGTATTTGTATGTATATTTAAAACAAACGCCTTCACTCTCCTGAAGAATACTGCAATATGCATGAGAGCATGCTGGAAATACAGGCTCATACAGTAACTGAAACAATGACAACGCCCCTCAATGATATTGGCACTAACACCCTAATTGAACATGCTTGAGCCAGCATTACTGAAGTTATGTAAGTTTTGAGATTCATTCCAGTGGGACCAGAATCAGACCTTGACTCTTAGGCTCTGTCCACACGATGCACCTTTTAGTGACACAGCTGTGCTGCTAAAAGGTGCGCAGTGTAGCCACTCCTCCCGACGACACAAAAAATTCCACCCCCAACGATCGGTGGTTGCTTTGTCGGCAGGAAAGCTCTCCCACCGACAAAGTGACATTCACATCAGTGCTTTTTGTCAGTAAAACTTTTGTTGTTCGGGGGGTACTTTTTTCACACCCCTGAACAACAAAAGTTTTACTGACGAAAGTCCAGTGTAGAAAAAGCCTTAGTAAAATCTGCTATGATGCTTGCAAAAGCTTGAAAGGAAAGACTTTTCTGTTGAGGAATAGAATCATAATTTGGTATTGACCTGTGATAACTACCAGACCACTTAAGCTTTCAAATGATAAGTCCTAGTGTCACTAATACAATTTGGTCATATTGCTCCTATGAAAACATCTGTATCAAATATTTCAGTAAGTGACTTTTGTAAGCCAAGAGCCTAAAATCATAAGTTTTAGCTGCACCCAGCAAGGTATACTTATTTAAAACTAAATGTGAAATTCACTCTTCCACAAAAGAAGCAGTGTCATGAGAAAACTTAGGCTTTAAGTTTTGTAAACGCTGCATTTTCAATATTAGAGTGTCAGTCTTCATTCACTCTCTGACAAGGTTGTCAATCAAACAACAATCTAGTTTTGTAAGACTTTAACCAAAGATCAGAGCAATGATACTGCTGAGTTCACATTATCTTCCCAAAGATAACTACTTGAACACTTTCATAGTGCTGCATCGATATTACTTTTGCACCATTCTTTCCAAGTAAATAAAATACTACAAAGTTTGGCAGTCCTTCTGGGTTCCAGTTTCAGCTCTGATATAAACTGATATCCCCCAACACACTCCCTCCCCCCCAGTTGCTAGCTGTGAATAGCAGGACTTGCATTCAGCTAAACTTATGTCAATTAAAAAGAAAATGAAGCATGCTCACTGACTCTTGGAAATATACTGAATGTCTTTTATTCAATAACAATAGTTAGGCAATAAAAAGAAGAGAGAACAAAATGTGGTATATCATCGTTTTGCTTCTGACTTTAGCCCAATGGCAAATGAAAGGCATCCAAAATCAATTTCAAGAAGCTAATAAATTCAGTCTGTGAAAGCAATGAAACTATAACTTTTGCAACCTCATCATCAAGCTGATTTGTAAGCAAAGCTGGGCCCAATTCCTGAACATTATGTCACCTACATTTTCAGTTTCAAGCAGGTAATATAACATTTCTACACGGCTTATATTCAGAGGCTAAACATGTTTATATCTTCTTTCCCCAAACATATGTCCTGGTAATATCATCATAAAAATCTAAATGTTCTATATATAGGAAATAATCATGTCGATCACTATCAGTTATTTCTTCAAGTGATAGAAAAGAAAGGTGAAGCCTCATGTCTGAAGCCAAATGATTGAGTGTTCTGCACAAACTCTCCATGTCTTCTAAACAGACCATTTAATGGGAACTGGGATTTTAGTTCTATTTTGTTTTTTAACTGAGTGAAAAGCTCACCTGCCACGCACAGTCTCAAAGAATAGCATTTTCTAAAGGAGAAATTAATATAGGTTAAATTACAATTTAATTAGAGATTATCCTGTGAGGTGCTGAGTATACTCAATTCCCAGATGTATAGATTCTGATCTTAGTTACACAGGAGTAAACCTGGAGGAACTCTATTTACTTCAAACATTTATTTCAGATTTACAAGAGTTCACCTAAGAATATAATTTATCCCACGGACTGTAGTATGCATTGCTAGTGCTTTTCACTTCTCTTCTGTGTAGCACGTTCCAGAATCAAATCCTAAATCCACATAGCTACCCAAAGAATTCAAAAGGCTGTCTGTTATTGGTACCAGTTTTTGCCTTTAAAATAAGAAGAATCATTCTTAAAGATGATTAACAAAGAGAAAAAATGTACCTGTAACCTTTTTTTCTACTTTATGCAGGGGTGGCTGGCCAGATGGGGCTAAGCCCAACCAATTAGGTCCCACCTGTGTAGCCTGGCTGATGTCCCACAGGTGCACCACCTACCACTTTGAACTAGTGAGGCTAGAACTTTTCCGTCCCTGGGAGGCTGCAGTATATTTGGCTTTTCATCTAGGCCTAGTCTACACTGAGGGGGGGGGAGGGTGTCGATGTAAGATACGCAACTTTAGCTACGGGAATAGCGTAGCTGAAGTTGACGTTTCTTATTTTGACTTACCTCCCGTCCTCACAGTGTGGGATCAACAGCCACGGCTCCCCCATCAACTCCGCTACCGCCTCTCGCCCTGGTGGAGGTCCGGAGTCGATGGGAGTGCGTTCGGGGATCGATATATCCTGTCTAGATGAGACGTGATATATCGATCCCCGGTGGATAGTCTGGATGTACCCACAGTCTGCAGGTGCAGAAGGAGGAGCCACACACTAGGGGATAAAGTTTTCTGTATGGATAGTTCAATTTTTCCCCACAGAGGGAAACTATGGGGCAGCCTACATATATACTCTGTAGCCTGCATTCCAGAGACTGAAAGCAAGAGACAAAGAAGGCAAGCAGAACAGGCAAAGAGAGCTGTATTTAGCTTCTGTGTGTTGATTTCAGACACGCACATGGTCCATGCTACCTCTGCTACTATATTTTCAGACCCAGCTACAAGTAGGGATAATAAAAGATGAACCACACTAATGTACATTATTTGGGAGAATTACCTCCTGTAGTTGCAGTTTTTCTTCGGTTTGCTCATTTAAAACTATATATACACAGTATGTGCACATAGATTTCTGAGCCTGGAGAGTTGCGTGTGTGCACATGGACTCAGATTTGGTAGAAGCTGCAGAGAGATTGGGGAGGGGGCCAGGTTCTCAGGCTGAGGGGGAAGAGAGAGTTTTTACACAGATGGGAATTGGGCTGTGGGGCGCTGAGAGGACCTGAGACAGGGAGTTTCTGAGACAGGAGGGAAAGGGAGTTAGGTTGGCAAGGTGGGAAAGTCAAGACCAATGAGGGTGTGGGCAACAGGTAGCATGTGGAAGTTTGTAAGAGGTGGAAATTGTAGGGTACCATTACATTTGAAGGGGAGAAACTGGGACTACCTGAGAACTATAAAGGATTCACATACACAATGATAAATACTGGTTTTTGCCATCCTGCTTTTTCTGTAAAAGTGTCCTACTTTTTTCCATTTTGGACTGTGGTACTGGAATGAGAGCTGGTAGCACCTCCCGGCTTGAAGCAGTAATAACAAACGCGAAATACATGGTTTCCATCATCAGCACCCCACTATAAAAATTGTTCCAGCACCCGTGATTCTGGAAGAGGGAGGGTTTGGGAAAGGATGACCTCATACTTTCCACTTCCTCATCAGCCCACCTTATCCCTCAGCAAAACATTCCCTTCATCTGATCATCATGTCCCAGTTCTTAACGTTGAAAATATGATCTATCTGGTGTCTGTCTTTATGGGTTACAGACGAGGATTACATTTTAAAATATTTTCATGCTTGATTTTTACATTCAGCATATCAGGTCTAGTTTACTATGCTATTTCTCTAGGACTCTACTGATCAATAGAAAATGAGGGGCATTACAAGAGACAAGTGACTGAAGTCTGAGCATGTGAGAGGTGAATACTGTTATTTGTTGTTAACATCTATTCATCTCAAACCCCTTATAAACAAGGGAGAGAAAAGCTTTCTTTGCTGAAGTCTGAAACACTCTGTTCCTTCAACTGAGCATGGAGAAACCACCTATGCCAATTCTCTACTCTTTCAAATTCAAGGAATCCTCTAGCAAAACTAGGGAATTCAAAATCCAAGAATTGATATTCCTGATATATATCTGTGGTTAAAAACAAGCAGAAAAATACCTTTCAGTTCTTTAGAAGCAAAATAGGGCAGAAGTGCTTTTTGGTGTATCCTTTTGTAGGTCATTTTTAAAATAACAAAATGTTCAAGTTAATGCATAATGGATTCACTCTGACTTTCTGTACCATGCTTCCATGCTTGTGTCTTTATTTCCCAAGGATCCACTGCTTAGTTGAATGAGTGCATTGCCTGCACTGTATTTAGTAGAAAACTAAAAATCTGATCACACATTGGCACGTGGCCAGGGTTTAACCAGCTGTGTGTATGAACAAGAGTTTCCAATACAAGCAACAAGAGTCTTCCTTTTGATAAGGAAAAGCAAAAGCTACACTACTAAATACATACACCACTCAGCAACAAAGGCCACTGTAGAAGCAAATCCTGCCCTAGCTTTTGTGGCTACAGAGATGTCTCCAGAAGTAGAACCTATGCAGCTTAAATGTGCATGGGTAGGGGCAGGATTCTGGGGACATTGAGGTGGTCTGCTGGGGTGTGAAACTCAGCTGTGTTAGGGCCTCCTGCACACTACAGAGATCCTCCTCTTTCCCCTGCTACACTCCCCAAAGCATTTCTTGGCTCTACAAACCCCACATGGGGCAGAGCAGCATACAGCCTGGTACTCATGTTGCCCAGATTTCAGACCTAAATATACAGTAAACTGGAGCATGTGTTGTCCACCACCAGCTAATATTTTTAAGGGTGATAAACTTTGCCTAAACTAGGTATTAACCTGTTTTTAAACAGCACTTCATTGAAACATGTCTGCTAACATGTTTTTTAAACAGTTTTTTCCTACTTTAGACAAGGACTATGGGACTGGTCCAATAAGGTGCTGCCCCCTTTGTTTAGCTCTCACCAAATATGTCTACACTGCTATTAAAAACCCGCAACTGGCCTGTGCCAGTTGACTCAGGTTCACGGGGCTCGGGCTCAGGGGCTGTTTATAATTGCAGTGTAGATGTTGGGGCTCAGGCTGGCTCAAGGAAACTGCAAGGTGGGAGGGTCCCAGAGCTGAGGCTACAGCCCAAGCCCAAATGTCTATGCCACAATTAAATAGCCCCTTACCCTGCGAGCCTAAATCAGCTGGCACAGGCCAGCTGTGGGTGTCTAATTGCAGTATAGACATACCCACCAGGTGCTTAAACTTCTAGGTGAGTACACACTGACTGTTTATAACTTAGACATGAGATGGACATTTTATTGTTTTTCAAATAATTTTCATAAACCAACATTTGTACAATTATACAAAGTTTAAATCCGTTTAGATTTTTTTAATTATTAGTTGATAGATTTTCAGATTTATGTAAACTGATAGCCCTGCAATTCCTTTAGATTTATGTAGTTAAAATTCATTTTTATTGCTTAGAAAATGTAAGGTTAAGTAGCTAAACTTTTCTGAATTTGCTTGCACCTGTGACTCAAATGCTATGCTGCAAAGGGTTATCTTAAATTCATCTCCTGGTGAGAGACTGGTGATAAATTCAATTTCAGACATTTATAAAGACAACATTTTATCATAACCTTGGGAAGACTAATAATATATTACTACATTAAAGTAATAATCCTAACTGGGCCTAAGTCTTCACTTAGTTTTGATAATTGTCTCTATTATTTATTCCTTGAAGGAGAATATTAAGCACAGTAGAGTTTGCAAATTTCCACTAACGAGCAAGAAAAGTTCATTGGAAGTACTGAATTTTATGAATTAGAAAGTAAGCAAATTAGATAGAAAACAAGTCACATGCATCAAAACCCATCATGTTTGTATATTTGACAATAGTTTATTTCCAATTATTTATGACAATTTGGGATAGGAGAATTAATTCTGCTTAGTTTTTATTCAAACTTGAACACTAATTGATTAGTTTATATTCCCCGTGCTGTGAACAAAAAGGGTGAAGAAAGAACCAGAGATTTAAAAAATTTGGTGAAAGAGCACTGAAAAATGAGGCTGAGAATGAAATAGGGTAAAATAAATGCAATGCGATTATGACAGTGAAAGACAAAATTTTATGAAAAAATAGATACTGAGTATTCATCACATACACTGCGGATACCACTTATACGAGCATTATATTTGGGGTGCTCATTCCACCCTTATACATAGCACAGGCTCTCTCTAGGCAAAAACATAGTTATTTTAATTGCATCACATTTGGGGTCAAAAAACTAGATCCCAATCCTCAGGTCTGGTGGAACTATGGTTGATACAGGACTCAAGGATACCCTGCAGCAACTGAGAGCTGGGTTTAGCCCTGAGCACCACTCAGAACATCCTCAGGGCTGCTTTAAATTATGCTGACTGGTAACAGCCCTCCAGTAGCAGTTTTGCTGGTCAAGGATTGTCAGAGCACAGAGTATTCCAGCCACACCCGCTATTGCTTCCAATTTGCCCCCTACCAAAGTTGCCAAGAGCAGGTGGTACAGAGCTGCTATGCTGTTTTCATGCCACCTGGGGACTCTCCTGGCTGTTCAAGCCCACAATCCAGCCCGTGAGGTGGGACAGAGCAGGGCAAGGATCTAGCTGTGAGACAAAAAAAAAAATGTTTCACACACTAGTTTCATCATCAGTTCTCAAACCAAAATGTCTTTAGTGTGGTTCAAAAACCTCAAACTCCATGAGGCTTGGCCATCTCTAATGACAATATCTGATAGTAAACTAGTAAATGTTCTGCAGTACATTTTGTAATGGTAATGAAATCTGATTAATATGAGTCCTTATTACAGGTCAATATTATTAATTATTTGCAGAGAAGGTGGAAGAATATTGCTGGATTTTGAGTGTGCATTATAGGATGTGCAGATTAGCAATGTGCAAATTAGAGAGATACTATTGTATCTTTGAATCTACATCAATATTCACTCTGTTTCTTGATGTTTTCCAATAAGAACTTAAAAGGGGACCTTGAATACTTTTTTATTTATATTCCCTCTCCCCCCCTGCAGCCCACCCTGTGCCCTTCATTGCTGTCCTTGTGACATCTTTCTAAAACCAGAAAAAAAGGATGCTATTAAAAATGCCTTTGCTACAGTATGTGTTAGCACCATTACAGGAAATAATTGCTGCTTCGGATTTCTAGCCAGTCAATTAACCCCCAATTCGCACCTCAAGTAGCAGAGCAGGCGCACAGTAGATAAAGGGTAGGGGTTCAAGCCTCAGTTAGGATGATATTTTTCCCTAATAATTTAATATGTTGGTCAATTAAGTCCCTTAACTCTGAATTAACTGTTACAGGAATTGTAGGAGCAACTTCTCATTCAAAGGTTATTTATGGTGTATTGTTGCTGGGCCTGAGTACTAGACTTATTCTCACTCAAATATTTTCAAAACTGCAGGTCAATTCTATTTAAAGCGGGGGGAAGAAGCATTCTCTCTTGGAACAGGAAAAGAAAACGTCTTTCTACCATACTTACTAAACCACAGGATACTTCTACATCTGCTGTAACTTCTGTGCCAAAGACAAGGTTACAGTTATGCAACAGATCTTTTACAAGTAAGTTAACTACTCCACCACGCACTCATATCACTTGTCATATTAAGAAGGATTTCAGCAGAGATCTTTAAAAGACTAAACTCATCTCCATCCTACTTAGCTTGTTTCACATATTGCTAGGCATAGCAGCTTAGAATATTAGCTTGCTTTCCATCTGCTAGTCACCTAGACACTATCCGTTTGTGAAGTACTTTCTTGGTACTCATTTGCAGAGAATAAAGTCCTGGATTGCCTCATGGGAAGCAAAGGACATATGCTGATGCTCTACAGCTACTGAGTTGCTGCAGAGATGAATTTTTCTTGGACAGCATTCTGTTGAGTAGGTTCTGGAATCATATAAAACAGCCACTTGCAAAAAAAAGTAAAATGGTGAGTTCCTCGGCCAAATCAGTGATCTTTTTTCAACTAATTATTTTTTTCTTGCTCAGAATGAAAACAGTCTGTCTTTGAAAAAAATCTATCATTAAAAAAGAAAAGTATTGCAAAGTTTTTGAAACAACTATAACAGATGTCATAGTAGTTGAAAGTGCAATTAGAAAGCACAACGCCGCAGAAATAAAACTTCAAACAAAAGCGGAAAGAGCTCTTTGTGCACATCAATAATTTAGAATGATTTAAGAACTGTTTTATAGATGCAAGTAGAGCTCTTTCTGTCCATATATAATACACTTTCAATAAATTGAATGTGGTCTTTATAGGCAAACAAAAAGGGATACAGTCCTTTTAAATTATTTTTAGGATAATTGTTTCCTCAGCAAACATCATTATTTATCAGTTTTGAAAAGAAGCCAACTGCTAACAGTTGAAATGCACAAATTTTGGCACACAACATAGAAAATGGTAATCTCTCCCCTTTTCAAAAACAGTTTTGCATCTATTTTACACATTTGTCAAGTTCTTATCTCAAAGCCCATGTAGTGATACACAGTTCTATCAGAAATCATTATACTCCATTTCTAATCATTTCCCCATAGCTAATTTGGTAACATAGAAAAAGAAGCATTCATTGCTACCAGGTGTAGTTACCTTCTTGACTGCTTATGTAACACTATAAGGACTCCAGGGATTTGGGTGGAAAAGGTTTAATCTTTGTTTTCTCTTCTTTGTATTTATTTTTGTCTCTTCGATTCATTGTATCTCTTTAATCTTTTTTCTGAGACAACCAAGCTCATGACAGTGGTATATATGCTCTAGTTTTTACTTATTTGGGTTAAAGATCTCTCTCTCTCTCTCTCTCTCTCTCTCAGAGAATCAGGTTCATGGGTTAGATACATACAATAGCCAGATTATCCCTTTTTTGTTGTGAAGGATGCAGGAGAAAGATGAAGTGGAGGGAATCCCTGAAAAGATCCCCTCAAATTGTCCTTACTCCATCATTTCAGGGTGGGGGGCGGAGAACAGGAACAGCCCATAAATGCCTGCCCCAAGCCTGACACAGCCTCAGGGATTTATACACATGGAGAATCCATAGAAGGCCAGTTGTTTATTTTGTTTTTAAACAAATTATATTATTGACTCTAGGTGCCCATTCTTTGTGGCAGAAGTGTGCATTCAGGAGGGATTTGGATGGTAAGGAGGATAATTTGTGCAGAAAAGCGTTCCAAGTGGAAAACAGCAGTGCAGGAAGTGACATGAAGTAGTAGTGGGGTATTTAAGTAGGCTTCAGGCAGTAGAGAAGTAAGAAATGGGAAGAGAGTGACAGGCAGATATAAAGAGCCTTGCAGGTGAACATGAAAAACTGGTCCTCCAACAGCTTTCTCTTATGCATGTAAAAATCTGGAGTAATTCCATTTAAGTCAATGAACTTTTGAGTGAGTGGAGTCAGACCCCAGATCTTCAGAGTTTTGGAACTTTCCAGAGATTAAAACCGGCAACACATGGGATGCCTCTGAGCCAGGGAAATATTGATGTAAGCAATCTGGATAGTGCAACCAACCAAAGCTAAGCAGAAAGAGCAACATATCTGAAATAATACCCCAGTGTGATATCTCCAAAGGTAACAGGCTTGTTGATGGCTGTGGAAAATTAGATAGGGGACAAAGTCAATAAAGGAAGTTGACAGTGATCAAGGAGCCTGCTGAAGGTTGGAGAGAGAAAGTTATGCAAATCAAATCTCTGAAACTTTAGATATTTGTCCAGCACTACAATTTGTTAGCCCATACATCCACATAGTCAGAACTCACTAGTCAAAACACTAAGAAAACAACATATACATATATTAATACACTTTAGACTGCACACTTATAGTGTCATAATATTTTTCAGATGTTGGAAGGAATCTATCATCTACTTTTTGTGTATGATAATGCACATAAGTTGCATATATACACACACACACGGTAACTGAAGCCTGATTTATATGATTGTTGACATATACTATAATGGCAGTAAATATTACAGAACATTATTCTTTATTCCACAGGAAAAATAATTTGTATATTATAGGTAAGTACTTATTAACACTACAAGAAAATGTGCCCCAACTAATTCTTTGATTAGATTTCAATATATTGTATTGTTCAGAGACAAGCTAGTAATAAATATTCTTGTAAAAATAAAAATGCCTTTTACTAGCTCACTTTATTAACATTGAATAGTTTTATCTTCTACCAAAGGGTTTTGTACTGATTCCCATCATGTAAGTCCCTCCAACTGCTCTTCCACATATATATTACTAACTTTGTTTTAATTTTATGACAGTATTTTGTTTTCTATAAAACATGTAAATTTGTGGAAAACACAAAGAAAATGCACTCCTTCTAAAAAAGTAATTTTTCATTTCTCCTTTGCATTTCAATCCCTTTCTGTCTGTAACGCTACAGCTACATGACAACAATATCAAAAGTCAAACAGCAACTGGCATCCTTTACTCTGTACATTTCCTTCACTCTTTTGCCTGGATGGCACAAAGGAGAAAACCAGCAACACTGTGATCACTCTCCTCCTTTAAAAATTAATAATAATAAATAAATAAATAATAATTCTGGTTTATCACTTTTGCCAGCATCCTGATTGTCTGCATTCAAAATTATTCTTTTAAAAATAGCTCTAGTGAACTGTCTTTGTCTTTGAAAATGCCGTCTCCAATCCCCAGCTATACAAATCTAGGGATTACCAGCAAATTCACATGAGCTGATTCTAGATATCATAATTTTGCAAAGCAATACAGGTGAAACCTAAAATAGACAGGTGCAAAACCAGAAGAAAGGTTTTATAGTTTGGAAACAATATCTTGAAATGCACCTGGAAGCAGAATTTTATTCATTAAACTACACACTGTATTTGTCAGGAAAGTCCATTATTTCAATTAGAAAAAAAAATCTGCTTTAGAAACCTAAGTAGAATTAACTAGAACAGAAAAAGGAGAAAATAAACTAAGTGGTGTTTTCAAAACAACATACAGAGAACAAGCTTGATAAAAGGACCATGTTAAGGATTAACATACTTGAATAATAATTCACTAGTTTTCAGTTTCTATATCTTTTTCATGGCCAAAAAGATTAGATGTTGATGTGTCTTTTCATTCTGATACTCCTTCTCCACTTGTCAATTTTCTCAGACATATAGACTGATTCATGTGAGTATGTTTCTAAAGACAAACTTTGGAGACAGGAAAAATATACACAAACTGATTCTCACTACCATGAGGGCTATTAGCAATCTGTCACAATGGAGTAAAATTTTCCAAAGTGTGTAAGTGATTTAGGAACCCAATTCCCATTTTCAAAAGTGAGTTAGATACATAGGCGCCTAAGTCTCATTGAAAGCAATGAGGTGCTTTTGAAAATGTTACTGCTAGTCTAACAATGCTTACATTTCCTGTTTTTCATATTCCATTTCATTGTAACTTGTCAGATCACACCACTCTCATGTACAGCCTGTTGGTGTAATCTGACAAGTTTACACCAACCGCAGGTTTTTTGGGGGGATATAACTAATTCATTGTAGAGTTTGGGTAGGTATTGGAGAAGGAGCAGAATATGGGGGAATGAACCAGTTTGGAAAAGTCTTCTCAACCATTTTGCATATTTTTTTCCTCAAACATTTTTAGGGGAGAGATTACTTTGAGAGGGAGATACTCTAACACAAAACCGAAAGGACGTTAAATTGGATCTGACCAGGATCACAAAAAGACAAAATAAAAAATGTAGGGTTTCCTCTTCTCATTCCTGTATGTTTGTTTTAATGATTCCTTCCTAATATTCATTATTTTATGTACCATTCATAATATACATCTTGTTCATTTGCTGGCTTCCAAGCTGTCGCATCCACACGTCTACTTCACAAGTAATACTAAGCTAAAGTATTACAGTAGTAAGAATCCAGAAAAGAATACCAGATATAAACCACCTTATACAGTGCTGAATTTACAGAAGACTGCAGGGAGAGGCTTTGTGAAGAGATAATTCAAAGCAGGTGCTTTTTGTTCTTGTACTTTTAAATATGCATTTTTAGACCAAAAATTGTCCTAAAAGCATATTTGTACATTGCTTCCAGGCACCTATTCTATTCTTTCAGGTAAAGGACACACTATTTCAAATATGTTTACATAGACTAATATTAAAATGTTACTAATAAAACTGCCCATCACCAGAAAGAAAAATGGCTACAATGAACAGGTACTTAGTACAGTAAGACAGTAGTGAAGCCCCCTGCCCACTACCCCAACATGAAACCTAATTTCCTTGAAATCGTAACCTGAGCTATAGTCTGGACCTCCCTATGTTCTGCAGCCCCAGTGGTTTTTGAGGTCAGTGTACAGGTCACATCAGCTCTGCTAACAAGATATCATGCCTCCTAATAGATGTAACCCAATGCAATGCCTGAAATATAATGAAGAGCACACTTATTCTAGATTCATGCCTTCCTATCAATTTCAAGCATAGATAACTACCAATCAGAGGTTTGTTCACTTTCTTAAATATCATCAGAAGTGTTTACTGCTTTCTATGCCAGGAAATTATATCCTAGTAGTGTAGGAAAACAAATATTTTGGAGGTGCAAGTAAAGGATGTGTTTGGTTTCCCAAACCTCTAGTCATCAACAGGAAACAGATCTGTGGGCCTTGATACTATAGCAATGGATACTTTACAAATAAAATGGGGGAAGAGAGAGAGGGATCATGTTTACAAGGTGCTTATTCTGCTCTTATGTAAGATGTGACATAGGCCCTAAAGGAGGGGCGGGGAGGTCTCTTAAAAATACTCAAAGGGTTATTATTAAAGGAGAGAGAGAGAAAATGTGCTCACTTCAACTGCCTTGGCTGGCTAGAGAAAGAAACTGGGGGCTCTTTACAGAGCTGCATTCAAAGAAATTTTGAGGGGGAAACGGAATACTCAACTGAACAGTGCCGGGGTAGGGAGGCAGGGGGAAAGGGAAGTGGCAGGACCAGGAACGGGGAAACACTATCCCAATATGTGTCCAGGGAAGGAAGGTATTTGTATATCATGGTAGGAATTCTTTCCTTCTACCTCAAGCCAACAACTTCCCCCTGCTCAGGGCCGGCTCCAGGCACCAGCTTAACAAGCAGGTGCTTGGGGCGGCCAAGGGAGAGAGGCAGCACCTGCGGCAATTCGGGGGTGGCAGGTTCCCTCACTCCCTCTAGGAGCGAAGGACCTGCTGCTGAACTGCTGCCGCCGATCGCGGCTTTCTGCTTTTTTTTTTTTCCCCAATTGCTGCCGCCGGTCGCAATCGCGGCTTTTTTTTTTTTATTTTTTTGCTTGGGGCAGCAGAAATGCTGGAGCCGGCCCTGCCCCCGCTCACCCATGGGTCAGACAGAGTAGGACTGGGTTACTAGTTGTCCTGTTCCTTTGGCATGGAAAGGAATTTTTTCCCACTCTGTAGTGGGGTGGCTACCCAGCTCCTGCCTGAGGGGTTTAAAACAGCCCTGGCAGAGGGCTGGGGCAAAGGGAAAAGCTACTGGGCTGATTGGGGAAGTAGCCACAGCTGGGCCACGTCCCAGTCAGGCCCCAGCTGGCCTGTATAAGAAGGCCAAGGGGTACTGGGGGTTGCAGAGGGCAGCCCAGGGCTAGGCCAAGGCAGCAGGTCCAAACCCTCCTTGCCAGTGATGAGTGGCCTATACTACAGTCTGCCCTAGGGAGTGGGGTCTAGTTGGTGACTGGCAGTGGCCTAGTGCTGAGGCAAGGTGGGGATAGTGGGTGGGGGTTCCCCTGGGAGGGGAGATCTAGCGTGTGGGTACTGCCAGGGGGCAGCACCCAGAGCAAGGGGCACCGGGGTCCTGGGAGGGACACGGGAGCCTGAGGAAGAGGACAGGCGGATCACCGGCCTGCAGAGGGCGCTCCAGAGGATGGAGAACTAATTCCCTGGATGACCAGCAGGAGGCGCTGCAGGGGTGAGTCCGGCCGTCTACACACTGGCCAGGTCGGTAGGTATTTTTTACCTTCCCCACATCTGGTCAGGGACAAGGGTTTGGTCAGAAATATCACAGATGGTTTTCCAGGTGTTATCCAAATATAAGCCGCTACCCCAGAAAGGCACTCTGACCACAATCCCTTTCTATGCCCCAGGAAATGCTGTCTACTCTGGATGTGGGTTCAGGAGAGGATCATATGGGGCCAGATCCACTGGTAGCACATCAGCCACATTTTCCCCTAAGCCAGTGGTTCCCAAACTTTAACAGCCCGCGAACCCCTTTCTCTAAATTGTGAAATCTCGTGAACTCCCTTCTAAATATGAATATTTCCAGGGTTTTAAATTTAAATTTCCTCAGTGTGATGGATGCGCTCGCTTTGCTCTGCATAGCTCTTTGAAGTCCGGAACCTTTGGAGAAAGATAAAGTCTCAGGTCTGGTTCGGCATCAAATCTGTTTCTGTATTTCGTTTTCAGATGTGCATACGAGGAAAATGCTTTCTCGCATATGGTAACAAAACTGCAGCAGCTTTTTCTGCCAGAAGGGGGTACTTGTTTCTTAACTCAGCCAAAAGTTGATCAATGACAGATTTCTGAAACTCCTTTTCAATTTGTAATCACAGGAGATCTCAATCAATTTCTCTTTTTCCTCATTGTTCGATATCTGTGTTGAGAAAGTGGTAGCATCAAAAGGATTGCGAATCCAGTCATTATCACCTGATATAGCTGGAAAGTAATCCCTGAAAGTTGTGCAAAGTCCTTTTAGGTGTGCAGTTATATTGGTTTTAGTGCATTGATCCAACTGAAGTTTATGTTCTGCCAGGAAGTCATGAAGATTACTGAAACACTCAGTTTGATTGTTTTCCAAACAACTTTCCCAGAACTGTAACTTCTTTATCATGGATTCAACTTGGTTTTGCACATTGAAAACTGTTATATTGAGACCTTGAAGAGATAAATTTAGGTAATTAATTCTTGAGAAAATATCTGCTAAATAAGCAAGGCTCTGGAGCTGGACACTATTTTCCATACAAGGTGGAAAGGGTGGCTGTTGAAAAAAAAACTAGGATTTCCGTTCTAAGGTCAAACAAGCGCACCAGGATTTTGCCCCATAAGAGCCATCTAGCTTCAGTATGGGTCAACAGACAATCGTGTATACTACCCATTTCTTCACAAAGTATGTGAAATATTCTGGAATTCATTGGCCGTGATTTTATGAAATTCACCATTTTCACTGCATTGTCCAGCACTTCCTCCAGTCCCTCAGGCATGCGTTTTGTTGTGCGGGCTTGTCTATGGATGCTGCAATGAGTCCAAGAGACTTTTGATGCAACCTTTTTTGTTTGAGCTACAAATCCAGTATACTTCCCCGTCATTGATGTGGCCCCATCAGTGCAAATGCCTAGGCAACAAGACCAATCTATTTCCTTTTCTTGAAAATATATATTAGTCAGATTGAAGATATCTTCTCCAGTTGTACATTCTTCCAATGGTCAGCAAAACAACAAGTCTTCTTCAACCAGACCTAGCTACATCAGTTGATTCATCCAACTGTATAGCATAATATGGACTATTTTTCACTCTCTGTACAATTATGGTCTCTACATTATTTGACATGTCATTAATTCTTTGTGACAACGTATTATTGGACAAAGGTACCATGTCAATCCTTTTTGCAGCCTTTTCTCTGAGCATGCAATGACCTACGTCTTTTATACATGGACCAATCAAGCTCTCTGCTATGGTATGGGCTTCTGATGCTTTTGCTACTCGGTAGCTCATGCGGTATGATGCTTCAAGTGCATTTTCATTATCAATACTTGCTTTGGATATAAAACTGGTAATGTCACTTTTCCTCTCAGCTAATTTTCGCTTGAAAAAATCAACAGGCTTGTCGAGTTGTGCAGGATGCCTAGTTTCTAAATGGCGTCCAAGTAGAGAAGGTTTGAGGCTGCTGTTTGCTAGAACATCACCACAAATCACACACAGTGGTTTTGGACATTCTTGATCACCAATGCATGTAAAGCCATATTTTATATAATCTTCATCATATTTTCTTTTCTTTGTAAGTGACTTTCCAGGACCATCATGATCATTAGACGTATATTTTCCAAAGTGTGGACTTGAGGAAACACTAGCTGAATCTTGCGTCTTTACACTTTACACTTTCCTTTTTCAGCCACTTATCCATTGAACTTGTGTACAAAAACAAAAGCAGAAAGACTGCTAACAACCAACAAACTAGAAAATGAGAAGATTCACTCAAGTCTCACTGAAGCAAAACAGCACTCCAGAAAGAATGACAATTACCGAAGCACCTTACCACTGCTACACTGGCTACAACGTGCTTCCGGCTGGTGTGGCTCCCAAACAGCTTTTCTTCCGCCACGAGGTTTCTCCCTAGGAGGGTGTCCTGCGAGGGACAAATTAGCTTGGACCACTCCCCACGTACAGCACTGCTCCTGCTCACTCTGCCCTCCATACCAACTTCCCCTGTCTGACAAGGAAAGGAGTCCGAGCTGCCACCTGCAGGCTGGGGGTCTCAGCTGCCACCCTGCCCCTCACAGGGCTCAGGCTACTGGCCCTGCGCCAGGGTCTGGACTGCCAGATCCATACTCCCTGGGGCTCCTGCTGCTGGATCCCATTGACAGCCCCGGTCAACTGAGCTCCACTGCATTTGTGCTGCAGGTCCCGCTGACTGCTGGGGCTTGGGCTGCTGGCCCCAACTGCCCGGTCCCGCTCTCCCTGGGGTTCGGGCTGCCGGCTCCCCCACTGATGGGGGGCAGGGTTCGGGCTGCCAGCCCCAACTGCCCGGCCCTGCTCTCTCTGAGGCTCGGGTTGTCTGCCCTGCAACCAGGTCCCACCTGCTGCCTCCAATGCCGGGGTCCTCCGGCCGCCATTAATGATTTTTTTTCTTGTGAACCCCAGTTTAGGAACCACTTCCCTAAGCAATAGGAATCCTCAGCAGCATTTTAAGGTGAATTTCTGACCTTTTGTGCCACAGACGTGATGCAAAGGGGACAAAGCAGGGGGTCAAGAATCAGTCTGTAAACGCTACAATCCAATTACTATAACTATTCTTTGAAAAATGAACACACTTTACTATATTTCATTATAATTAATTTAGTGCTTGTGAAGGATTTGCAGCCCTAGAAACTGGAGTTCTCTAATTGACCACGTAAAAGTTACAACATGGACAGCATCAGCGCAAGTTTCTCCACGTTGCTCTGCCTTACCTAAACCTTACCTAAAGGGACCACTCTCTTGGACTGGTCAGTTTGGTCAGTCATCATGTTTATTCAACACGTGGTCTCTCCTCTGTGACTGGAAATGGACAGGCCACCAAGACTCATTATATATTAGTTACTAAACACATCAGACAGGAAAGATTTTCATTCCTCCAGCCTTTTTCTGGGTTCAGAACAGATACCTCAAAGTTCCAGATCCCATTAACAAAACCGTGAGTCATCTAGTCACCATTTCTATATGATATGAATGTGTTGTCAGAATCTGCACTTTTAAAATAAAAATATACTGTCAATTATAGTATGTTAATCAAGATTTGAGTGAAGTTTAATTGGGACATTCGCACCTATCTATGAGTATCATGAAAGACTTCATAGTTAATCTAACTCAGAACATAACCATTGCAAATGTAACATAGGGTTAAATAAGTGCAACTGCCATAGATTTCTTTGAGATTATCCCAGGTACTGCAGACATTTGGGAAAAATTACTTTATCATTATTATTATTATTGTTTACTTAATATTGTTCTTTTACCTTGACCTCAAATCAGATGCAATGAAATACCAAAAATTTCTTTGCTGATATCATACACCTTCCTTAGAAGCAGAAATTGCTAGCTTCTAAAAAAGTTTTCCAATGAAGAATGATGTTTGACCTCAGCCCTCATTGTCCTTCCTAACATCAGCAGTTTTTCCAATAAAATGTGCTATTAGGGGAAGCCAAACTTTCAAAAAGGGATGGTCTAATCCAGATCAGATCAACTCAACTCATATTGATGAATACATCATATCAGAAAATAAACCTTCTGAGAATGCATGCCTGAGCAGCATGTGCATGCCCACACACACACACACACACTTTCTTCGAAGGTACAAAACTCTACAAGATTTTGAAGATACAGTAATGGAGACAATAAGAAAATTCTCTGCTAAATCTAGCATCAGCCCTTGAAGCCAAATCTAAAGCATGTTTAGTAAAAATGTATGTAGAACTCCAGGTTGCAGCTCTGCAAATTTCAGTAACCAGGATTTGCTTAAAGCAAGCAAAAGACACTGACAAAGCTTTGGTGGAACAAGGCTGTACCATTGTAAATACAGGAATTTCTGCTAATGTGTAATATTGAACAATACCATTTTTAATCTATCTAGAAACAGTCTGGGAAGACACCATATAACCCAGGGTGATTCTAAGCATAAAACATAAATAATCTAGATGAATATCTGAAAACTTTTAGATCTATTTAAGTAATATGTGAGAGCTCTTCTTGCACCACAGAATATAAAACCAATTTCCCCTCATTAGAATGTGTCTTTGGAAAAAAAAATACCAGCATATTAATTGTCTGATTGAAGTGAAATTCAGAAACCACTTTTGGGAAAACCTGCGATCAGATCTAAGAACCACCTTATCTTTACAAAAAGATATAAATGGTGGATCAGCCATCAATACATTTAATTCATTCACCCATCTGGCTGATGTTATGGCAATAATGAATGCCTTAAGAGAGAAATATACAGAGAACTCTCTGCCAAGGGTTCAAAAGGTGGCTTCATGAGTGTAGGTAAGGCCAAATTAAGATCCCAAGGGAGTACAGGATTTCTTAAAGGAGGATACACATTAGACAGCCCCTTCTTAACTGTATTATGCACATACAGCAATCTACAATCAACCAAAATATGGTAAATTGATATAGCTGCCGAATGAACTTTCAAATGTGAGTTAGATAACGCCTCTGTTAAGTGTGTTAAATGTTCCAAACCACAAGATATGGAAGCTGAGACAGGAGAATCAGATTTTCCCTGTATCCAAGCCCTGAATCTGGACCATTTCAAATAACACTTTCTGGTAGAGAGCTTTCTAGAATTAAGCACTACAGTTTGCACTGACAAGGAATGTGAGTGTTCCTTCTCAGATGGAGTCGACAGAGTCTGTCAAAAGGTATGTCTTCACTACTGGTCAGATCGGTGGGCAGCAATCGATGCAGCAGGGATCGATTTATTGTGTCGAGTCTAAATGCGATAAATCAATCCCGAGTGCTCTCCTGTACTCCAGCTCAGCAAGAGGCACAGGCAAAGTCGATGGGGGAGTGGCAGCAGTCAACTCACCGTAGTGAAGACACCACGGTAAGTAGATTTAAGTACGTCGACTTCAGCTACGTTATTCACATAGCTGAAGTTGCATAACTTAGATTGATTTCCCCCTCAGTGTAGACCACACCTAAGAGTAGACAGAGTCAAAGTCTGATTGCCCAAGCCATCAGGACCCAGATGAAGTATCCTGTTACTGAGGTAGAAGGTCTTGAGACAGAAGAATACATGGAAGATGCAGATGGACAGTTGAAACAGAATTGTCAACCGCTGCTGACACAGCCACCCTGGTGCAATCAGAATTATCCTTGCCCTGTTCTGACACATCTTCCTTACCAACTTCTGGATTATTGGAAAGGGAGGAAAGCATAGAGAAGGCCTCTTCCCCAGTGCAGAATGAAAGCACTCAAGATGGATTGACTGTCCCTTTCCACTCTTGAGTGGAAACAGCAACATGTCGTAGCAAATAGGTCCACAGCTGGCTGACCCCAACTGGAAAAGATGCCCTGATTCAACTGATCCTTCAGGACCATTCGTGCATCTGACAGTTGTCCCTGTTGAGATGATCTATAACCACATTGTTTTCTCCTGATAAATTCAGGACCATTGGATAAATGTCCTGGAGAATACACCAGTCCCATAATCTGATTGCCACTGTACAGAGCTGAGCGCAGTGAGCACTGTCATCCCCCCTCTCCCCCCCACTAGCCGTGTGTTGACATAATGCATAGCAGATGTATTGTCCATTAGTACTTGAGGGAAGGAGCAATGATCTGAGGGCCAGACTAATAGCACTTAACTCCAACACACTGATGTACAAGCCTCTCTCCTGAGAAGTCCAGTGACCTCAAACTGTAAGATGACTCAGATGTGTTTCCATTGACACATCGGAAGTTACTCCTCACTGATGGTGAAGGGGGACTGAACTGGACATCTCTGAGAACATATGGTCTAATTAACTACCATGTCAATGAATCCAAAATATTTCAAGGCATGCTGACTAACATCTGTAAATTGTCCATATTTGGTCTGTAGACATGAGACATCTAATGCTGCATTGGCCTCATTCTGAGACCTGCAAACAGTCACATAAATAGCAGCTGTCATGACACCCATGAGATCCAGAAAGAAAATTACATTCTGAGTTTGATGTATTTGAATGTTTAAAACATACTGAACAATTTAAAAAAAATCTGTCATCTGGTAAGGCTTTCCTTGCTACCAAGTCCCATATGGAGCCTATGAATAAAATTCTCTGAGTTCAAACAAAGGTTTACTTTCTCACATTCGTAAGTAATCCCGGGTCTAAAAAAAGTTGTAAAAGCAATGTGGTTTAACAGATCCATGTGAGCAACGGCCTTAAACAGCCAGTCATCAAAATATGAGTCACTACCCCAGAAAGGCACTTCATAAAAACTCTTTATGTTTTGGACAGGCCAAATGGAAGCACCTTGTAATGGAAATGGCATCGCATCACCACAGAATGAAAATACTTTTGATGACTGTGTCAAATAGAGATATGAAAATATCCATCCTTTAAATCGGAAGTCACAAACCATTCCCTAGCTGAAAGCAAAGGGATTATGGAGGCCATAGTGAACATGAAACAAACTTTCAAATGTTCAAGTTTCTTAAATCTAAAATTAGAGGAACTGCCCCCTCCTTTTTCTACACCAGAAAGTATCTAAAGCTTTCTCAGGTGCCCAGATACCTTCTTGTCAGCCCCTATCAGAAGCAACTTTTGCACTTCTGAATGTAGAATAGCTTCATAGAAGGTTCCCTGAAAAGGCCAGGTTAGGGGGAAATTAAAGAGCCATAGTTTCTTGAACTTAATGACATACCCCTTCTCTATAATTCCTAGAACCCATTTGTCCAGTGTAAGAAGCCTCATTTGCTGATAAAAATGGGCTAACCAGCCTCAAAACAGAAGAAGGGAAGGGGCTTTGCTCACTGGTTCTTAATTCTTGATCCTCATATCAACTCTGAGGCTTGCTGTTCAACCAAGATGAAAGGGAGAGAGCTTAGATTTAAACCTTGATTTAAAAGACTTCTCTCTGTGTTGGCTTTGGAAAGAAGTAGCCTGCTGTGCTGTTGTAGACCTCTTTGATTTGATGAAAAATAAGCTGAGGAAGATGGCAGATAATGCTGACTCTGATAAGAGAAGAAAAGAGCAGAAGGTCTTCTAGAAGAAATCAAGCCCAAAGACCATCCCCTTCAAAGGAGAGATCCACCACTTTAATTCTAGTACAGTAGAACCTCAGAGTTACGAACACCAAAGTTATAAACTGACCAGTCAATCACACACCTCATTTGGAACCAGAAGTACACAATCAGCCAGCAGCAGAGACAAAAATAAAAGTGCAAATACAGTATAGTACTGTTAAATATAAACTACTAAAAATATAAAGGGAAAGTAGCATTTTTCTTCTTCATAGTAAAGTTTAAAAGCTGTATTAAGTCAATGTTCAGTTGTAAACTTTTGAAAGAACAACTATAATGTTTTGTTCAGAGTTACGAACATTTCAGAGTTATGAACAACCTCCATTCCTGAGGTGTTTGTAACTCTGAGGCTCTACTGTATTCAAAGCAAAAGCAGAGGACTGTCTCCTCAGAATAACTACAGAAGTCAATGCTCTAGCAGAAAAGTCTGAGGCATCAAATGGAGCCTTGAAAGCGTGCTTTGCCACATTTTGGCCTTCCATTATAATCACATCTGCCATTCTCCTTTTGTCTTCCTGCAAATCCTGCACAAACAGTACCATGTTTTCCCACTGGTGGAATTGATAGTGGGCCATAACTGCTTGGTAATTTGCCACCTTAATACCATGACAGGAAGAAGAGAATACCTTTCTCGCTAGGGAATCAATCCTCTTCCCTTCTCTTTCAGCTGAAGTGGAAAGTGCTTGTCCAGACCTCAATCTACTACTGGCTGCAGCCACAGCCAATGAATTAGGTTTAGGGTGTATGCGAAAATATGAAAACCCTTCCAAGGGTATCTGTTATAATTTGTCTGCCCTTTCGAAAATAGGCTGGCAAGAGGTAGGGGTGGAGCAAGCAATCTTAGTGGGCTGCAGTCGACCACTGAGAATTGGTAATGACATCCTACTCTTGGAAGTAGTTCCAAGAATGTTGGACACCGAATGGGAGGTTTCCCCCACAGGTACTGAAGGGAAGTTCAATGTGGATGCCATGCAATTCACCAGGGCATGAAACTGCAGAGCATCCCAGAAGGGGAAGAGGCAGAAGCTCATTTGGTAACAAATCATCGTTCGTGTTCAAAAAAAGATGTCATCTTCTTCCTCAGACGGAGTATGTGGCACCCCTGTCTGGTAAAAGTGGATCTGAGGTTTTCTCCCTTGCCAGATCCTTTACAGATGAAACATCAGGAGGACAACTGAAAAATTTCCACTGTGGCCTCCAATAAGGCCAACGAGCCAGGACTGCCTCTCTCCCCAGCAACTGGTATTTGGGAACATACCTGCAGGAAGAGGGCCAAAAGGCAGCATGAAATAAGGGGAAACAGGTCTCTTTATTCTTCCTCTATCCTACTCTGGAAATGGATCCAGCCTCAGATCCATGATGGACTGCACCAGAACCAGCAATGGACCCGGAAGATGGAGACAAATAAATGGAGAGAAAGCTCTTCATTGAGACCCTGTAGGAATCTTAGGAGGAGGAAGAGATACAGATAGATCCAGAGAAAAATTAATAATCTCCCATCTCCTTTTTTCAAGTGAAGATGATGTAGCTCTTAAAGCTTGTCTCTTCCTTGAGATCAGCTGTTTCTTACTCAAATCTGAGGAATGCTTGGAAGCAGAATGGCGAATATCAGCCACCAAAGTAAAAGTCCTCCTCTGATCCAAAGATGGACCTGGAATCTGAACAGGGGTCAAAGGGTATCTGAACACCTGGATGGCACAGGATCTGGTGAAATGAAACCCCATGACTTTCTTTTAACTCTATATTATTTCTTTCAACTGTTATGAAATGACCTAAGAGTCTGTAGTGTGCATGGTGAGAGATATCAAAAGGAACATGAATTTATTTTTAATTTGGGAGTCTTCAATATTTCTCAAGAGGAACATTCACAAGAAATAAAAATTAAATATTTCTTGTTTCGCAGAATGTCTTGAACATGTTGTGAAATACTGGTATGTTGACAACACAGCCAGTGAGTGAATTAAGATATACCCATCATGAAAATTTTGAATAAGTGTTGACATACACTGTGCACTTTCTGTATTTCACACACACTGTGTATTTCAGCTTCATGCCCTTTAGTTCTTTTCTTATTCCTTGTAGACTCCATCTGGATGCTTTCAGTTTAATTGTTGGAAAAGTTCTGTCTCAAGAGAGCACATCCTCCATATAGTATGGTGCCAGTTGCTGTTTCAGGTGGTCTGCACCTGTTTTTACTCTTCCCCTCACACTTAAATAACCTACTCCTCCTTTGGCAATGATTAATTCAAACTGTATAAAAGTCTGTTGTCATCTAATGAAATGTGTTAAACAAAACAGCTAATTTTTCAGTTGCCTCAAGCTTCCAGTCAACTGTAAATATTTCTGTCACTTTCAGTAGAACTTTTATAGATACCTCAGCTGTCAGAAAAGATGCAAAATCCCCAGTTCCCTTTGAATAATATGGGAAGAGTTTTTTTTTTTTAAAAAAAAAAAAAAAGAAGAAAAAGAAAGGAAAGTAATAGATATCAGATTCACAGCTCTGGAGACAAAACTCTCTGTAGAAAAAATAGAACATATCCCACAGGGCTTTGCCTAAGTGCCTAGAGAGTGCTAGAGAACAGTTTCCAGAACTGGGCAACTAATTCAGAGCAAATAATTTTTTCAACAAATGTAGTCTCTGTTTCAGCTCCAAGTATAACCATGAGCTTGTCAAACTATCCCCTGATTCTGTTATTCACATTTATACAACAACTTTTTCTTGCAAGATTTTTACTTCAGTTGTGAATAGTTCGCCGAGAATATCTGATTCTTGATATTCCAAATTTGTGCTGTGATGGTTAATTGTGACTGACCAAAAGATACAGTATTGTTTCTGTTTAACTCAGTCAGGAAAAAGCTGAGGCTTTGAACCTCTCAGGGTAAGGGAGCAGTTTTGACACAGATAGGGAACAGGACTAAGGTACTAAATAAAATTTTAAAACTTTTCTAGGAAAGCACAGGAATCTTTGCTAGAAAAAAATAGGCTACTGCGTGATTTATTGGTTGGCTTTATTATCTGGGTGGGATTTTTAAAAGTGCTTATCATTGACCTAAATGTACCCCAATGACTTCATTAGCAGCAGAGGTAGGCTTTGGCTTTTAATAAACTTACCCTGGGTGTAAGTTTAAATTAATTTTTCTCTTCATATAGTCACAAACAATAACGGCAGGCTCATGCATGATCCTACTTGCAAAGGTAATGGCCAAATATTCTTGTCTAGCTTATTTAATTGTCTCAGTGATAGGGTTCTGGGGAAGAGTTTGGGAAGCCTATTCTCTGCTGGGTTGAGCACTGACCTGTCCCACACAAAAGATACCATCTCCATTTGAGCTCAAAGTTCACTTTAATATCTGCAAATATTTGTGGAAAATTTTTGTGAGAAATTTGCCCAGCTCAACTAGTTTCCTTTGCAAGAGCCCACCAAATAATTTCAAATAAACTACAAAACAACCCTTAAATATGGTTTTCAGCCACATGTAATATACTGGCTAGTATGTATAACCACAACAGTCATCCACCAAAGGGAACTTCAGAACTGTTCAATTCGAGGATTAAAAGCCCCTCTATAATTGAGAGTTTATGCTGTTTCTCCTTCAGCAAGCTAAAAGTTATGCACACGCTTAAATACCCTGAAGAATCAGGAACTATATGCCAGCAGCCGCAGTTTTATTACTCGCTACTGACCCTACTAAATGTGAATTGCCAGCATGAAGGTGAAAATCTCCGTAACCTATCACTAATCCTCTGTGCCATCTGGTGTCCTGACACCTCTGTGGTATTTTTATTAACGTAAAATGATAATCTGTAACATATATTATACAGATCTGTATATACAGATTGCCATATCATAACAACAACTGAGTAATATGTATTTTAAAGCTATTTTTTTCTTAAAGACTAACTCAATCAAAATTATTTTGATTAAAGCATATATTTTGTCTGTTTCTGACATCATTCTATACGATGGGAGGAGAAAATGCCTGAAAGTTGCTTATTTTAAAGTGTATTACAGCATTCACTGATAACTAGGATAAACTCTTACTGTTTCTTGTGCTGAGATTTTACATTAGTAACTCCAGCAGCTGAATTTTAGTTAGTTAATTTTCATTTTGTTACTCCCCTAATTGTGTCAGAATGCTCAAATTTGTATAAGTTATAAAAAGGTGTATGTCACAAAAAAACATGTTCTATACATGTCTTCAATAATAATTTCTTCATTGTCTGAAAATTTCCAAGTTACAGCAAAGCTGCCATTTTATGGCGTGTACAGCTATAAATCATTTTTAAATCATGATGATATTACTCAAAACAGATGTGAAAACATATGTTTGCCACGGTTGTATAAAGTGCTTACTTGTCATACTTAATAAATGTTGATACTTTTATTTAACTACATTCCTTCCTAATCTTTTCTCTAGTAAATATATTTTGCTTCGCTAAAAGCAGTGGCAGTGTTTGAAAAATGAAGCTCACTGTTTATACAAATGATATCTGTAGTATTTACTGAGCAGTTCAACATATATCACCCTCTTCTATTACTGCCACACCCATATGTGCTAAAACTATGATCTCCTACAGAGGTGTGATATGCTGCTCTCAAATATGTTGGTACAAATTACTGTGTAACTTCTAAAATCAGCTAATTTGCAGATGCACAAATTCTGCAGTTCATTTTTCATGTTATGTGGCAATGTGCTGTCTGTGTGCAAGAATCTAACCTTTGGGAATAAAGTTCATGTTAAGGATGAGATACTTTAAGTGAGGAATAATATTGTGACATTTACATAGCACAAGAAAAAGGCCTAGGCTAGAAAGTTTAGGGGCTTTCAAAAGCCAATCATCATGGGGCAACCGTTGGATCACTATAGCTAAAGTAAAATAGAAACCTCCACTCAATGGAGATTTTACCAGGAGCTGTAAAATAAACATGGAGGCCAGTCACCATGCTAGATGTGAATTAAGTTTGTAATTATTTGGATATACAGTATTGCCAACATTCATAATTTTATCCTGAATCTCATGATGTTTAGTATTTTTCATAAAGTCCCAGCTCCTGGAGTCATGGGATTACAGGAGGGTTTTAATTTTTTTTAAAAAGAAGTTTCTAAACCTCATGGTTTCAGAGGACAGCTTGAAAATGTGATCCAAGTGCACCATAAAGGCTGCAAAATGAAAAGGCAAATAGGTTATTTTTATCACCCCTTTTAAAAAAATCTTATAATTTTTGAGCCAAATTCAGGCATTTTGAGGAGGGCCTGATTCAAGATTTTTGATGGGTTGGGTAGACAGTAGTGATCTGGAATTTGTGTTTGCACCAATCTTTAAACAGCAATTTCATCCTAAACATCCTTCAAGCACTTGTATAAGATACATGTGTATATATGTGGCACTCAGTGGGTGAAACAAAGCAACACTACATAAAAATGTAGGACAAGAAATGAAGATTACTATATAAATTGAAACTTCATGGGAAGTTGGCTAGGACATTGGTGTTCATACCCCTGTTCATGCAAAAAGTTACAAGGGATATTAAATGACTACAGAAAGTCTGGATTTGAGTTTAAGTTCTTAAAATGAATTTTATATGGGATTTGGGTTGACTTTTTTGTAGTTCATTAAACTATACAGGATGTGCTCTGCCTTGAGTGACAGACAACTGCTATCAGTCAAATATATGATTTGCATCTTGGAGCCTCATAGGGCATATTGCATTGTTTCACTGAAAAATGACTAAAGATGTGGCAGGAAACCATGCATGCTTCAACAAAATTAAAATCAACCACACTTCCAGGTTCAGACTAAAATACTCATCTACGTAATTACTGAAGTAAAGGCAGGTTTCAGAGTCACAGCCATGTTAGTCTGTATCTGCAAAAAGAACAGGAGTACTTGTGGCACCTTAGAGACTAACACATTTATTTGAGCATAAGCTTTCATGGGCTACAGCCCACTTCATCAGATGCATAGAATGGAACATATAGTGAGGAGATATATATATACATACAGAGAACATGAAAAGGTGGGAGTTCTTAGTTGGTAGGGGAACTCCTGCTGAGGTGAGTCAGGGGGTGGAGTGGTGCTCCTTCCCTAGACCCCGCCGTGTGGAGCTGGCTTGAGCCCCACTGGCCCATCCAAAACAGAAGTCAAACTACACCTATGCCCAAGGGTTGCTACCCCACCCCACCTCCCGGCCCGGAGCCCTGAGTCCTCCCTGTCCTGCTGGGCCCTGGAGTTAAAAAGGCTGAGAACCCCTGGTGTAACTACTATTTAGCTCCTGGTGTTTGTTTGTTCCACACTGCCTACACAAATGCAAACTGTTAGGGGAAACAACAGTGAAGGACTTAAGCATAAGGGCCCAGGGGGCATATGAACTCAAGGTATTCCATGAACTCATTATGAGTTCTCAAATGAACTCAATAGGACCCATCATTGGGTTCCTTGAGAAAGAACTGCAATGATAGAGAAACATCAGAAAATGGGTGAAGAGGAGGAAAGGGCAGTGACAACTAGAGACACAGATCAGTAAAGGAAAGAACATGCATTCTCTCCCCCAGGGGAGAAGAGGTCAGGGGTCTAAAGAACCTCTTCTCCCTGCCTGCCCTGACCCAGCACTGCTCCCAGAAGCGGCCCACATGCCCCTGCATAAGACTGAAAGCTGCAGAAGCCTCAACGCTTTGTTGACATTAGCAGCAGGGGGACCTTTTGCCAACAATTTTGCCCCCAACTTGAGCAACTGAGTTGACTGGTATGACTTTTTGCAGATAACAAACATACTGCCTAAAAAGCATTCACAGAAATTAAATTCACATGCACAAGTATTAACACTGAAGGTGCTTCCACACTCACCCAGTAAAGGAACAGAAACAGTACCACGTAGCTAACCAAATATTTGTAGAGAATTATTCATAATCAATTAATAAAATTTAAAAGATTTGCCAAATATTTCTCCAATAATGAATAAATACAAAGAAATACAGATCTTATTGTTTATACTTCCTAAGCAGAAATACGGCTAAATTCATTGGATACCTTAGTCATTACAAATTATGTGTTCAGCTCTATAAATATAACATGTTATGCCACTGGATATATAGAATGTGGGCAATGCAGCTAAAGTGCATTATTAATTTCCTTACACATGCAGTATAAAAAACAATAAATGATTCTACCTTTCTCCTTTTGGAGTTTTTTTAGACTGGTCCCAGTATCTTGATCAATGAGTTCTCCTTCTCTGGTGTTGGTCAGCATAGCTAAAAAAATCAGAGTGCACAGCTCTGTAACACTGCCAGTGAAAAAAAATTGCCAAAATACAGAATGAAAATATTAAATGACATTTTTTTTCTGCCAATATTCTGGCAATTTTGCATACAGCGAGTTCTTAAGTGGTGGGCCATTTTTTGTCATCTACTAAATTCCAAATCTTCAACATTTACAGCAAAGTATTAACATAAACAGCAAAAGCAAATTTGCTTAAGTTGATTACACAAAGACACCAGAACAGAAGAAAAATTACCACTGGAATGAGTGCAATTTCCTATAAAATGCTCAAATTAACTAATTACAAAAGTGCTTCACAGAAATCATTTTGGGGAAAAAACATGTTTAATAGATGAGAGGATTTAAAGAATCAGTAATTATCTATAATGCAGCTAGCTTAAGAAAGAAATACAGACAGATAGATGATTAGCAACCCAAATTGATGGATGACAACTAAAAGACAATCCTTTTTGATGTTGAGAGAGCAATTCTTTACTTACCACCTGGAAAATCAGTGAGACATGTTAAGTTTATGATTTCAGGATGCTTACTTTCTTTGTTCTTATTTGATTAAAACATTACCTTCTCCACAATTAACTGATTATAGAATTTGAAATCACTCCAGATCAGGAGAATTGCTAAGAACTTTATGTTAATTCTTTAGACAGTGTTTAACTGGAAATAGAAAAAGTTAAAAAATATTTATATATCCTTCTAAAACCAGCACAATATGGGGAAACATCACTATTAGACACAGAACAATATTTTGGTTCAGCATAAATTTAGGTGCTGCCTCAAAGATTTTTTTTATTTTGGCAACAATACCGTAGTTAATAATACCTAACACTCCTGGAGCACAGAGGATCTCCAAGTGTATTATTATTAATAATCATTTATATAACAATGGCATCAAAAGGCCACAGTCTGGATCAAGGTCTCATTGTGTTGGGTGCTGTACAAACAGATGAAGAGACATCACCTGCACTTGAGAGTTTTACAAGCATGAATTAATTGTCGACAATATGTAAAACGAGGAAATATTATCCTATTTTGCAAATAAGGAAATTGATATGCACAGGGATTCAGTGATTTGCCCAAGGTCAAACAGGCAGTCTGTGGGAGAGACATGTATGTTATATCATAGTAGGGGCAATATACTGTGACACTGAGTTGATGTGTGCATGATATGTACTCATCTGATTGGTCAGGTTTTCTGCAGTAATGAACAAGTCTGAGAAGAACAGGCAGCTTTATATCCTGTGTTCTAATGCCTCTCTAATTTATTTGAATGATAAATGACTGCTTCACAGAGTCAGTTTTAAAACTAATACTGTCAATTTTCCTTTAGTGAAGTATTTTTCACAGCACACTTTTCAAATCCACAGAATAGACGTCTGAGTGAGGGGAGGCTGGGAATAATAAAGTACCAACCAATTCTATCTGGTGTGTTGTCTAGTTGAGATGGAGAGCTGGATACACTACTGCTCTGATGTGAAGAAGCATGACTCCCAGGCCTCTGACTATCTTCCAGAGATGGAGCAGGAGAAGGGCTGTCTTGAATCCTCTCCTTAAAACAAAAAACAAAATAATGGCTGTTAAACAGGGCAGTTTGTTTTTATTTACTTTATGTATGCAGTGTTGTTGTAGTCATGTTAGTTCCAGAATATTAGAGAGACAAGGTGGGTGAGGAAATAACTTTTATTGGAGAGCTTGTCTCTCTCACCAACAGGAGTTAGTTCAATAAAAGATATTGCTTCATCCACCTTGTCTCTTTAATGTACTTAAGTCTTATCTAAAACAGCAAATCTCCTTTTGAGGGTAAATTAATTCAGCTTCTTTGTGAACTCACATTCAAAGACCCCGTACAGTCTTGCATACATATAATATCTGGGAACCATGTAACCACATCGGTATGACACCCTTATCAGCATGACATAGCAGCTACTGTGCGGCTTGCTTTTTTTTTTAAGCTATTCAGTTACTTGGGGTACTTTTTATTTTGTTACATTTTCATCCATATTAATACAAAAATGCATATTCCTCCTCAGTACATTACTATTTTTATCTGTATCTATAAATGATACAGAAGAGTCAAATTTCAAATACCAAATTCAGATTAAATTGGCAATTTCAGATTCATATAAATACAAATACTAAACAACTGCAAATTCATAAAAACAATCATTGGTCTGCCTGAATAACTTTCATTCGTCCCCATTAAAGCTATATCAGCCAGATTTCCAAAGCCATGCATGCAAAAGTGCACAACATCTCAGTGTAAAGACAAAATTTCTCTAAAACACTAAAAACATGCTCTAAAACTCACAGGAGGAATCAAATTGCCACATCAGAAGTTGGGGTTGACTTTCTGATGCAAATTTGTTGTCACCTGGCCAAAGGGTTCCCAAAAGAACCTCCCTCCCCCGCAAAGACCTGCTTTTAATTTTCAAAGGGCTCTAAAATTCACTTGTATCTGGAGATTGTCCTGAAAATAAAGAGTTACGGTAAGACTAATTTAACACTGCGCATTCTGGTTTTTCAGAGGTTTAAGTTTAATAGATCAGAGGATTTGCCAGCTCTAGGCAACATTAACTCTGCATTAACATTTTTTTAGAAGTAAATATAAGACTGTGCTTGCAAAACCTAACATATGCATGTGCATGTTTGCATACACAACTTTTAAAATGTGGCTCCCAGTTCAAATATATGTGATACTTTGGGTAGAGAAAAAGGAGTAAAACAAAAAATGGCAAAATTTTCCAAAATTTTACCCATAATTAAATTCTCCCACTTTGTCCACCTGTAATAACAATGTCATATCTATTGTTTTTTTCCTAGAGCTTTCACAATTATAGCTGTAACACACATTTTCATCATTTATCCCCTCCCACCTACTCCCACATCCTATAACCAATGAAAATCCACTAAAAAGCACATATTACAGGCCGAGACTGTACTTCTTCTGGGCCTTTTTCTCTGTGGCTCCTTCCATGAGGTAGACTGCCTATAACACTTCAAAGGTAGTATTGAAGGGAGAGTCCCTGGCAGTATGGTTGCAATGGAGCCATGCTATGAGGAAGGTGGATAGGATTAGGTTGCTCCTGAATTTGTGAACAGTCCTGGCCTCTGGCAGCTCCCCGATATCCCTGTGTTCTGGGAGCTGAATTCTTTGCCTCTTCTGCAAGAAGGACAAATTCCCCACCACTCCACAGTATAATCTGGGGAAGCTCCGAGGATAACTCCGGAGGTTGGGGTAGAGAACATGACAAATCAATAAATACCTTTAGAAGCAGATCTGTAGATTCGAAAAGTCTCTCCTTACTAATGATTAACTTAATAATTTCTGTTCATTATCTACTGCTGTAACTCATTAATACCAATGGCAGTCTGGTTAGTGTGTTAAAAATACTCTGTTACCCATTAAAACCACATCTCCAAAATACACTCAACTTTATATTTTGGGATACATTGTAGCACGATGCACACGGAATTAAAGAGCATCTCCTCTTAACAATAATGGGTGGTGTTTGTCTATTCCAGTCACACCACAGTGAAAATGTAGCCTTGAATGTGTTTTTAATAGGATAGTTATTATACATTAAATAACAACTGAGCTTCGGAATCATGTAACAGATGCATATCTATTACATAGCTGTTAATTCTCAATGGATATGTTTTCACTAATTATCTGTTATTTAATGAACATACAATAACTAATAAACCTAAAGAGAGATTTTTAATTGCAGTAGTCTTAGAATGCTAATTAAAGATGTTTATTAAGTTTTAATAGATATGCATCTATTATAGGGATGTCAAACCTCAATAGCTTTAAGTTTTGAAAAAAATCAACTGTTTTCAGCAAGTAATATCCAACCATGCCAAATCTTACAGCAAATCAGTACAATGTCAAAGCTATTGGCCTATAGGCTTTCCCCCTCTATGCTCTGAAATGCCCTGCAAACGACTTGGGAATTAGTGGTTGCTAAGGAGCCTTTATGCCCTGGCTTCCTGTCTTGAAATTCCCTCTATTGTGTCACATTAGAAGGCTTCCATCCACCACCCTAGAGGTATCTTTAGTAATCAATGAATTTTACACATACAGGCCTGATCTTGTTGGTTCTCTGTGCATGGACCTTCTATTAAATTTGATCAAGTAGCAGCTTTAGAATTGGGACCCAGGTGAACAAAATTGTGACTTTATCTTTAATTGCTTCCTTTTAAGGCCTACTTGACATCAGTCACAGTCTTGTGTACCTAAAAAGGTCTCTACTGTTGTTTCAACTCAGAATGTTCAAATGATAATTTGCCACAAAAATACGTAATGTACCTATAACAAGCATGTGAACAGCCAAGGAAAGAGTTTGCCAACTGCTCTACAAAAAAGATCTGAACAAACCAAATTACTGGACATTAACACTCAGAAATCACATATACAGCAGTATATGTCATCCTTAAATGAAAATTATTTGAGTAATTCAGAAGTTGATGATTTGGAAAAACAGAGGATTCCAGCCCTCTCTGGAACTGCATTTTCTCTTTGTCTGGCCATCATCCTTTCCTTAATCATTTCCAAATGATTCCAGGACTCAAACCAGGTCCTGACCAGGTCAGTTCCCCACTGTTCCATGTATAAGAACCCCAACCCCCCTTCCTCAAGTCCTTTAAAAGGGACTAGGAAAAGGAGGGGGGGGGGGTTGGATCCCCACTGTACAAGATGTAGGAGCCTGAAACTCCCTTTACTGCTTCAGTATGGGATGGATTCCTTTACATTCTTTTGCAATCCATTTCATCCGATAACTGTATCCCTTCCATAATGAGTACCTGCACTGGACATTTGCCACAAATTTTACATATTAAATTGCAACATTATAATCTAACCTCCTACTCCACAGCACATGGTCCCATGGATCCTGTGGGGAAGGTGGAAAAAAACCCACCCAATCTGGGAGTCAGGGGAAAACTCCTTCCCAACCCCCAACAAAAAGGGCAACTAGCGTAATTCCCCCAGCGGGTTAGGAGGGAACTTGGTCCTTTTGTTCATGGGTGGGTGAGTGAGTGATTGCTGTCAGCCTGATGCAGGTAAAAGAGGGCTTCCCTAGAGCTGCATGGCATATAAATACCACGCCCTTGCTTCTGGCCAGAGGAAGAACAGTGCAGTGACCTTCTCCTGACTTTCCCCAACTGCTTCCTGCCCTTCCCTGTAAACTTTCCCCCTTCTCTATTTCCCCTCTTACCATTGTAAGGAAGCCCTTAAAAGGGCAGTGCCACTTCCAGTTAGTGGGACAAAGAGCCGCCACCCGGCTTCATGAAGGTTGCAACGCCTACATTGTATCCCACTATAAAGCAATCTACTTAAAATAATCTGCCTTAAAACTCATACTATGTTGAATTTACAATGTTCAGGTAGAAATAAATGTGTCAAATAATAATGTCATGCTTAATTACACAGTGAATCATTTTATGAAAGAATTTGTTGATTATGTCATCTAACATCTTACTGCCTACTAGAATTAACATATACTGGGAAGATACAGTTTTCCCTGTAGACAACAGAAGAGCTGGAATTTTCTCTACATCATATGTACTATAAATGAGGATAGAATATTATCACCTGAGCCTGGATATTGGTTGAAAAATGGTCTATTTCTAAGTGTTTGTTTGGAAATGTATGAGTTTCTCCTACCATAATGAATAGCACTATGAACAGTTTCTTCTTTGCAAGTAAACAGATCCATTTTTCAGTCCTGTAATCAGTATGCATCTATTTAGCTACTTAACAGCAATGTGCTCTGGTTCATTAGGCAGCTACTGTTGTGTCTCAGCCTAGTTAAAATTTCACAGCAAGTTAATCTATTTTATTACAAATGAGAACACAAGTGATAATGTCCTCACCATTTTCTAAACACAGGGTTAACAGTATTTGTAACAAATCAAAGAGGGAATTTAAATGGGAAAATTGCAAATCTAAAATCTTAATTTTTTTTACACAATTATGACTTCATTTTATATCATTTATGAATTTTACAAACCTGTTACTGTTCATATATTTTATTTTTTTCTATTAAAAATAGCTGAAGTTCCACTACAGGCTGCAGTCCAGCCTGCTTCTGCAGTCGTTATATTTATAGTATCAGAAGAATACTACTTCTAAAATAATGCCATATTTCCTAAGTTCAATTTGTTTTCACATTTTGCAAAATTCATAAACCAGGTTATAATGTACTGAATTAGAGAGATAATTTACAGATTTGGAAATTTGATGAAAGAATTAAAACATGTCTGAAGATCTCATCTATTTATCTATCTGAAATACCTACTTTATATATCTTATATTTCTCTTCTCTTAACAGAGCTGTACCATAAATTCTCAAAAAAGACTTTTGCAGTATTAAATCCTTTTGAAGGACGATATATTTCTGTCTTACTAAAGGACAGCATCTTGCTTTGGCTCAGAAAATGTAGCTACAAAGCTTGACATAGTTACTTTTAGTTATGATTTAGGTTAATGGCACTAAAGTCATCAGCTCTTCCAATTTTCAGGGACATCCTTGCTTTCACCTCAGTATCCCTTTTGCATCCCTTGTGAGGTGCTATTCCATACAAGAAATGTGAAGCACTAACATAACAGTTACATCCACAATAATTGTATTAGAAGTATATATGAACGGCTTACCAATTTTTGACATAATCACCTTAACTTTAATTCCTTATCGCTAATATTTTATAGTATTGATTCTCATCTTATATGTCAAGAATTTTAGAAGAGCTATGCTGTTGGATTTGCCTTTTTATTTTTATTTATTTTCAGTTCCAATGTAGCTTTAATTACTCTTCCAAATGTTAATCTATTAATGAGCTCCTAAAGGATTTAATGGCATTTCATTGCTGACAAGCAGGTTTTGGACATTTGTCTGAATGCTGGATATTTTATTCATACATTTGTCTTGATATTTCATATTTAATTGATGTGCTCCTTCTGTACTCTACAGGGCTCTATAATGGCAAGACAGCTTGGAACATAACAGACTTTGCTAATGAAAATGGGGGCAGGGAAAAATGTGGTGGGCTATTGTTGGTTTTAAGTTCCAGATAAGTATTTGCCACTAATCCGAGAATAAACTTGGAGCTGCTGAACTTATTGGAAGAACCGTAATTCATAGATCCTTGAAGAATAACTTTTTTACTTATTTGTGCACTAGTCCCAATTAGAGTTTCTACAGTATTATACTTGCCTTCCTCAAGGCCAGCTTAACCATCGTTCAGACTCTCAAAACAGTTCAGGAGAAATTCACCCCAAACCTCCACAGTCACCAAGTAAATGGGCTTTGTGTGTCAAACCACATAGAGGGTGAAGTTGCAGAACCCACATGCAGGATATAGGACAGCTCAGAAGCTCATTCTGTGGCTGCTAAATTGCATCAGGACTGAAATAGGGGCAACAAATCCTGCAACCACTTTCCCACCCTCAAATGTCTCTTCAAAAGTGGTATACGCAATGCAGAGATATGAAGGGATGGGGTGGAGATTCAGCTTGGATGCCTGCTCAATAGCTATCCATCTTTTGTACAGATCTGGCAGTTTTTCTACTTCGAAGGCCTACCATTGCCTTTACCCAAAATTAAAATAGGAAATATACAAACACTACTGTTTTAGTTACCAAATAATATAATTATCATTTGATATCAGCTAATATCAGGATTCATATTTCTCTTCCAGTTGGACCTTAATTTAGCATTATGATTATTTTAGTTTCTATTAAAAATGTTTAATACTTGTTCTAAACTTTATGGTCCTAAACTAACGCATTATAGCTGGAGGTAAAGCATAACGTGCATTTCCACATTTACAACACAGATAATAATTCTGGCTCAGCCTAAAGCAGAAATCATGTCAGATCAATGTACGGCTGGACTGCACACCAATCCCTGAGAGAGATGATAGCTCAGGAGAAACCTCTGGACTTGTGTTCCTTGGGTAAGTAGATACCAGGCTCAAAACTCGGAAGACCTTGATATGGGTGAGGGGAATAGGCAAAGAGATCGGCAGACTCAGTATCTCCCCTGGTCTCCAGAGCTAGAGTTGTGAGAAGTGCAATTCATACAAGAACTGGGGATCATATTTTAAATAAGGAAAAAGAATGACTGAGATGTGGCTGGATGCCTGCCAAAGAGTCAGCTGGATCCAACTATCTTCTGCTCCAACTCTTATCTGAAATGAACTCACATACAATATACTTATTCCATGTATAGTGCAGTCATATTTTTAATTGTGTGCACCAAACATTTCAGTAGTAGTCAACTAGTATTTATTTTCCTACTGAATTTAAGAAATCACAAAAAAAAAACCTCTTCTGTGTTTACTAATTTTTAATACCAGATGTTCACTTGCTAATTCCACCGTCTTGTGACTATTTCCTATCAATTCATTAATTGCCAGCTGCTCAGCCAAACAAACAAACAAAAAAAATCACAGCTAATCAGATGGTATTGGTAAACAGCCAAACAAGAGCTTCCCACTTTGGTGTTTCTTAAATTAGTAATCAGAGGGAAAACAATAGCAGCTTTCACCCGTATATTACACAGTTGCCATTAAATTTGTTTATCAGTATTGTCAATGTGCAAAGGTGTAAAACTGACTAATAATGGACTGGCTTTTGTGCAGGTGAATCATCATATATATCCTTGGTCCTTTGAATTCTGCCATGTCCAGTGCTATAACTGAATGAAGAAAGGACACTCCCAGGCCTAATGATGTTATCGCTATATTATAGTTATGTAATAACTATATTAGCTAGTAACTTCAAATGCTAATGGCTGAGCCAGTGCTAAGAGGATCTGAGCCAGAACTAAAGGCTATGTGTTTGACCTAACAATATTACCATGCTAACTCTGGGGGGAAAAGCAATTATGTTTGCAACTTATAATGTCATTTCCACCTTCAGAATCAACGCAAGCATTCACGGGTTCCCCTTTATGTTGGAAACATGCAGTTCCCAATGTTAATAAACAATACATACTTGATGTTGGGAAAAGGCGTATGAGAGATAAAATAGTAGTTTAAATGAAACAAGGCTAAATAAGATTATAGACATCTGAGTATGTCCAAACATTGCAGTAACCTGCATGGCAATGGATAAAAAGATATATGACTGCACATCCTCTGCTTTCTTGCAATGGACTCAGCTATTCAAATTAGCCACGAAAAAAGTTATCTCAAATTACTTTCTCTGTTGTATGATCTTTCCCTGACATTCCAGCAAACATTTCATCTACCAGTTGGCAACAATGAATTAATTGTATAAGACGGAAAAGAATAAAAATAAATGTGATCAAAAGTTATAATTTTCATACATTTAGATTTAAAAAGTTGAACTTTATTCTGAAAGTATTTCAAAATGTTGGGTGGGCATAGAGAGGAAAAAGTAAACATGTATTAATCCTTAAAATATATCTGTGTTTTTGTATTTTGGGGAACTGTTTTTGAGAATTTTGAGGTTGGGAGATTTTTTTCTCTCTGTCAGTAAATAAATAAATACTGAGTATAAGAGTTATACAGCCCACAGAAAACAGCACTGCCCAGTAATGATTACATAGCCCATCTTTCTTCTCATTAGGGAATTTAAAATTTATGTCATACATCCTTTACAACTGCTTTGGGTTAAATTTTCCACGTCAGGCTTCCACCCAAGGATGAATGAGTAAATGAGTTAGGTTAGGGGGGTGTAGAGGGTGGGAGAGAATTTCAGCTAAAATAGTTGAACCATTTCTGAGAATGAGATTAGGGAAAATATGATGTTTCCCCATGTTAAAAAATTCTTACAACAGTTTTGCTGAGAAGCAATATTGTCTCTGTGTGTATTGCCACAGAGGCAAAAGGAAGGATCTATAATCACTGGATCACACCCCCTTCCAGAACCTGGTATTGAACACAGTAGTCTTGAGTCTCTACAATCCTCCACCATCTGCAAACAGGGAGGGTGGGTTAAAGCAATCGGCGGGCAGGAGGGTGGGCGGGGGAAAGGAACAGGAGCAGGGGAAGAAAGGGACAGGAGTTGGATGGGTAGGAGAGGAGACAGTGGCAGGAGAAGGATGGTAGCAGGAGAGGGGAGAGGGGAAGGAATGGAGGAGAGGTTGGATGGGGCAGAAGGAGATAGGGAGAGGTTAGGGGCAGAGCAGAATGGTCTTTAATCACTCGAGCACACTCCCCTACAGAAACTGGAATTGAACCAATTACTCCCGAGTCTAAACATTCTTTTGCTGTCTTGTAAAGAGCAGTGAAACCCACTGGTTTTTGTGTCTCCACCCTGCTCTAGTGGCAGGTCCACATATACGACACCAGACTTCTACTGCCACCAGTTACTATGTTGGCTCAAACAACAGAGGACTGTGCTGAGGATCTAAAGATCCCAGCCCTATTGATGTGGGGTCAATATGATTCCAGATGATGGCATTTTTGTTTTGTCGATATTTAAGTTTTTAAAAACATAGGAAATTACATGAAAACCCCTACATGAAAAGAACATTATGAAGGTTGTAAAGTAAAGCAATCAAAAGCTAGGAAATACCAGAATGAAGACTTTCCAAGCAATCTTCATTCTGACACTTTGTGTGTATGCATTATGATACAGTCTTTAATTACATGATCACAGTACCCTTCTGGCCATAAAAGTCATTAAGCAATTTCTGGATAAGCCGGCTCCTAGTTTACCCAGTGAGGTAGGAGGAAAAACAGTTTCACTGATGATATCTATACAGAATTTAGGACTAGATTTCCTCCCCCTGTTCTGGATTCTTTGTGCTGCGTAAGCAAATGAGCCAGAACCTGGCTGCAGCTGCCCGCTGAGAATTGCGGCTCGACTGGTGTAAATCCAGTGGAGCTAGATCCCACATCCAAACATCTACCCTAGTGTAAAGTATATGTCAGGGGTCTGCAGGCCACAATTCTGCTGTGCCAAAACCGCAGTTTGAGTATGTTGCTCTGGAGACCATAGCCAGCTGGAGTAAGTTAGGGCCCAAGGTTGCTCTAACTTACAGCAGGGCTAGCAGAGGAATAGCTGGAGCTTGACAAACAGGAACCTATAACTGGCTCCCTAATGGGATTCTTCCTAGTTCTCCTGTGCTCAGTGGAGCTTGGTGCAGAAAAGAACTGGATCCTTACAGTTAATTTCTGTAGCCTATCTGAGCGTGGGTTGTATAAATTGGGGGGCTGAAGGCCTATTCTGGTTTGGCGACACCACTGGAGCGTCCAGACCTCATTGCTGGATATAGTTGGAGGGCACTCTGCAACCCTGCAGGCCTGATTTCACCCATGGGAACAGCGGCGGCTCTATGTATTTTGATGCCCCAAGCACGGCAGTGAGGCAGCCTTCGGCGGCATGCCTGCGGGAGGTCCGCCGGTCCCGCGCCTTCGGCATACCCACTGCCGAATTGCTGCCGAAGCCTCACGGCGACCGGCAGGCCGCTCCCCACGGCTTGCCGCCCCAGGAAAGCATTTGGTGCACTGGTGTCTGAAGCCACCCCTGCATGGGAACAATTAGGATGAAGACCCTGGTCTGGGTAAAAGGTTCAAAATCTTATCAGTAAGGTTCGGAAATCTTTAACACAGACCTTGAGTTGTATGCTCACTGAGTTGTGGCATTGAATGAGTGGCACTTGGCATCCATTTATATACTGTGAATGCTCAGCTCCTTTGCACCCAATATTATTTTAATAGACATGAAAAAGATTTAGCAATATTTTGAGCATTCTATTTAATATGTATTTTCAGCATAAACCTTAACAACTCCTTTATGTGTACTATATGCTGTGAATGCATATTAATAGTCATATATATTTGCATATTATGGATCCATTGTATAATAAAAATCTGACTGAAAAGTACTTATAGCCTTGGTGTAGAACTGCTCCATAAAATTCAGAAGAAAAAAAGTTTTAGTTTATGTATAAAGGACCTATTCAACCATATGGTCTAGAGATCTGAAAATAATGTCAATGAATAGATTTTTTTTAAAAATTACAGACACGCCAAAACAGTATTGGATCACAGCATATTACTTCATTTATTTTGTACTCTTGTAACTTAACTGAACAGATAGTTCTGAAAATTTTTAGCCAAGTTTCAGTTGGAGCAAGTTTTTACAGCTGAGCTGTAAATCCCTGAAAGTAGGGATTTATAATGGGAGACACTGACAGACCCTTAACTATAGCAGCGTTAGCAGGTGCCACTGTAATCACATTAGATTATATTATAGATGGCAAAGAAGGCTTTGTGAGTCTGGCCATTGTGACTGCCTAATTTATAGTGTTCCTGTCAAGAAGAAATCAAATTTCATAGTTATGACATTTCTTTCTGGAGCACTAAATGTTAACTTTGCTGATCATGCATACTTTGGTAGGACAGCTTATTTCTAAATGGCAGATATGATATAAAAAGCATGATGACTTCATTCAAATCCCTTTTAAATCAGCCCATTCACAAACTAATAGGAAATGGGCTACATGGTATTTTAGATGTCTAATAATGGAATTAGGTAAACAGTATCTTCAATTCAGTTTTACATTTTAAGTAGCCATATAATGTCATAATTATGATATATTTAAAAACATGGTCAGTTTTATTCATTCGTATTACATGGATTTAAAGAGTATCAAGCCGGTGTGATATAACAACAGAATAATGAATAATGACAAAAACAATACTTTGCTTGTATATAGTTAATTTAATCTGAGAATCCCATTGCACTTTACAGTCATTCAGGACCAGACTGTGGTGCACGAAGCAAGGACAGAACACAGGGAGTCTTTCATCTTCCCTTGAACACTTACACAAGGGGCAGCCACAGTCTTAGTCATTGTGCAGTCAGAACACAAAGGGGAGGAAGGCATCACTAAACACCCCCAAACAGACCGACATAGCAAAGGATGCATGCTGTATCCTGTGAAAGGCTGCGGCAGTGGCCACTCATTGCATATCTCCCTACGTCAGACAGGAGTAATTCTGGCTAGAATGCCTCCAGGACCTACTGCTGCTGCAGAGGTATTACACCCCCCCACCCCACTGGTGGTAAGGGAAGCTGTGGGCCAACTTCCCCTTCTATAAAATGGGGATAATATTGAGAGATTCCATTCAGGAAGTCAGTAGAAGAGCCAGGAATAAAAATCAGAACCCCCGATTGCCAAAATGGAAGCATTTAACACCTACTTTGTGCAAGTGAAAATGATTATACAAGAGGCAAAGCAACAGAGAATTAGGACCTAATAATCCTAACATTTAAAATAATATTTTCACACACACACACACACACACACACACAAACCCAGAGACAGAAAATGGGAATATAATTACCCCATAATAGTGCTACAATTTCTAAACTTTTTTTTACATTTTTCAAAATTGCTAGAGAAACACACATGCTCAAATATTAAAACTGACAAAAAACCCTTTTTATTTTTTGTGCAAATAAAAAGGTGATAGAAGCCATTTTTCTGAAATTTTACAAAAAATGTCCACATTGTAGCTACCTGCTCTTCAATATAATCCATCAGTCTTGATCCTTCACACTCCCATTTCTAATCTCTTTCCTCTGAGAATTTAATCCATGACCGGACTTGCTCTTTCAAGGTGGTTACCAAATTTTCCTAATAGCCTACTTGCAAGAGTCTTTATCAAAAGTCTTCTGAACGTCTAAGTACATTTTATCCATCATTTAAAGAAGCAGGAGTCCTATCTCGTATTATAGTAATTAAAGTCCTTTTAATGATTTTCTAAACTTTTTCTCAGATACTGAAGTAAGGCTCACTGCACTAGAATTCCTAGGATCACCTGTAGCACTTTCCTTTAAAATCCATGTTAGTATCTGTTTTTAATAATATTACATACTTGCATCAGTAGCAGAGCTGCTTTTTCTTTATTTGCTTAGTGATTGTTGTTATCAATATTTATTGATACTGCAATAGCACCTAGAAACTCCCGCCAGGAACCTGGACCCAGTGTGCTAGCTGCTGTACAAACACATAGCTGTTCACTTATGTTCCCAAGGAATCAGTATAATGCCACTGGGAGTGTGTTTTTTATCCATAAATCATTGTTTTCTAAATCAAATATTGCACTCTTACCTTAATAACAGACGCCCCTGCTCTGGAAAGAGGACTATGCATCTGGGCTGCAGCAGCCATGTTAGCAATAGTATTGAGGTGGTTCATCTGGTTCATTGCCATTGCAACTGAAGCAGGAGGTAGGCTGACTGGGAGGAGAGGATGGGGCATCATCATAAATGGCAGCTCTATCCCTAAAAGAGATGGTGGGCATGATGGTTTGTTAGTCTTTCATTTCATAATCCAACACTTTAGCTCAAGAGCGTAGCTATCATACTACAGAAAGAGTAATTAGTCTAGGTTGTCGTTATTATGAGTTTGAAATTTATATAACTAATACGACATTGCCATTTAAAATAATTAAGAAGTCAGAGAGAATGCCTCATGCTAATGGTATTTGCATTCCATAAGAGGACTATATGTACTGCATTAATGAAAGACAAATCTAGCTGTAAACAAACAGGCAATATTAACAAAACAGGTATGCCACAATCTGCAAACTCAATGACCCCTTTAATCAGCAATGTAAAAATCCATGGGACATGCAGAAATTCTTACAATTATATTAAAATAGATCAAGGGGTAAGTTAATTAATATACCATATACACTCGTTCATTAGCCCATTCATTTATAAGCCGACCCCCCAAGATGGTTAGGTAAAAATACCAAAAAATGTATGACCCTTTCATAAGCCGACCCTATATTTCAGGGGTTGGCGAACTTTGGCTCCTGGCCCATTAGGGTAAGCCGCTGGCAGGCCTGCATGTTTTGTTTACCTGGAGCGTTCACAGGCACAGAGCCCCTCAGCTCCCAGTGTCCACGGTTTGCCGTTCCCAGCCAGTGGGAGTGGCGAACCATGGCCACGGGGAGCTGAGGGGCTCCATGCCTGCAGACGCTCCGGGTAAACAAAATGACAATGTATTAGATATTCAATCCAATGGTTTCATAGAGTTTAAAATCATCACATTTTGGTGTAGACCCGTTTATAAGCCAACCCCTGCTCTTTGATGCATCACTTTTTTACCAAAAATATTCAGCTTATGAACGAATATATACAGTAGTCTATTCTGTCATCAGTGTATACACTTAACTCCCGTTAACATTATTGAGTATCACATATATGCAGCAATTTGAGACCAGATTTTGATGTGTTATTGAATACGATTAGACCAGTAAGGACTGAATACAAGATGGTAGCTAAGTTTGTGAATTGAGATGTGCAGTGTTCCAGTTTAAGACAAAAAATATTTCCACATAAGGCAAGGGACCTAATTCTCATTTACACTGAAGCCATTTCACACTGCTATGGCAGTATAAAGGGGCCTGGAAAAGGAGTGAATTACATTTACGTCCACATTAAAGCTCTTTGACACTGCCAGAATGGTGTAAAGTGGTCCTGGTGTAAATGAGAATCAGATTCCAATACCATATGTTCCCTTAACACAGTGGTTCTCAAACTATTGTACTGGTGACCCCGTCACATAGCAAGCCTGTGAGTGTGACCCCGCCCCTTATAAATTAAAAACACTTGTTTATATATTTAACAGAATTATAAATGCTGGAGGCAAAGCGGGGTTTGGGGTGGAGGCTGACAGCTCGCAACCTCCCATGTAAAACCTCACGACCCCTGGAGGGGTCCCGAACCCCAGTTTGAGAACCCCTGCCTTAACATGTATATATACTGCATCACTTGTCTTACAATAGATCATATAGTTTTCAATGATGATCACAACACTTAGGTGGCACAAACCGACTAAACTACTGAGAAACCTTTTTAACTGCTCTGACTTTGAGTAACACCTAATTCTTAAGACTTCTCAGGAGAGACTTCCTGATCCCATTTACCTACGAGTATTACCTGATTTTCTCAACACAAACAGGACCAAATTCTGCCACTATACAGAGTCAAAATGGCTCAATAATTTCTGCAAAGGGAATTTAGGCAGATTAGAAATGATCATCACTAACCTCTGGCAAAATATGAAAATAACATAATTGTATAGCCTGTCATAATTGTAAACTACGTGCCTATTTATTGTAGATATTTCTCTGAGTTTATTACCGTACTTCTACCTTAATCATTATCATATTACAAGGTAAATCATTGTTTTCCTATCTTATATTCCTACAGTCAGAGTACCAAGAGCTGATCTTGCTTACGTAATTTCTTTCATTCAAAACACAATTTTTTGGTCCACCAGACACCAGAAACACACACATAAACCACCATCTGCCCACAAAGGGCAGAATCATCTGAAAACTGAACACCCTTACTACACCTGGTCAGCCATCAGCAAAACACTATTATATCCATTCACTGCGGTGTGTTATGCTTCACATTACTTTGTTTATGAGATGGTCCATGTCATTGTTAATAAAGATAGTAACAAGACAAAGTCCATGGACATCTCCATTTACTTCAAACCATACTGACAATCCCTTCAGTGCTTATATACATAAGCTTTTGTTCCCTTGTATATCTCCTGTAGCAGCCTAATAATCTTTCCTCATACTCCATAGAGTTCCAAAACTCCCAGACACCATCTGTCCACTTTGAGTTGTATGTCTACTTAAAGTCCAATTGACATGCAAACTAAATGCAAACTACAAACAGAATATAACAGCACATCACCAGTTTTAAGACACAATCCGTCAAGCATTTCTGAGGACTATAAAGGAAATACATCTTACACTTGCAAATCATCAGACATAATGTCTGATATTCAATAAACCTCTTAATAGCCTTTAGACAACTACTTAGAATGAAAAATACTGAATAATATCTGTAAAGATTACCAAAACAGGGAAGACCACAGTTGCCTCCTATGTAAAACACGTGCAGATACTGAATTATGTAAGTGCATATTCCACAGATAAGGAACATAAAATTAAAGAATCATCTATAGCACATAAGAGTCCTGCAGTCTGCTCCATTTAATCAGATGACAGACCCTAACTGTGCGTGAAAGGGGACAAGCACCTATAATAAGAAACATTTAAATGGTCTAGGCTTCTCCACCAAATTCAGTGACACTACATAGATAGCGATCAAGGTATCTGGTCCTAAAAATAAGGTATTTCTGATGAATAAGACATTTCATACACTTGTGAAAAGTAAGTCCTTGAAATCAATTTGTAAAACTCTCAGAACAAAGATACATACATGAACAATGAGGATTTTTCAAACTTTAGCAGTGTTTCCATTCCTTCATCCCACTGTAATCTTTTATCCAATTATCATGTCCCACCTCTTCCTTTAACACTGATTCTATTTTCATTTTGGCCTGAACAATAAATTCTTTATTTACAAAAGACTACAAAAACAAAAACTGGATAATAAATTCTTTATTTACAAAATACTACAAAAACTTTGGGGCCAAATTTTTTGCTGGAGTAACTCCATCGACCTCAGTAAAGTTATAGAAGTAGAGAACTTGACTTTTTTAGACTCCAAGATTTGGAGAGGATTTTTACAGTACCTAATCCAGGAAACAGGAGAGATCTTAGAAAAAGAGCAAAATTCACCACCACCATTTGGGTACATATTTACCAAAATGAATGCTAGTTACCTTTATATAAATGCCTTCATACAGAAAACTTGCTACTGTTTGTGATGCAGAACTCATTAAGTTTCAGGAAAACTTTTATTGATTTGAAAACAATGAAACTAGGATATATAAAAAAGTATATTGATTGTATGAAATAACACAAGCTTTATTTTTTAAGGAGTTAGAGTTAGCAATAAAAGAAAGCCATTCAATTCATTAGTAAAACTATTATGATAGTGTGTCTACACAGTGAATTAATCTTGAAGTGATATTTATAGCTTGGTCGTTCATTTCACAGTCCGATATACCTACATTAATGTTAAATCAAATCATTAGCTGCACTGTGACATAGTATAAATGCAAAAGACTTAGTTAGGCAGGCCTAACGTCAAACTTCACTAACTGGGGTGTGTAAATGGTAAGTATGGGAGTGGTGCAGGGAGAAGGAACTCAGGCACCTGCTGATTACTCCTCCCGCTCTGAGGGATAGCATGTAATGGGTCTAACAGTGTGTGCTCTGACTTGTCCCAGCCATTCCTGCTATCACTGGATGACTGGGGTTAGACAGACTGACTGACTGGCACCCTCCTTGAAGAGGTAGGGAGAGGAAGGAATTGTTTCTACCCACTGCTGGCTCGCTGACGTTTTGCCTTTGGTCTAGTCCCACTCATTCCCACCTTTATATATTATGCTGGATCTTGTAGGATGCTGCGGACTATGCTTATTGCCAAAATTATATTTGGTGTCTGGAAGAGATTTTTCCCCTTTGGCAAAACTGGCAAATTACTGTGTGGGTTTTTTCACCTTCCAACCAGCATCCTGGAGCTCTGTTTTAGGGATTTACATTACATCTGTCCCAAGTTTGATATAGGCTGGGCAATATCCATCATCCTCAGGTTTGTAAAAACCAGGGCTATTCTGCAATGGAATGGCTCTGCCAGTTAGTTCGGGGAATAGCTCCTCATTGGTTAATAGTTTAATCAAGTTACAGCCTCTGCATTTACCGACACGTGTGTGTGTGTGTGTGTGTGTGTGTGTGTGTGTGCGCGCTAAATTCTTCCAGCACATTATGTTATCACATGCTATTTATTAGTTACCAACTTCTTGTATATCTTTCCTTCTTCACAGACAAACAGTATAAGACTGAAGGTGTCTGTATCTTAGAATGTCTTCTTACTATTTATAAGGACAGTAAACGTACTGTTGGTGAGCAAGTGATTTTGCTGGAGAGGACTGAGGGGATGTGCACTCCCAAGGCTGGATTGCCCTGATAGCGTGGCGTGACCAACACCATGCTGTGATCCTGTTGTAATAGGAGACTGAAGTTTCTCTTTATCCCAGGAGGATTCACTCCCACCTGCAAAACAGTGTACAAAGATATTGTAAATACCATATTCTTCCCTTGAAGAGATTTTGCTAGCTTTACTGCACACTTTTTATTATCCTAAATTACTCAATTTTTGTTTTGGAATACGTCATAGTTTATTGATTACTCAGCACCAAAAGACATGTAGGTGCTGCACCTGAAATAAATGAATAATTTAATAATCATAAACCAGGCCAAATAACCTAACTAGAACACCGTGTACCCCTTCTGGAAACAGAGAAAGCTAGATGTTTAAGGAGAAAATGACCCAAACAGGAAGGACTCACAATTAGTTGTGATAACAACTAAACAGGGACTCTTCTTTTGTAATCAACACACAGGACCTCACCATTGACAATCCCAGTGGGAGTTTTTTTCAAGGAGTGGCTAAATAATAAAATAATAAAAATTAATAATACCAGCTAGCACTAAAATAGCAATAGATGGGGAAACATGTGCAGAGAATTTAAATGATTTGCCTTGGGCCATCAAATGGGTCAATTTATCATCAGGATTAGAATTTAGTAGCTCCTGGATTCCAGTCCTGTGCACAGAGCACCAGACCAGGCTCCTCTTAAATGCTAAATTCTGAATATAATTGAGAGATTCAAAGACTGAGCTTGTAGATAGTCAGCTTTGAGGCATTCATATGTATCATTCGGATGTAATTTTTGTTCACCGCAATTGATGTCTAAGAGAGAAAGCAAAGTATGTCATATTAAACAGTGTAATACTAATCTGTTTGTTTTTCTGGAGAGATCTTATTTTGTATTGGTTTCATGGCAATCCCTATGTCAGACAGTTATGCACGTGAATAATCACATGCTCCTCTTATTAAAGCACAGTAAGGTAGAGTGTGGTAAGAATTTTGCAATGAGGCTGGTCCACAAAATAAAGCCTTTAAACAACTTTTTGTAAAAGTTGAACATTTCAGGAACACAAAAAGGCCATAATGTTAATTTAGGTACATTCCTTTTCCTTCCATCATGGATGTTTTAGATTAGATTAAAGAATGATAAGAAACTGTGTATCTTGCAGTATTGATATTGTCTAGAATTTATTAACTTGAATTGCAATTAGAATCAGTAACACACTGTTGTGATGCAATGGATAGAGACAGCAGGCAAAAAAAAATGTATTTTAATTGAAGATGAAAGTAACCACATAGAAACATTCAACATTCTTTATGGTAACACTCAGCTAATAAACATGATTAATACTACCAAATGTAAAAGACTGAAAGATCAATGATTGTGCAAAATGGGAATCACTCCATCATTTTAATACCATGTCCAAGCCATGAATTACCTTACCATTACAGATTTGTAATTTGTAAAATGATGAGCAATACATTGACAAAGAAAGATACATTTATACAGCACTAAATTATACCATATGATGTAATATAATATGGCATAATTACAGCAGTGCTCAGTAGCCCTGCCACTGTTAAGGTGGCTGTTTCAAATCACGTTGAACTGAAACTTCAGTTATTCACAGCATTAACATTTGATAAAATATTCCTCGAGTTAAACAAGTGAGGAAAAATGATTTTCTAAGAACACTTTTTAAGAACTGATTTGCTAAATGATTTCTACCATTTCCAGATGTTTTTTCAATATTTTAGTCTAATGTTTAATATTTTTTTTAAAAAGCATTATTGTTCAAAGTACAGCTTGTATGTACTTAAGTGACCTAAACTTTCACTGGCACTTAAATATTTAAAAGTAGATTTTCAAAATTATGTAAAGAATGTATACACATACATGTTTGTGAGGTATTAATTTATCAAGTAGAAATATCTCAACAGTCCTTGGACCATAAACTTTTATTTTACAAAGCAGAAGGTCCAATCCTGCAAATGTTTACAAGCAAGCTTGACGTTACACATGATTAACCCCACTATAACATTAAGTGTTTGTTGTTCAGGACCCCAGACATTTTCATATCTTTTTCCTTGTGAAGTCAGAGTCATGAACTTCAATGGAGCTCTGCCCATTTTAACTGACTGAGGATCTGGCCCACTACCTTCAAAATGTAAACTGATTGCTAAGGAAGTTTGTCATAGTGATTTTTCAAAAATGAGGGGAAAAAATCACAGTCCTTGCCTGAAAGCACACCCTTACCTGCTGTGCTCTCTTCCCTAGTGGCCTACCAGTGGCCAGAGCTCCAAACATAATTACCTACTCCTAACAGTTTATCCTTCCTTCAATGCCTCACCATGGGCCCAAGTTCTAATACAATATCCCCTTTCTCTCCCCCCCACCCCGACACATTCTACTCAGGTATCTGCTCTTGTATTCAGTAGCAGTACCACTGCAAGTCTCCTCCACCCACACCCACTCTCCCTTGAGAAAAAAAGTCCGGCTCACAGGGAAGTCTAATGAAACAATCAAAGTTGAATGCTAAGTGAAATTTAATTATAGGGTCTGAAATTTACATAGATATCACCACACCCTGCTGTGGTAAAGACTGACAGACACAGTTTCCATAATTAAGTTACATGGTGAGTAATTCATTGAAAGAGAAAACTATTATAAATAATAACACCTAGCTCTTACATAGCATTTTTCATCAGTAACTCGCAAAGCACTTTGCAAACGAGGTATCATTATCCCCATTTTACAGATGGTGATACTGAGGCACTGAGCACTGAAATGACTTGCCAAGGTTATCTGCAGGCCAGTGGCATAGCTGAAGCTAGAACTCAGGTCTCCTTTTCCAGAAAACCTTTTCCCTGACACTACACGCACTATGTTGCAGAACTTGTTAATGGAATTGTCACTGAGCAGTTAAGGACACGAATCTTAAAAGATGGCTTTTATCCTTGCCTGAAAATAATTCTCTCTTTCTTCATGTGCTTGATACAATATGAAAAATTTAAGTGTAAATTTAATAATAGGCAAAAGCCTCAAGACACAGTATAAATCCATTCCAATCTCTACTTTCTATATCGTTCTTAGGAGCTAATTGTATAAAGACAGCAATGAAGTAATTTTGACTTCACTAATAAAGCAAAGAGCTCATTTTATAAGTTAAATATGCATAGTGCAAAGGATCCAAATCTCATACTCTTCTAATTTCAGACACTTCTTCAAAATTCCAGAGAAATATTTGTGCACACACACACACACACACACACACACACACTTTCACACCAAATGCTAAAAGCATAATGTAATGTACAATTATTGTCTGTATAAGAGTAGAATTGTGAGCCCATCACATCAACAGTATACATATTCTCAAATTGTTGATTATTATCATAATTAGAGGTCAGTACCTACAGCAACTAAATCAGTTGTAAAATTTGAAAATCAGTTCCAGATACAATTTTTCATTAGAAAAACTGTATCTGGATGTTAGAATGTTAACTGTTCCCATATTTTGTGCAGAGAGAATATGCATCATCAATACAGCAAATGTAATCATAAAACAAACACATGATATTAAATCCTGCATTGGGATACAATAGTTTATATGGCCATAACTGAAAGCAAAATTAGGCCTATGGTCTTCATCATGTGAAAGGTGCACCATATGGTAAAAGGCAAATCGGTCCCTCCCATACTTGGTGGAGTAGGTATATTTAAACAGGCTAGATAAATCTGTCTTTTGCTCAATCCAAAAAGTGTAGCCTTTGGAAAAACACAACATATTTTCTGTCATAATTAAGCTGTTGAAGACCTACATTCTTTACTAAATAGCGGTTGTGGAGTGTAAATTAAGACAATGATCCATGCCTGGATGCATGCCAAATAACGTCTCCACGATAGATGCTGAACAGGAGAGAAGGGGGAAAAAAGAATGAGAGACAAGAAAACCAACAGGCAGTATCATTTAGGGAAATGAGGCAAAAGTCTCTTACAATAAAACAGTGATGTGAGCTGTCTTACGGGTTATATACAAAGGAATGTAATTTATTATTCATTTTTAGGAAGAAAAGATTTCATATTTCCGTATAAAAGTTACGAAAAATGAAGCAGATTCTTAAGTGTCATAAAATTATTATTAGGTCCTTTTTAAGTACACCTCAACCCCAATATAACACTGTCCTTGGGAGCCAAAAAATCTTACTACGTTATAGATGAAACCATGTTATATCGAACTTGCTTTGATCTGCCGGAGTGCGCAGCCCCCCCCCCCCCCCCCGGAGCACTGCTTTATCGCGTTATATCCGAATTTGTGTTATATCGGGTTGCGTTATATCGGGGTAGAGGTGTATATTTATTTGTCAAAATGCATTTCTGAACATTACGAATAAGTAAAGAGCTTCACATTTAAAATTGTCACTCCTGCACATACAACCTCCCTCCCCGCCCCAAACAAAAGAAAACACCTGAAGGTAACTTTTTCCTATTTTGCTTCCATTCTTGTTGATCTTGACTAGGACCAGACTCTCTCAGTCCCTTACTCAGGTGCTCAAAAGGGGAGGAAAGACCCCATCTTGCACAGTCTATGATGCCAAGGGCCTATTACAGATGCAGTCCTCCGTTCAGGTGGGACCACAGGGACTGCTCCCTCAATACACATGGTGACCACAAAAGGGACAGAGAGACTGTAGGGTCAGGTCCTGTCTACCTGCCTTCACATCAGCCTGCAATGCAGAGTGTGTTGGTTGCAGTGGAGGAGGGTAAAACAGGGTATAGCCTACAGAGTGCCCCTGTGCCCCAATCACTCGTGGGGGGGGGAGAGGGAAAAGAGGTCACTATCCTGTCCTGGCCTCCCCCTGGAGTGGCGTTGTTGCACATTACCCCTATCATTAATGCTATGTTTCAGCATACACACAGAAAAATTAGATAAAAATCTAAGTACTCCTGCTGGAAGATTGCAACGTGATACTACTTTATTTCTGAGAATTCAGAGCAATAACACACAAAAACCAAAACCAGAGAGAGAGAAAGCAAGCAAGCAGGCAGACAGCTCCCTAAAACTGAGAGGCACAACTCACTCCACCGTGGCTAACTGCAGACTACCTGCTGCATGCTTTTGCTACACAGCCCTCTAGCTGTCAAGAAGGTTCCGGAAACAGTCCCCTCCCCTCCCCTCAGCCCTGGGTGCTTAAAGTGATCACTCACAATTGCAACACAGTCCTTAATACACCACTATTACTACCTCAAGCTATCAGCTAAATACCTAAATTTGGCCCAAACACAGAGGCCCTTTTTATTGTGTGCCTATTATATAGCACCTATAGGAGATTCTAAGTCTGAAAAATGAAAATATAGTAGCTAAGATATAAATGTAAGCCTAGGTGTGGGAAAGCACTGGTACACGCTACAATAAGTAAAGCCCAGGAGCTAAATGGATTTAATGAGAAAAATCTTATTTATTAATTAAAACTAAGTATTTATCATAGGCTTAACAGAAGAGTGTTTGACATAACTCATATATCAACCCAGGAATTAGACTGACATGTTCAAGTAAGCAAAGGTAAAACTAAAATAGCAAGTCCCAGTACAGTCACTTCTAAATTAAATGCTGTGAGATGTAAGTATTCCCCTAGTACTTCTTTACGGCACAGTGGCTAAAGTCTGTGCGTTGCTGTTATTGAGTTCCTAAGATTAGTTCAGATGCACAGGGAATTAAATTGCAGGTAACAGAAGAAAACATGTGAAGTCAATCTAAGCAATACACACACATTTTCATTAGATGATGTACTGTGTATTTACAGTTTTGTGATAAGCTTGCAAATGTGGGTATTCACAATTGATGAGAGTTATGTAACTGAAGGGCCTCTGTTTAGGTTTCATCTACCTACAGAATGAAAAGGACGTTTTCCTTCCATTGCTTTCTCCTTCCAGATGAAACACGTCTTCATTCCTCTGTAGATGCTGCTGCTCACATATTTTTTATTTTTCATAATTATAACATCACTTCTAAAGTTGAATTTAAAAAGTCAAGCTCCATCTAATATACTTTGCTTCTGAAACCAGAATCTAAGAACTTTTTTGATGAACATATCTTTGTGAAGATTAAATTACCTTCTTAGTTTTATGTGTTGAAAGATTTTCAAAAAATAATCTAAGTTCAGTTCAGTGACAGTACCTTCTTATTTGGATTTGAGTTCAAGCTATCAGCCTCAAAACTGTGTGCTCGGCCTAAATGAAATTCACACTCTCAGAGGTATCTTTGAATTGAACAATCACACTTTTTCAATGTATGTCTGTCATTTTATTTTTTGTTGTTATCTATTTCAGAAAAATATAACTCAAATTTTGAAAATTTCTTTCATGCCCAGATTTAATGAAAAGCATTTTTAAACACACATTTTTCATGTTATTAAGTATACTTTCAGCACACTCCTGAAAGTATATATATGTTGTTGTTTCAGCACTGTTAATCCAGAACACTTATCACCAATGGCCTGATTTGCAACGTTGCTGATTACCCACAATTCCTAGAGACTTCCTTGGGATTTGTGGATGCTTAGCACTATGAAAATGAAGTTAGAAATTCTGCCCTTGGATGCTTATGTGCAGTGTCCATTGACACCAACAGGTATGTGAGAGCAGAATTTGCCCCAAATAATGTAAGTACACTTTTTTTTTTTCTCAAAATCTGGTAAAACTCTAAATCATGTGACCTAAACATACACACATTAAGTTCATGAGGTAGTTTTCATACGTTAAGGAAATATCAATTTAGCCTTAAAATAACATATACAGTATTTTAAAGCCTAATCAGTAGATTTTAACAGATGTCTAAAATATTGGAACACAGCACTCTGGTGTTAGGTTCTAAGTGCAGCACTGGTGTCCAGTGCTCATGGCTAGTTACTCCACCGAACAAGTAAGCTGTGGCATTTTGCACTAGTTGCAGCTAGATGGATGTAAGGTGTAACTCCATGTAGTGCATAATGCAGTAGTCCAGACTAAAATAAGCAAAGGCAGGAATCATGGAAGTAAGGTCTGCATCTGTGAGGAAGGTTCACGACATTCAGACAAAAATGGAAAAAGTAGCACAGCTGATTGCTACTATTTGATCATCTGAAAGCATCTGGGACTCTAACCAAAGTACTGAGTTTCAAACTTTGGTTATAAAGAATGGATGAACATCCTAATTTAGGAGAGCTGATGTAAACTCATCCACTTACTTTCCTTAGCCCACCATAATCACCTCAGTGTTCTCAGATGTCCCAGCCCATGTCCCATCTCACCTAGATACTGGGAAAGACAATCACAGTCTCTGGGCTGTGCATAAAGCTGAGTACCATCAGCATACTGAAAACACTTCAGCTTGTATCTCCTCACTAACTCTCCAGACAGCCTCATAAACATACTATATTAGTGGGATAACAGCAGAGACCTGAAGTACCTCACAGCAGGAGACTCAGGTTAGAAAAATAATTGTTCAACAATACCCTGTGAAAGCTCTGATCTCTCAGTGAGAAAAGAACAATACCACCAAAGAGACCAGGGACCGTAAATGTGATAACTGCACTTAACAATCTCAATGGTATTAAAAGACAGCACAGAGCTCTAATAGTATCAGCACATAGGTATGATTTTCATCCATCAACAGGAGATCATCTGCCAATGTGACAAATGTAGGTTCTATGCAGCATCCAGGTCAGAACACTAATTGCCAATGCTCAAAGAAGGCTGAGGCATCAGCATATTGTGAGAGTCATCTCATCATAACCTTTTCCATAATATCCTGACTAAAAATGGAAAATACATATCAGTCAATAGCTGGAAAGATTTGCTGGTCAATATCTGGTTAGTCAGCATCAAGATATGGCTTTTTAAGAAGAGGCAAAACACACAGTAACTCCTCACTTGTAGTTATGTTCCTGAAAAATGCGACTTTACGTGAAACCATGTTAAGTGAATCCAATTTCCCCATAAGAATGAATGTAAATGGGGAGGGTTAGGTTCCAGGTACATTTTTTTTTTTGCCATACAGTATAGTACAGTATATGTGCCCCCGCCTTACCCCACACAGACACAACCCACTGGCACTGGAGACAATGAGGCAGGCAAGGAGGCTGAAGGTGCTGTAGGCTAGGAGAAGCACATTGAGCAGCAGCAGCTTCCCCTACTCTGCAAGCACCAGGGGCGGGGGGGGGGGGCTCAACCCTCTGCCCGCCCATGCCACCCCTTCCCCCAAACCCCCACCCTTAACCCGCCTCTTCTGTCCCCTACTCCTCCCCCTTTACTCCGCACGCCATGTCCTTGCTTCTCCCCCCTCCCTCTCCTTTCTCCTGTCCGCACCAATCAGCTGGCTTGCAGCGTTCAGGAAGCAGGAGGGTGGGGGGAGGAGCAAGGACACAGTGCACGGGCTCCCCTTCCCTCCCCTGCCTCCTGAATGCCACAAGCCAGCTAATTGCCATGGGCAGGAGGCGGGGTAAAGGCAGGAGGCAGGGTCTGCCAGCAGGCAGGAGGTGCTGTGGGGGGGCATAGGGGAGCTGATAGGGGGGCTTCCAGCTGTGGACAAAGCATGCAGCCAAACAACGTTATAGCGAAGCATTGCACAACTTTAGGGTTACCATACGTCCGGATTTTCCCGGACATGTCCGGATTTTTGGGCCTCAAATCCCCATCCGGGAGGAAATCCCAAAAAGCCGGACATGTCTGGGAAAATAGGGAGGGAGAGCCTAGCGGTGCTCAGCCAGGGGGCCGGAGCCGCTGGGGCGACGGCCGGGGGCCAGGGCTGGCAGTGCTTGGCCGGGTGCCAGGGCCAGCGGTGCTAGGCCAGGGGCCGGGGCTGGGCCGGCGTTGCGGGGCTGGCGGTGCGGGGCCGGCGGCCGGGACGGGGCCAGCGGTGGTCGGCCGGGGGCTGGGGCCAGCAGTGCGGGGCCAAGGGTGCTCGGCCGGGGCCAGCGTTGCAGGGCCGGGGGCCGGTGGTGCTTGGCCGGGGGCCGGAGGTGTGGGGCCTGGAGGTGGCGGTGCGGGGCCGGGGCCGGCGGTGTTCAGCTGGGGGCCGGGGCTGGCAGTGCTCAGCCAGGGGTCGGGGCCGGGCTGGGGGCCGGCGGTGCTTGGCCGGGGCCGGCACCCCAGGGCCTGAGCCGAGCCGAGCTGGGCGGGAGACACCTGGGCCGGCCGGCCGCCGGAAGGAGCCTCTCAGCTGGGGGCCAGACTGGGCCACGCCACGCCCTGCCCCAGCCCCAGCTTACCTGCTGCCTCCCTGTTTCAGGCTTCCCGCGAACATTTGATTCGCGGGAAGCAGGGGAGGGGGAGGAGCAGAGGGCGGAGCATTCAGGGGAGGGGGCAGAGTTGGGACGGGGACTTTGGGGAAGGGGCAGGGGCAGGGAAGGGGCGGAGTTGGGGCCCCGTGGAGTGTCCTCCTTTTTTTAAATTAAAATATAGTAACCCTACACAACTTTAAATGGAGCATGTTCTGTAACTGAGCAGAGACGCAAGATCAAAACAACGTTAAGCGAGAGGACGTTAAGTGGGGAGTTACTGTAGTTCATTTACAGCAGTTGGTGCCCTGCCATTCAAAAAGGAAGCATTGACAATTTCCACCAATAAACAGCCCAGTATTTATCTATGGGCATTCAGCAGTCAGGAAGGACAAGAATCCAAAGCATAGATTGTGCTAGGGATCCTGAGTCTTCCAAACCTCTGTAAGCTAAACTGGTTGGCACTCAACATATTATCCTGCTTACACACACAGAGACAGTCTAGTCTGAATCAAATTAGTTTGATCAACCAAATAAGCAGAAATTTCCATATTTTAGGATAACTCACATGAGCAACCAAATGAAGACAGTTCAGCTTAACCAGGCTATCTACCAACTAAAATGTAGGTTAGAATCGTATTTGATAAACTTTATACTGAAATGTCTTCCCAGTGAGGGTGAGACAGTCCCATTCTTGTTAAATTGCTGGCAAACTGTCAACTAGAAATTGATTTTTTTTAAAGCAAGCATATTTGTTTCAATGAGTCTATGATTAAAATCTATTTTGGACAAAGCAGTCTCCAAAATAATGAGACCTATAAGAATCTCAAAAGCTAAATTAAAGATGTAGAAAGGCATTTTAGTCTTGAATGTATTGATTTGTGTAGCTGCATGTGTATTTGGCTGTATCATATTCTGGACTGTTCTCTAGAAATAAGCCATAAAATTGGGGAAAGTAAGGTATTAAAGATGGAGAAATCTAGTGATGGCTTTACTGGGTTACTTCCAAAAACTTATCAAGTGGTTCAGCAGATGTAATTACTGCTTAGCCATGCCAAGGTTTTGAAATGTGCCCATTAATTCAGCAATTCCCAATCTGTCCATCAGTCAGTCATACTTAAAAAATATGTCTGTCACAACTTAGGTGAAGTAATCTATTGATAATTATACAATAAAAACTCATTTGAAAATCTGAATATAATTTCAAAACTTCCTAAAAAGTCTAATGACAGCAAAATGGAAGTTTATTTCAAAGCAAAGGAAATGCTGAAGATAATCATGGACATGTCAGAGTTTTCAATGCTTGTGACTAATATTAGTTTTTTAAATTTATACATGTTAAGGAGAACACCACAATCATGACTAGACAGTGACTTTCTAGAGGGGAAATGAGCCTGACCTAGAAGCTGTATAGGGAACTAAGTGCACCTGCCCAAAAGGTCCCCCCCGCCTTTCTCTTTCATGGGTTAGAGAATGGAAAATAAGTAGAAGGTCAAAGAATAATGATTTTAGAGAAAAAACTACGCACATAACAATTTTACAATTCCTAAATTATTCCTATCACAGATTATTCCTATCACTTATATAGCATTTTTACTAGTGGATCATGTATTCCTGCTCAAGCAGGTCTAAATTACATCCTGTTAAAAATATTGGTGGCCACTAAAATATTGTCTAGACTTGTGCTCCAACTTACCCCACCACTATTGGAAATGAACCAGTGGTTGCAGTTGTTGGAAATTTTTTAGCAAAAACAAAACAAAAAAACACCCACTGTAGATAACCTCCAAGAGACAGTCTCTTCCCAAAAGAGCCCCAAATCTTAAAAAAAGAGGAAAACACATTGGAAATAGTGATGGAAAGAAAGGGTGGAATGAAGTAAAGGAAAGATAAATAAAAACAGAAGGGAGAAAAAATGGGCCTGATCTTTAATGGGTCTGCTAGCTGTGCAGCAATACTTTTGGATATATTTGTTTATCTATAAAAATACAGAGTTTTATATGTACAAATTAATAGTTAACAATTACTTAATTTGCATGCAGGCTCTTTTAAGGAAACCCACTAAACATTTCACCCCGCTAGTAAAATTATTATTTATAGAAAGTTTGATGCAAAAATAGCACAATAAAACACACAAAGAATATGGCAATACTAATACACACTTTTCAAAAATGCCTCTGCCAAACTCCATCCTCCTAATTTCTTTTGCTAGGTTTGCACACATATTTATATTAAACAAAACATATGCTTCTTCCTAGCTATTTAGGAAAGTGACAAGACTGACAAAAATTGTGAACAATTGACAAATGAAATCTTTAGAACTAAATCTTTGTAGTTCAGTCTGTGTGGAATTAGCTAAAAAAGATGATAAAAAAATCTCTTCTAAATTTTAACATTAGCAATCGGACACTTCATTCCTGCCTTTCTAACTGGAGCGTAGGTGCAATACTTTAACAGGGATGGATGCAGTAAATACAGGAACAATGGCTGCCAGAATGATGGGCTATATAAAATATAGATTCTGTTCTTCTTGGATTTAGGAGTAAATTCTCCTGATACAAATGAATTGCAGAATTAAAAATGTCAAAAGTGTGTGCAAACTGAGTCCTGTTCTGGTTGGTACTAAATGACTTGTGCTCCCATTGACTTTAGCACTTTCTCTATGGAGGTCAGCACAACATAGTCTGATCTATCCGAAGGGCCAGTGTTTCCCAAACTTGGGACGCCACTTGTTTAGGGAAAGCCAGGACCGGTGCTACCATTTAGGAAAACTAGGCGGTTGCCTAGTGTGCCAAGATTTGGTGGCACCAAAAGCCCCCATTTTTTTTTTAGGGCGTGAAACTTCTTTGCACCGGCCCGGGAGAAAGCCCGTATCAGGCGGGGCCAGTTTGTTTACGCGTCCGCAGGTCTGGCCGATCGCGGCTCCCTCTGGCCGCGGTTCGCTGCTCCAGGCTAATGGGAGCTACTGGAAGCATCCAGTACGTCCCTCAGCCCGCGCCGCTTCCAGCAGCTCCCATTGGCCTGGAGCAACGAACCGCGGCCAGTGGGAGCCGCGATCGGCCAGACCTGTGGACGCGGCAGGTAAACAAACCAGCCCGGCCTGACAGGGGCTTTCCCTGCACAAGCGGCGTCCCAAGTTTGGGAAACACTGCACTAGGTTAACAGGCCAACAAGAAACCCTCTGAACATATAGTGCATTTGAGTATGTTAACCCCCGACATTTTAACTAAACACAGTGGGACTAATTCAATCCCTGGCAGAGCCAAAAGTTTACAATTGGGATTAACCTTCCCCACTCTTTCTAAAATAACACTTTTCAGTGATGCTAGGTCAGTTTATAATTCCCTGAGGAAAAAGGAGAAAAAAGCCAATATCCTAAAGACTGGATATCAGGGCTCATGGGGCCAAGAGAAGACAGTGCTAATCTCTCTCCAAAAGAAAAGAATGTCAAGAACTAAAAGCCTCATTTGAAGGACTGAATCTAATGCAAGGGCTAACATTACTGTAAACAGAGGTACTAAACTAAATGGTTGAAACAGCTAAAACCCCAAACATTAAATTTAAGGAAATACAGTCTTCATAAAAGTGAACTAGTGCAAAATATGCAAGTGTCCTTATCTCCATATAACAAAACAAAAAAGTTAAGAGAACCAAATCCATCATAAACTCATCAGGGTCAGCCCTGTGCAAAGCAAGATGCCTGAGCCTTCAGGCAGATATCCATAAACCCATAGCATATCTCAGGAAGAATGATTTGACAACTGGGTGTGTTAACTTTTCTAAATCCTTTAAGCAATCCTATCAGCTATGCTGGGACAAAGGGGTTTTGGGACCTGGACATGATTGGGCCATTGCAGTTCATCTTTCAAAATGTGTGTGTGTTCAGTTGTGACAGGTGACTGAGTCAAGGAGATCCTAACGGCATGTAGAAAAATGGCTGTGACAAAGCTGGGCTTCAAAAAATCTGTCCATGGCACATATCATTATCCCAAATGCCACCTTGCAGGCAAGCTCAGCAGAGAGGATAAGGTTATAGTACAACTCTAATCGGAAATGTGAAAATAGTGCTTTGTTACACAACCGATCTGCTTCCCATGTGTATTCAGAGTCATAACTGTTGACATTTTTAGTAACCAATATAAGATTTTACTACTTTATACTCCTGTTGTTAATGAAGAGCTAACAATGCGGTGGGAGAGTGAACTAGATACTATTCTGATTTAGCACCAGCAATAGAACTGTGAACTATTCACTAACTGTGAAGTTCCATCTGCAGAGTCAAATTCTACCCTCCATAATACTTGCACAAATCCTCTGAAGACAATGGATTTTCCCAGGCTCAACTAACGGTAGAATTTGGCACGAGATGTCTTTATTAATGTTGATGATACACAACCCAGAAATAAAACAGCTTGATTTTCAGATCTGAGTCTGCAGAGTTGGCAGATAGCATAAAACATCTTTTTACTTCAGATTTCCTCAGTTTAGATCTGCAAGTCACTGCGATCATAATATTTTTACAAAAGATACTTATAGGAGTAGAACTACATTTTAAAATGCACAGAAAAATGAACTTTCATTCCTAGAAATTATTTAGAAACTGAATCTGCCACTCTTTGCATTCATAAAACAAGTTCTTTATGAAGAAATAAAAAAAAAATGTCCCCCAATAGACAAATGAACTGAAATAGCCAATGAGATAAATATACTGTGCATTTGGTGTATATTTGGATGATCTGGTTTTCAAAGGCTTTGAATATTTGCAGCTCACAGAATTGCAGTATTTGTGAAAATCAGGCCATTAAAGTTTCAACAGTTTATAATTTACTATTTCTTTTAAATATCACTAACAAACAGAAGAAATTACAGATTGTTATCTAATGAGTTGAACTGTAGCAGCATACAAAAATGATGTAATTATCATCTCTTCAGAAATTCCTAACAGGGAAGAGCCCAACATGAAAAGTATAGTGGTTTGCCTTTAAATCTGATTGGGGGCAGCTCATACTTACATATTTGGACAACTTTCCAAACTTTGCCAACTTGACACTAATCCACACAAAGCTGAATGCCATAGAAGATTTCATTAGAGAATGAGGGATTGGAAAAGTGCTGCATAACTATCATCATTTTACATTCAAGCTGAAAGAGTTTAGGTGCTCTCCAACTAAATTTACTATCATAAGCCAGTCTTGGAAAGGATCAACAAACGCAGACCCTTATTCTTGCAAAGTCCCACCAACTATTACAATATGTGATATATTTGTAAGGTGTGTGCTAGTTCTAATGTTGCAGAACTATTTTATACCTGGTATTTCCTACATGGCAATATGCTTTCACCAACTCCCCCAAAATCTAGAGTCTCTGCCAAAACTATGAAAGCTTGTCAGTATGCTTAACTCACCCAATAAAGGTCAGCAGTGAAATCCACAGCGCTTCAGTTAATGTCAGTTTAAAAATAAACATGCAAATATGTAAAAACCTTGACTATGCCAACAACCAGCATACTTTATACTTCTTTTTTTAATTCTGCTTTTAAAAATATGTATATGCTTAACTTTTTTTCTATTACTGTTTCTAACAACTGAATACAGATTTAAAACTGAACTGTATGGAATTGTGAAACATTGAGGGAAGTTGTCTGAACCTTCAGTCATCCTAGTTTACTGATTTTTTAATTTCAATTGAGGCTGGATTCTCAGGTCACTTTTCTAGCATATCAACCCTAACCATCAGGATCTCTCATAGATTTTGAGGGGTCTAGTTCTCTCCATAGAAAGCAATGGGAGTTTTGCCACTGACTTGAATGGGAGAAGGATTAAGACCTTAGAGATATCCAGCAGTTGTAAGAAAAATATTGACAAATCCAATCCTTGTTGTGGTATAAAATGTATTTTAGATTTTCAAAAGGATACTCTGCCTTTAGCCACACAAAAATCTCAAGCTTAGCTACAATAAGAGAAGACATCATTAAAATATTGGTAGCAACATTTGATAGAGGGAAAGTACTGCCTAACTGAAAGACTCTAAAGAAAAGAAAGAGTTTTAGCGGTAATGTATAACAGCATTGTGCTAGCCTAAATTTAAACTAAGCTTTTAGGTTTTCTGGGTGGGTTTCACTTCTGCTCATGATGTAAGTATGCACCACCTTCATTAAAAAAAAATACTGACAGCTTGCATTCTCATACCAATGCCTAGTAACAAATTCCAAATGTTTTGTCACATTTCTTGTGAGCAATGCCATCTGCCAGAGGTGGCATTTCATGGCTGTTTACCCCGACTCCCTTCAAGAATTCATCTGCCACTATCTAATGCTGCCTGAATAAAGGGGATTAAGACTCTGATGCAACAGAGACTATTGATAATTTGGTATAATTGGGAAGAAATGAAGATAAATGAGGTTGAGGATGGAGAGGCAATTAGTTGAGCCGCCTGTACAGCTGTGTTCTCGGCCTAGCTCCCCTGGCCTTTTCTTTGGTAAGGTATGTGCAAATTAAACATAATGACAAATACACACTCTCCAAAGCTCTTTAGTTTGGAAATCTTGAAGATATGATTTTCACTTTTGAGATCCTATGTAGTTTTCAATGAAAAATGAACACTTTCTGTAGAGAATGCTAAAAGAGCAATGCACTTTATACCACCAGTCCTACTATGCATATCTACTATTGTTCATAGTTCTCCTTTATTTGATAATGACAGCACATTTGTTGCTTGTACACTGGCTTTGATTGAGGGCATGAAGGCCACTATTCACCTAAAATCTACAGATGGCCCTAAGCATTCCTGAAGTTTGGGGTTATTCACAATCCAAATTAAAATCCATATTTTAAAAAAGACACCTCCCCAAAACAACAAAAACAAGCAGGGAGAACTGGAAGTCCTGGCACAGTCAGGGAACTATGATGCGATTGGAATAACAGAGACTTGGTGGGATAACTCACATGGCTGGAGTACTATCATGAATGGATATAAACTGTTCAGGAAGGGCAGGCCGGGCAGAAAAGGTGGGGGAGTTGCATTGTATGTAAGAGAGGAGTATGACTGCTCAGAGCTCCGGTATGAAACTGCAGAAAAACCTGAGAGTCTCTGGATAAAGTTGAGAAATGTGAGCAACAAGGGTGATGTTGTGGTCGGAGTCTGCTATAGACCACCAGACCAGGGGGATGAGGTGGACGAGGCTTTCTTCTGGCAACTGTTCTCATGGGAGACTTTAATCACCCTGATATCTGCTGGAAGAGCAATACAGCGGTGCACAGACAATCCAGGAAGTTTTTGGAAAGTGTAGGGGACAATTTCCTAGTGCAAGTGCTGGAGGAGCCAACTAGGGGCAGAGCTTTTTTTGACCTGCTGCTCACAAACAGGGAAGAATTAGTAGGGGAAGCAAAAGTGGATGGGAACCTGGGAGGCAGTGACCATGAGATGGTCGAGTTCAGGATCCTGACAAAAGGAAGAAAGGAGAGCAGCAGAATACGGACCCTGGACTTCAGAAAAGCAGACTTTGACTCCCTCAGGGAACAGAGGGACCTAGACAAATTAGAGGATTGGGCCAAAAAAACCCTGATGAGGTTCAACAAGGACAAGTGCAGAATCCTGCACTTAGGACGGAAGAATCCCATGCACTGCTACAGACTAGGGACCGAATGGCTAGGTAGCAGTTCTGCAGAAAAGGACCTAGGGGTCACAGTGGACGAGAAGCTGGATATGAGTCAACAGCGTGCTCTTGTTGCCAAGATGGCTAACGGCATTTTGGGCTGTATAAGTAGGGGCATTGGCAGCAGATCGAGGAACGTGATCGTTCCCCTTTATTCGACATTGGTGAGGCCTCATCTGGAGTACTGTGTCCAGTTTTGGGCCCCACACTACAAGAAGGATGTGGAAAAATTGGAAAGAGTCCAGCGGAGGGCAACAAAAATGATTAGGGGTCTGGAGCACATGACTTATGAGGAGACGCTGGGGGAACTGGGATTGTTTAGTCTCCAGAAGAGAAGAATGAGAGGGGATTTGATAGCAGCCTTCAACTACCTGAAGGGGGGTTCCAAAGAGGATGGAGCTCGGCTGTTCTCAGTGGTGGCAGATGACAGAACAAGGAGCAATGGTCTCAAGTTGCAGTGAAGGTCCAGGTTGGATATTAGGAAACACTATTTTACTAGGAGGGTGGTGAAGCACTGGAATGCGTTACCTAGGGAGGTGGTGGAGTCTCCTTCCTTGGAGGTTTTTAAGACCCGGCTTGACAAAGCCCTGGCTGGGATGATTTAGTTGGGAATTGGTCCTGCTTTGAGCAGGGGGTTGGAGTAGATGACCTCCTGAGGTCCTTTCCAACCCTGATATTCTATGATTCTATGAAAAACAAAAGCCTTGATCCTAATACCCCCTAAATTTGGGGATGTTTGAATTCCAGGTCCAGATTCTGCAGCTGGAGCCTCTTTATATAATGTTCCTGTTTTTAAAAGTATTGGTCAGTACACCTCAAGGGAAATTGCTAAAGTAAACCCTTGAAAGTTGGAAAGGGATTATAGGTGATGGTCTTTTAGCTGTGAACAAATCAGAAAGATAGTTATCCAGGCAATTAGTTCCACTTTCTAAGTTGTCATGTTAAGGTAGTCATAAAGTAGTCATACCTACTGAACAGTAACTTAAATCTAAAATGAACAAGATTGCAATTCAGACCTCCATGTAAGAAGGCTCAAAGCCAGACGTATGACCTAAATCAACATCACATTGAAATTCTTCTTTAAAATATCAGCTTATATTTTTGAAAGTAGCCTTTTGTTTTTTTTTGTCACAAAGTCAGCTGTGTTCATTTTGCAGAAGGTTGGAGAACAAATGGTGAATTTTTGCATTAAAGAAACAACAAAAATGCTACTTAGACAGAAGATCAGTGGGTCAAAGGGCATTTTGGCCTAGAAAGATATTTTCACTAACCGAAGAACCCAAACATCTCTTCAGATCTATTATCATAGAATAGAATATCAGCATTGGAAGGGACCTCAGGAGGACATCTAGTCCAACCCCCTACTCAAAGCAGGACCAATCCCCACACAGATTTTTGCCCCAGATCCATAAATGGCCCCCCCCAAGGATTGAACTCAACCCTGGGTTTAGCAGGCCAATGCTCAAACCACTGAGCTACAAGGCCGCCCCAGGGGAGGGGGGGGTGCAAGGGGAGCAATTTGCCCCAGGCCCCGCAGGGGCCCCCACAAGAGTTTTTTGGGGCTCCTGGAGCCAGGTCCTTCACTCGCTCCGGGGGCCCCGGGCCCCCGGAGCTTCTTCCGCTCCGGGTCTTCGGCTGCAATTTGGTGGCGGGGGGTCCTTCCGCTCCAGGACCCACCGCCGAAGTGCCCTGAAGACCCGTGGGGGCGGGGGTCCTGAATCTTCTGGGCGGCCCTGGTGAGCTATCCCTCCCCCCATATCACCCCAAGTAGTGTTCAGCTGAGTCAGTTCTTGGGTAGCAGACCTCTGAGTCATACTTTTTTTCTGTATCAGTATTGTCTTAATCAATTTCCAAACATAATGTTAGTGGTCACAGTGCTGCTAAAAGTACTATCTTTTGGATAAAACATAAGCCCAGGTACTGAGCTATTAAGCATTAAAGGAACTGGTGGTGGTGGCAAATTAAGAGAGAAAATACAATAAAGTCCTGCACTAATGTAATCTTGATTAGTTTCTTTCACAATCTGCATTTTACACTATTTAAATTATTGTGTGTTATGAAAATAGCTTTCTGGAATATTTGTAGTGAACTTTAAAACACTTGAATTAGCCCCTTTCCTAGTTCAGGGGGAATCTACAAAAATATAATGTTTCCTGCTAATTTTTTGCATCAGCAAAATTTCCTCAGTGCTCAGCACGACATTCTTTCCAACTATCTGGAAGTCAATGAACATTTTAGTGCAGCTTTTTGTTATGTATTGTTGTGGTTTGAGCTGGGATGGTTGGATTGCATCATATGGCTTAAGACACGGTATTTCAGAAGAATATTATTTTAGTTTGGGAGTTGCAAATCAGGAGGGGAAAATTGGAAAATGTAAAAATATTCTATATTCAAAACCTAGTTTTTATGTACCTGAAAATTACCTGGTATTTGGCTATTCCTTTCAATGTAAAAATCATTTATATATGAATGTGTGGAAATGGCCACATTTTCCTATTGGTCCCTATTACTTTAATTTTACATTTTATACCTGTGGTCTGTTATGAAAATCCTCTTTAATATCATGCAGTGGTCTAGGCAAGCTGATTTGCTGCTACTGTTTCTACTGCCTGATAGTATTTTATTAAACTTTTCTAAGCTAATCTTCAATCCTGTGAGTGACAGCATGCAGTGCACAGCCTGTGCCAGTCACATTCAGTAATGCTTTGGCTTTTCATTAGAGTCAGAAGGTGTCCTGGTATCAGAGCAGGCCAGCAGCTCTGCCTTTGCTTCTCAGACCTGCAGCACAGATGCACACACTTACTGACATTTGTGTTGGCAGCCTCCACCTCTTAAAATAACGAAGGGCTGAGCATTCCCAAATAAGGCCAAATGCACATATTTGTGGGTGCTCTTGAGATGCAACAACACTGCTGTAGTCACTATGCATAGCTTGGAACCACCATTTACCTCCTTCCCAATTTCTCTACAGTTAGCATATCAGTTCAAGCCTCATCTCAGATGACATATCCCCACATCTTGGCCATACCTTGGTATTTTACGCACAGTTATAACATTATAATTTATATTACAATAATCCTAGGAGCCCCAATCAAGGTCAAGGATATACTGTGCTACATAAATAGATAGTGAGAGACAGTCCCTGTCTGAAGAGTTTACAAAATAGGCAAAAGGCAGGAAGGGAAACAGAAGCACAGAGGGGGGGAAGTAATTTACCCAGGTCAGACAGCAAGTCAGTGACAGAGCTAGAAACCGAAAAACTGCAGCCTCCTCCCCACACTTGTTATCCTCTCTGCACCCTCCTCCTCCATCACAGTAATAATGTGCATGTAATAAACTCCTCGGACACTGTTGTTTTCTCACTCCTTTCCCCTCCTTACAAATGAAAATTTTTGTAGATGAGCGTTATTCTATTTACACTTAAATTTTGCAATCACAACATATAGGGCCTGATCCAAACCCAGAACATGGGAAAGACTCCCATTAATGTCAATGGGCTTTGGATCATAATGTAATGAGAAAGCAGCTTTTCTGTGTTTTCATATGATCCCCTATATCACCACCTTTCAAATGCCCTTGTTGATAACACAATGTAAGAAATATGTTTGTCGTTACACTAGAGAATGTTGTGATGTTAACCATGAATTTTACTCCACCTCCTTTTAGAACAACTCAGAACTATACTTCTCACATATTATAGATATACATAACCCCTGCCTGCTTGGCATGGCACTCTGTCTCCCTCTAGTGGTGGCTAGGCCAGCTAGAGATTGGTGAGCCTGCTACAGCCTTGGCAGTAAAGGTTCATGCATTTAACTCCAGAGGTCCCAGGTTTGATCCCTGCTGCCAATGCCTCTGTGCGGGTCAGCGTTACATATATAAATGAAGGATCAACAGAGATTAACTACTTTGACTACTAGGAACATTTACGTAACTTCCCTATACCTCATTTTTCCTCTTTTTTAATACATGTACCATCATTTACCTGTGTCACAGTGGAGCATATGGCCTCAGTAATAACTTTTGTAAAGTTATAAATAAGGGTAAAGTATTAAGACCAAAACAGATGGGATTTCACAAAGGTTTCGGGAACCTGAAAGCAAAATAGTAATGGATAAAGAATTTTCTCAATGCATGTTTCACCCAGTTCCCTTGAACCAGTTCACAGATATTTAACTGTTGAGCTTAAGGTGAACCTGTTGGCAATGGCATTGCTGTTTTGTGTGTCTTCAAAGGGGTATGGCTTATAATTACATCAGAGCACAGCAAGAAGAATACAGATATCTTCTTCTTATAATCAGAGAACAAATGTCCCTATGGAAAAAAATGTTATTCTGAATACATGCTGGCCAGATCCATGAAGGTGACTTGAGAAGTAATTTGTGGTCTATTCTTCTATTTGTAAGAATGAACCAATGACAGATAGCTATTACTGATAATGGCCATGGATTTCAAGAGGCTTTTAGGGCTCATGGTATTAGACTGAGAACAAAAATATCAAAAGGGTCTTCTCTCTAGCACTGCTGGTGTCAAGGTTAATGAGCTAAAACTAGTTAAATTGATATTACTAAATTAATGAGTTTTTTATAGTACACTGCATGGATGTTAACAGACAGCCTAATGTGGAATATGGCTAGTCTTAATTGAATTAGAAGGTATCACATGTATACAATTAAGATAACTGAAGACTGTGGTGCTATAAAGTAATTGTATCCAGTTCTATCCCGTCCATCCCATGCCCATCATCACATGCTATGTGTGCTATACCACAGCAAAAATGTGCTTAGAAAGTCAAATTCAATCAATGAATTCCAAACTCATTCAGTTTCAAATCATATAAAAGGGAGAAAATGGACATGGCTGCACAAAAATTGGTACCAATACTATGATGTCAACCTTAGAATTACTATTAACTGTGAATTTTACACTTGAAAAAGCTGCTAATTCTGAGCCCTACAAAGTGGTGTTCATCAGTGAAGAAAACAAGGAATAATTTGGCCTTCAAATCTTTACACTTGAAGATTTGTGGGTCAGATACTCTCCTGCATCAAGATATGCTCAAGTTCAGGAGAAGCAGGGTAGGTTTTAGCAGATCTCAAGCTGCCATCACTCTAGGAGACATATGCCAGATGAGAACTGCTGCAGGGGAGCAGAACACCACCTCGCCATGCCTTCTCCTTTCCCCAGCATACTTCCTATGCTGGATGGGTGGAAGCTGACAGATTGATTAGTGTAGGAATCAGCTCTGCTGGATTCTCAACAATTCAGATTTCTCCTCCTCCTTAACTGGTCAGTCATGGCTAGATTACATGCAGTACAAAGGGAATGAAACTAGATCTGAGAATCTGTCTGAGAAAGGAAAAAAACAGCTTGACTTAGATTCTAGGATGAGTAGGATTACCATACGTCCTCTTTTTCCCGGACATGTCCGGCTTTTCGGCACTCAAACCCCCGTCCGGGGGGAACTGCCAAAAAGCCGAACATGTCCAGGAAAATGGCAGCTCTGCTCCTCCCCTGACTCTTCGGCTCTGTTTAAGAGCCGAGCTGCCCGGGCGCTATGGGCTTCAGGAGGGGAAGCGCCCAGCGGGGGGCGCAGGGTCTGGAGGCTGCCCGGCAAACCGTGAAGCCGGTAGCGCTTGGGCTTCAGGCACCCCCC